>NW_020948983.1:46308450-46799444 GCF_900497805.2 Vombatus ursinus | reverse complement strand
ATCTATCTATCTATCTATCTATCTATCTATCTATCTATCTATCTATCTATCTATCTATCTATCTATCTGTATATACATATATTTTTTCCCTCCAACTACCCTAATACTAACAAAGGACTCATGAGTTACAAATATCATCTGTCCATGTAGGAATGTAAACAGTTCAACTTTAATAAGTTCCTTTAAGATTTCTCTTTCCTGTTTACCTTTTCATGCTTCTCTTCAGTCTTGTATTTGAAAGTTTTCTATTCATCTCTGGTCTTTTCATCAAGAATGCTTGAAAGTCCTCTCTTTCACTGAATGTCCATTTTTCCCCCTGAAGGATTATACTCAGTTCTGCTTGATAGGTGATTCTTGACTGTACTCCTATCTCCTTTGCCCTCCAGATTATCATATTCTAAGCCCTGCAGTCCCTTAATGTAGAGCTGCTAAATCTTGTGTTATCCTGATTGTATTTCTACAATACTTGAATTGTTTCTCTCTGGCTGCTTGCAATAGTTTCTCCTTGATCTGGGAACTCTGAAATTCGGCTATAATATTCCCAGGAGTTTTCCTTTGGGGATTTCTTTCAGAAGGTGATCAGTGGATTCTTTCCATTTCTATTTTACCCTCTGGTTCTAGAATATCAGGGCACTTTTCCTGGATAATTTCTTAAAGATGATGTCTAGGCTCTTTTTTTGATCATGGCTTTCAGTTAGTCCAATAATTTTTAAATTCTCTCTCCTGGATCTCTTTTCCAGGTCAGTTGTTTTTCCAGTGAGATATTTCACATTGTCTTCTATTTTTTCATTCTTTTGGTTTTGTTTTACAGTGTCTTGATTTCTCATAAAGTAACTTGCTTCCATTTGCTCCATTCTAATTTTTAAGGAAGTATTTTCTTCAGTGAGCTTTTGGACTTTCTTTTCCATTTGACCAATTATGCTTTTGGACCTCTTTTGGCATTTGGGTTAGTCTATTTTTAAGGTGTTATTTTCTTCAGTATTTTTGGGGTCTCTTTTAGCAAGCTGTTGACTTGTTTTTCATGATTTTCTTGCATCACTCTCAGTTTTTCCTCTACTTCTCTTACTTGCTTCTCAAAATCCTTTTTGAGCTCTTCCATGGCCTGGGACTGATTCATATTTTTCTTGGAGGCTTTGTTGTCTTCTTCTGGTTATATGTTTTGATCTTTGCCACCAAAGAAAGATTATATGGTCTGACTATTTTTGGTGCTGTTTGTGCACGATCCCAGCCAATTACTTAAATTTTAAACTCTTTGTTAAGGTAGGGGGTCTATTTCCAGTGTGGAGCTTTACTGTCCCAAGCTTTGGGGGTTTTGTGTGGCTGTTTTCAGAGATACTTCTAAATGTAAATTTTCAGTTCTTCCAGGGTGATACAATCAAGGGCAAAATGTTTACTACTTTTCTGGCCTGTGCTCTGGTCTATGAGTGATCACAAGCACTCTTTTCTGCCTTGGACCTGTGAGAAGGATTCCCTCTCCACTATTATCACAAGCTATACCACGCCAGTGCTCCTCCTCACCCCAGGACCGCCACCTAGAACTGTGACCCAGATCTAAGCATGGGCAAAGCGAGAGAATCCTGCTCAGCACCAGCAAAGAGATCCCTGCAATCCCCCTCTGATCAGCTACTGGATTCTTCCTCAGTCTGTGGGCCGAGAGCTCCAGATATAGCCTCTGCCCTGGGGTTGTGCTGGGACTGGGGCTGGGACCGAGCTTCTCTCTCACTGTGATCACAGATCTGTCTTTCCTACTCACCTTCTAAGTTGTCTTTGGCATTTGTGGGTTGAGAAGTCTGGAAACCACCACAGCTGCCTGTGATTCAGTCTCCTGAGGCCTGCTCCAAGATAACTGAGGCCCAGTCTTTGCCTGTGTGGCCCACACTGAATTGCGTTCCTCTCCCAGTCTGCATCCAGGTTGTCTTGGGCTGGAAATTTGTTTCTCTTTGTTTTTTGTGGGTTCTGCTGCTCTAGAATTTGTTTAGAGCCATTTTTTACAGGTATTTGGAGGGGTTTGGGGGAGAACTCAAGCAAGTCACTGCTTTTACTCCACCATCTTGGCTCCACCCCGATATCATTCTTTTGCTTAAGCTTATACATACTTCATTTTATACAACCCGTTCTATGCATTTTTGAGTTCCTTAATACTCTACATTTCTTAATGCATCATAATATTCCATTAAATGCATATGCCATAGTTTCACATTCTTATACTATAGTTCTCTCATTTTTCACGAAATTGAGGTCCAGAGGGAGGAAGAGTGACTTTTGCAAGATCACATAGTAGCTGCCCTTTGTTCCTGTGGTTATAGCAAAATTCTGATTGCAAATGATTCTTTGGCACAGGAATGCCTTTATCCTGGCCTTATCATATAATGGAGGGACATTTATAATATATGAGTAAATGGGTGTGAAAACATTTGTCTTATTGCTTTAATTATCATTATAAGAGATAGGTGGCACAGTGGACAGAGCACTGGGCCTGGAGCTAGGAAAATCTGAGTTCAAATATGGGCCTTGTAAACTGATAGTTATTAGCTGTGTGAACCTAGGCAAGTCACCTAGCTGCTGTCTGCCTCAGTTTCCTCAACTGTAAAATGGGGACTCAGTGGCACCCACCTTCCAGGGTTGTGAAGATCAAACAAGATAATAAAGTGCTTATTTTAAAGTGCCTAGCCCAGAGTAGGTGCTTAATAAATGCTTGTTTCCTTCCTATGTTGTGCCAAACACTAGGTTATCTCTACTAGGGTATAAGAGGAGGTAGTGGTTGAGGTGGTTTGACTCTTCTGGCACATACATGCCTGTCTTTCCTGCAGGGTACCGTGCCTGCCCTGGTGGTGGCTGTTTGTTCAGCAGCTGATGTTGGCGTTGTTGGTAGTGGGGATGGTAGGTCCAAGGGGCTTTTCAATCCAGGGTGATGTTCCCCACCCCTCCAAGAAATAGCTGGGATATAAAGACATAATGCATCAATAAAATGCTGTTTTGTTTTTTTTGTTTTTGTTTTTTTGCTCTAAAATCATGAATTTCATTTCAGATTCTGCCACTTGCTAACCATGTCACTTTCATGTCTTTGAGCCTCAGTTTGCTTATCTGCAGAGTGGGGATCATAATGCTTACACTACCAACCTTACAAAGTGATTGTGGATATTAAAAGAGATGATATATTAGAAAGTGCTTTATAAATATAAGAAGTTATATGGCAGGAAAAAAAAGTTTGTTGTTGATTTACTATTAATTATTCTAACAGATACTAGTATTTGAGAGTGTGGACAGATTGTGGAGAAAAGAGGTTTTGACTTTCTTCTTCAGCGTTCACGATGGTTATCGTAGAGATTTTTTTAAAGAGAAAAGTAGAGAGTTTATTCAGTTGATACTTTTTTTTTTAAAAAAAGCTACAGTTTGTCTTTGAAGAGATGTGCCAGTCTCATAGGATACTTATTACCAGAATAGATGCTTTAATCAGATTTCTCTCCAGTTACAAATCATCAGGACAGCCTAAATTTAAGAGGAGTATAAGAACAATATTATAATTTATTAAGAGACACTTATATCACAAAGAGCAGATTAAAGAACTATTGAAAGAGTAATGTATTTGTGCAGTGAGATGGGACTTAAATCAGCCCCCACTAGTTTATGTTATGTGTATAACCTGAGATCCAAGAACTGGTGCAGCTTGGTCTCTCCAAGCTGACATTTTTAATAAAGACATAAATGCAGAAATATGATATAACTTAACTCTGTCTTCCAAAAATAGTGAGCTGAGGGGATTGCCACTGTGAAACCAGAAATTAAGCACAATTAACATGTAAATGATTAAGTCATCCAATTTGATATTTCTGAGGCTTGAAATGATACAAAGTACAATGTGACATTCTGGTGTGTATCTGTGTGTGTGTGGTGGTGGTGGGAATTGTTGATGGTTACATTTTTAATTTAGTGTTCCTGGTCCCCAGACTTTTAAACTTTACATATACAAACATACACACATTTATGTATAAATATATTTCCTGGCTAGGTATGCAATCAGAAACCATCTATTACAGGCAATGTAAGTTTATGACAAGTAATTTGCTATTATCACAGCCAAAGTAATTTGGGCTATATTAATGTATTTTCAGTTCAATCAAGCACACAGTGATTGGACATGACACTTTGAGAAAAATTCTAAGCAGTAGTTTTACCAACTGGAACCAAGATATTTATTGGAACAATTTATTCAAATTAATGTATTTTTATTATAGGCAAACAATCTCTTCCTCAAACAAATGTCATTTGGTCTAGGTACTGTATAATTAATTTATGTCTGTCCATTCTATGTTCTCATAACCCTGAAGGGATTCCATCTCCCACTGCCACCATATTAACATATTTCATTACATAGTTGCTAACTCTGTAGCCTCATCTGTATAACTACACAATGTGATTTATCATGTTTAAAACCCACCTTCAATTTTTAAACATCAGAAGCAGAGAAACGGGCATGGCCGTCTAGACAGTGTGGTGGGAAGTTCCCAACCAGAGTTCAGCTTCCAGTAAAGGACATGCAATCCTTCATTTCCTGTAGCTAATGAACGTAGTTTCAGGAAAGTCTGAGGACCTCCAAACGTGGCTTTTGGAGTTTTGTTCAGACAGTGAAATAACTAAATGTGTTTGATTGCGAAAGTCAGAGTTCTTACAGATGTAGAAGACTATAATTTGAATGTGTGAAGTCATTTGGACTTTCATACAAATTTATCACTCATTGTTCCCCACTACATATGCTGAAAACATACATTCTCGCAATCAACCCAGGTCCATAAGCTAATTAAAGGAGGAGGGTATTTGCTTATTTCGTCAGAAGGAGGAAGAGAAGCTGAGGGACACCAGGTTCCGTGAAAGCCCCTAGATTCAGTCTGGGTATTGGCTGGAGAATGAAGAAATACAAAGATTGTACACCCAGCACTTACTTTCTGCTGTCCCTAAGACAATCTTGGGAAACAGGGCCTCTGGTAGAAGGCTAGACTGGATCTTGGTCAATGTTTTATATAATCTAGGAGGCATCCCAATGCAGAGATAGTTAGTTATAAGAAGTACAAATGGAGCTGTAACCAGAGAGCAACATTATATCACCACTTTTTATAGGAACAAGGGACTATGCTAATTTCAATTTGGCTTCTCACACACAAAAATGACTGCTTGGGATGGTAGCAGCTTCAGTTTCTTAGGGTACAGATTGGATTTTTATGACTTCTCAGGCCTCCTTAAAGCACAGCCAGTCATCAGCATTTTGTGGCAATTTAGGATACATAAGTAAAACCTTTCCCAAGAGAGGTACATGTAGAGAAAAGAGGAATTATTCAAGGGAGAAAAGGGGGGGCAGTATTTGTAATGTAACCTGCAGGATTTATTATCAGAATGAGAAAACATTTCTTATTCAAGGACAGGAAAGAAGAGGTGACCAAATCCTTTTGCAACTGTTAAAGAAATCTGTTTGATTTAAGCAAACAGAGTTGAAGTGACCACTAAGAGAAAACTATAAGCACGTCTCTTATCTAAGGATAACAAATACATTTTTACATTAGTGAATGAGATCCTCTGCTTTCCCATGTCCTTGTAGAGGTGGTTATATTTTATTTCTGCTTTAATTCCTATCTTCTATGGTCCAGACTCTGCCTTGGCTTATTGGTAAAGCTTTCCCCAGAGACTATTTTTGTAAGATAATGCCTCAAGAGAGATAATATATGTAAAGTGCTTTGCAAACCTTAAAGCTCAGTGATTATTGTGATGATTCTAGATCACACCGATCTCTTTTTTGAACCCTTTTTATATTTTAACTCTTAAGGCAGTTCTGAAATTTATTGTTCTATAATTGCTTCAAGTGTGTTAGTTTTATCTCAACTGGATTATAAATTCCATGGCGGTCCCTTCAATATCTAGATTCCTATGTGTGATCTGTGACAGGTAGGGACAGTTTTATATATCTCTGTATCACTACCACAACAAGCAAATGCTAGAAATGTGCTCAATAAATCCTTGGTTCATCAGTCAGTTCTGAGATTAAGGATTTAGATTTACAACCTGGCTTGCAAGATGTGCTTTACATATTACTCACAGCATCAATTGGTGCTTTCATTAACTTCTGCTTTATTCATCATGGGATGAATTGTAATCTTGGTTAAATGAGTACATTCTGTTAACATAAGAGATGAAAAATATAGCTTAATGTCTTTCCTTGTGGAAAGAACCATGAAATATCAGTTGGTCATTTAGTCTGATTCTGATTGGGATCTATTTTTCACATATGTCTTACTACAACTATGGATTTGAACTTTCTCTATTCATTGTTTATAGGTTTGCAACAGTTTAGAACAGCCAAGGAAACAGCAGCGTTCTGATCTCAATGGACCAGTCGACAATAACAACATGCAAGAGGTAATTTCATAAGAGGATAGCATTCTGGGCCATGTTTTTAGGTTAATGGTGGTTGGTAAAATTTCAATATTGGTCAAGCTTATTGTTCAGCACTTTTACCATTTGAAACCATGGTTATCTGATGGTTGGTGTAGGGCTGTGAATACACAATTATGGTTCTGGGAGGGTCTAAGCAAGTCAAGTTTTGTTCCAGGAAAGGAGTTCATGTTGGAAGAGTAAGAGGAAGTTCTTACCATGTAATCAGGAGTAGAGCCAGGTTGGTGTAATAGATAGAAAGACAGCTTGGATTAAGGAAGTCAGGGGTAGAAGTCTCACCTCTGAAATACTGACTGTGTTATCCTGGACTAGTACTTGATATCTCAGTTCCTTGGGTAAAGTTATAAGATGACACGTTGCAGATCTACATGTTTGGAGGTTGTCCCAACACTGGGAATTCCTATATTGATGAAATCATAGTGTATACACACACAAATATTGGAATCACGAAGTGTACTTGTATATAATAGCATTATTTCATCCTGGTTCTATAGCATACCTCTGGGAGCATCAGTTCATAGATTATGAGGTCCAGAGAAGAGACATAACCTGCCATATTATTGTTGTTACTGTTCAGTCCTTTTCAGTCATGTCCTTGACCCCATTTGGGGTTTTCTTGGCAAAGATACTAGAGTAGTTACCTCCTTCTCCTGTTCATTTCACGGATGAGGAAACTGAGGCAAACAAGGTTAAGTGACTTGCCCAGGGCCACACAGCTAGTAAGTGCCCAATTATTACATAGGTAGTAAGTAGCAGAACTAAGATTTGAACCCAGATTTTTTTGCCCCAAATTTCAATTTATTCACAATGTGACACGCAACTTCTTACCACATGGTCAACATTACTCTTCCGAACTAACAAAACAGGTTTGTCTTTCCTATCTTAAAATTGTTTAAAGACCAATGTCAATCATAAGTAACCTATTAACTGTGTGGCTTTAAATAAACCATTCCATTTTTTTGGACCTCAGTGACCTTGTCCGTTAAATGAGAGAGTTGGACATTATGATCTCTAGGTTTCCTTTCAGCTCTAAAATTTCCTAAGTTGTCAATGTGGTGGGAAAGCTATTTACATTGTCAAACATTACCCTTTGTTTTGGCTAACCTGATTTTAAGCCCATTAAGATTTTACACTGAGTACCCATATCTTAAGATATAGGCACTCAAGATATTGATTTCCTATGGGAGTCAATGAACCGCGTACCCCAACCAAACATGATGTTGCTCAAGTTGGAGCAATTTTTGTATAGCTAATCTCTTGGGAATGCTAACCACTTATTTTGATTTCTTAACACTATAATTGTCTTATATGGTATAAAATAAGTCTTCCTTACCTATTGTTGCTCTGTTTTTAATATTTCCAAACAGACAAAGAAGGTGGCTTCATTTCCAAGTTTTGTTGCTGGTAAGTGATTGGGGCTATATCATTTTATAACAAAATGGTCAGTTTATTTTACTTCTCAAAAAGGTTATTAAGAAAATAGAACTCAAATATTAATGAAATGTCATAATAAGGTACAACATAGGAGTATTTAATTTGTATAGCGATGCTTAGCCTACTTATTGGAGCTGTTCCATTCATTGTTATGGTTTTTTTTTAATATAAAGAAAACTAACAGTCTGATTCATTTAATTGTTACCTAGCTAATCATGCCATGTGCCAGTATTGATGATTGATTTAAGGAAATGAAATGCTTTTGTTTGAAAGCAGCTAATTGTATGACAACAGTTTCGATCCCAGTGGCTATAATTGCATCCAAACTGACTATCCTGTTGTTTTTCACACTGACATTCTTGTATTATTGCTTTTCCATCTTTTCTTTTTCTTAACATGCAAATGTAGAGGAACAGCAGTTCCTCTACATAAGTTGCTTTAGTCTGTGGCTCAGTTTCATAAGCAAAGTAGAAACCATTTTAATTGGGATAGGTAGATACAGCCTTCTTTGGAGATAGAAAGCGTACCTATCTCCTTACTAGTTAAGCTCTAAGCCTTGTCAAACACGCATTTTATACCCTCTTGATGCTACTTTAAGGGTCTTTGAATATTTGTTTCTGGCTTTAAATATGACCTTAAGCGTCCAGGGGAAAGTTCACCTGTACCACCAGGAACACAACTTGTGTTAGAATATAATAAAACCTTCTGATTTCACTTATTTTACTGCTAGCACAACTCCATTGGCTGGGGAGGGGAGTTCAGTTTGTGTGGGCTTTTCATGTCTATGTGAATTATCTACAGGGCTGAGGTAAGTTGGTTCTCAGATAAGATTATTTGATCATCTTGCTGTCCTATCCTGAAATACCTAGGATCTTGCCCCATGCTGGTTTCCTTCCCCAGTATAAACAAAGATTGTATTAAACTGAATTCCTTAATTGCTTCTCTTTATTGATAAACTTGAATTAATCATACTTTCCCCTTTATCCCTTTGAACTTGGGCAGACTTTCTATACCCAGTCTGGTCCTTTGAGAGTCATAGCTATGAGATGAGAACTCAGAGATTGTCTGCATCCACATTGAATGACCGCCAAGAGGCATTACGTTTGACAGAGTTGCCATTTACCTGTTAATGAGTCTTAAATGAAGGTAAATTGAATCTACTGCTTTTACGCAGATGACAGCAGAGAAGGTATGACTGATTCCCAAACCATCCTACAGGCCTCAAGGGGTTTAGATGGGAGGACACTAAAATGAACTAGCAAAGGGACAGAAAAGTATGTGCTTTTTTTAAAAAGTTCAAATCTGAATGAACTTGTTTGTTTTATTAATTATCCAAAAATATTCTGTTAGTAAGAAAGATTGTTTAAATAATAATGAAATTATGCTCAGTGTTTAGAGGAAGCTTTATAATCCTTAGAATACTGTATAAATCAATTTACCATTTGAAATAATTAAGAATTAGTTATGTGTTCATAATTCATGACATCCTTTTCCCCCCATAACTGATTTAAATAACACTGGTAGTGTGATATGGTAGAGCTGAAAATACATTTGATGTGGAGTGAGAGCAGATCATTTCAAATCTTGGCTCTATTGTTTATTACCTGTGTACCCTTGGGCAAATCACTTAACCTCTCTAGGCCTCAGTTTTTTCATTTGGACTAAAAATTGTGAAACAAGTGAAGTTTTTCTTTGTTTCCCTCCCCTACAAATTTCTAGTCTAATCCATAAACTTCTTTCCGTATGATAACATTCTTCTACTGGTTATACTCTGACCCTAGATAATTGGTGTGCTCATATTCCTTCCCAGGACCTAAGCTTCACACTATTGTATTTAATTCAGGCTTTAGCATGGATAATTTTCTACTTTCAAAACTTGCCTTTCCTGTTATAGTCTTAAAGGGGTCTTCCTCTCAACTCGCCATCACTAAAAAGGTAATCTGATAATAGCTAGAACGTATGTAATTTACATTTATAGACAATTTTACATGTATTATCTCATTTGATTCTCCTAATCGTCCTGTGAGATATATGCTATTATTATGCTCATTTTATAGAGGCTAGGAGATACTGAGTGACTTGCTCAAGGTAACAGTAGTAAGAGCCAGTCCTTCCATCATGCTCCTATCCCCCTCCTTTCTACATGTCAGGATAAGAATGGAGTCCAAGAATAAGTAGTCCTTTTTTTTTTTTTTTTAAATCTCTTTCTGCCTGAGCCAAAGGCTAAAGGAACTAGAGACCAAATAATTCGGGGAAATTCCGGCTTACCAGATCTCTGTAACTTTTGGTCCTCCTGAGTCTTGATTTTTAGTAGGGTCATATTTACTATTATAAATTCATCATTTAGCTTAAGACAGAAAATGGAGACATATAGAACTTGGGTGACTTGCCTTCAAGCTTTAAGGAATTATCACTTTGAGACTCAAAATATAGATGAGATCAGCTTAGGTGAGTTATGGTTAATCCCTAATTCATTTCAAATTACCTTGAAAAGAGAAAATTGAGTTTTTGTGTTTCTGTGTTTTAGAGGGGATGAGTACTTTGGGTAGGGAGTTGAATCTCTAAGATGCCTTGAAACTCTTCAAAGGATGGGGTAGCTGGGTGGCACAGTGGATAGAGCACCGGCCCTGGATTTAGGAGGACCTGAGTTCAAATGTGGCCTCAGACACATAACACTTACTAGCTGTGAGACCCTGGGCAAGTCACTTAACCCCATTGCCTAACCAAAAAAAAAACCCTAAAAACCCCAAAAAAAACTTTTCAAAGGAGTCATCTGAAGACACTGAACACTGTAAATCATCAAAAGTGAAACCAAAGTATTTTATCTCCTTTGATCCTCATAATAACCCTTTGAGTTGGGTAGGGCAGAAATTATTAGCATTTCACAGATGAAGATACTAAGGCTCGGAGAGACTGAATAGTTTTTCCCAAAGGTCACACAGCTGATAAGATTCAGATCTGGGGCTTGATTGAATCTGATTTCGAATCTACTACTCTTTTTCCAGTATTTCACACTTAACTCCCTTGACTGGTTTATATGCCTAGAAATGGGGGACATAACTAGATGAGCTTTTGAGCTCTCTTCTACTGCTTATCTTCTTTTATTCTAAGCCATTCTAAACTATGACTTTAGTAACTTGAGAAAGAAAATCTTTTTTATTTTATATGACTTGAAAGGAAGTGAAGAAGGAGGCAATGGGGAGATATACCTCCATGAGAAATATTTCCATGCAGAGCAAGTGCTTTGTATTGGTATTGTTGGAGCTCTTTGAGCTCATGTCAGCAAGCTAACAGCTACTGGGGAGTTCCTTTATCAATAGTTAGATTCAGTGGTTTGAGAGTGAGTTAAAATCAGGGACATTATCCAGTTCATGCTCAGTTATGTAGGGGGGTGGGGTATGGATACAGCTTTAGTCCTCTGGGTGGGGGAGTAGACTACCCCCAATAAAGGCACATACACAGGGCTAAGTGCAAACCTCATGGACTACATTTACAGATAAGAAGTTCCCTCCCCGACTATACTGCAACTTCCCCTCCCCAGCCTCCCCGCCATCTTTTAAATTTCACCCTGGGGTCATTACAAACTAGACTTTTCACCATTGCTGGGCTGTCTCCAGGGACCACAGAAGAAAGGAGGGCTGGTACAAGTCAAATTGAGCCTCCCTCAGCATGAGGGAGCACAATTGCATTTTGCTGCTTTCAGAGCAAAGGAGAAAGGCATGTGAGACAAAAGGAGAGACATGAAAAGACTCCGTTTGAAGTTCAGCCAAGAAATCATACAATTGTATATACAGTATTTTTCTCACACTTTCTTTTGTAGGGAGGGGCATTGAAATGAGGGGGAGGGGAACAGATCTTCTAAACAGTACAGTCGTTTTGAAATGAGCCCACTGGCCCATGTGTAGGACGAAGCCCTTTAGTGTATGACATTTCAGTAGGATCTGGCCTCCATTTAGACCCAGCCCCTTAATTTCCCCCAAGGTAGCCATGAAGAATGGGCGCTGTCTGGTCTGAAGGGTGTTCTAGGTTACAATTGCTTTTGGCAACATAGTTTCCCCCAAACATGTGAGCTTCAGCTAGTATTAAATGACACTTTGTCTAACTTTCCTCTCAGACATCTTCTTTCAAGTACAGTGACTTAAAAAGCTTACTCCTAAAAATGATTTTCACAGTATTTTGTGTCTACCCCACTGTCACGCTGACTATTTGATTCTCAAATGGCTCCTGTGGTTATTTAGTCATTTCAGTCGTGTCCAATTTCTCATGACCTCATTTGAGGTTTTTCTTGGCAAACATACTGGAGTGGTTTGCCATTTCCTTCTCCAGCTCATTTTACAGATGAGGAACTGAGGCAAACAGGGTTAAGTGACTTACCCAGGGTCACACAACTAGTAAGTGTCTAAGGCTGGATTTAAACTCAGGAAGATGAGTCTTCTTGACTCCAGGCCCAGCATTCTATCTCTTGTACCACCCAGCTGCCCCTTAAGGGGTCTCCTATGGACTGGTCTATAAACTCTGGGCCTTTTAATTTAATGGAAAAATACATCTAATTTATTAGATTAGCACGTCAGTCAATCACTTCACTATCACTATATCACAATCACTAGCCTTCACCCTCAAATAGTTTATGTACATCTGTAAATATAAATAAACAAAATCTACATAAAATGAATACAAGGAGGAAGGAGGTAGAGCACTTGCAACTTGGCTAGAGTGTAGCACAGATCAAGAAAGGCTTTATGTTGCAGGTGGTGCCTTGAAGGAAACCAAGGCAGAGGTGACTTGGGAGTGCCTTGCTGGCAGGAGGGGATTATTAGGGCAAAGAGCCCAAGAGATCAGAGATCATAGGATCATAAATTTAGAACTGGAAGGGGCCTTAGAGGCCATCTCTTCCAACCCCCTCATTTGGCAGCTGAGGAAAAAGACCCGAAGATGGCAAATGACTTGCCCAATATCATACAGATAGAAAGAGGAAGGATCTGAATCTAGGTCCTCTGACTCTACCATGTGTCATGTGTGAGGACCAGCAAGAACACCAGATACAGATACTGTTGTAGTATTCATTATAATATTTAATTGGCTCAATGAGAATTTCAGATATCTAAATTGAATTTTGTTCATAATTCATTAAATTTTCTAAGAATAGGAATTAACCTGTAATACTTGGATAGGGACAGGGAATAGACTTGCGATTTTATTAATATTGGGAAATCCCAAGTGAGGAAACTTCCTTTATCAATGCAGGTTGCATCTCTGCAACCTGTAGTCTTAGAGAGCCATCAGAGTACTAAGAGGTTAAGGGACCTACTGTGGGTCATAAAACAGTAGGTGTTAGAGACAGGTTTTCCTGTCTTCAAGGTTGCCTCTCCATTCACTGTGTTACATTGCCTCTTGCTTATAATCTATCAGTCATTCAGTCAATAAACATTTTTTGAGTGTCTGCTTTGTGCCAGGCACTGTGCTCAGTGTTGGGGATAGAAAAAGAGACAAAAGACGGTTCCTGCTCTCCAGAAGCTCACACTCTAATGGGAGAGACACATGCAAAACAAATATGTACAAACAATTCTACATCCAGAATAACTAGGAAATCATTAAAAGAAGAAAGGGGATTAGAATTAAGAGGGTTTTGGAAGGGCATACTGTAGAAGATGAGATTGTAGTTGGAACAAAGGAAGCAAGGGAATATTAGATTAGAGGTGGAGATTAGAAGGGAAAGCATCCCAGGCATGGGGGATAGCCCAGGAAAATGCCTGGAACCAAGAGATGGACTATCTTCTCTGGGGAACAGCAAGGAGGTCTGTGTCACTAGATTGAGGAGTATGTGGTGGAGAATAAGGCATAAGAAGACTGAAAAGGTAAAAAAGGGGCTAGGGATTTTGAACGCCAAATAGAGACTTTGTATTTGATCCTGGAGGTAATAAGGAGTCACTGGAGGGTGTAGAGGGTGAGGAAGGGGGTAACATGGTCATCAGACCTGAGCTTTAGAAAAATCACTTTGGTGGCCAAATTTGGAGGGTGGATTGGAGTGGGCAGAGACTTGAGGCAGGCAGACCCTCCAGCAGGCTATTGCAATAATCTAGGTGTGAGGTAACAAAGGCACACCACACCAGAGTGGTAACGGTGGCAGAGTAGATATTGGAGAGATGTTGCCAAGGTGAAATTGACAGGCCTTGGCAACATATCGGACATGCAAGGTGAGAAGAGAGTGAGGAGTTGATAATGACTCCTCGGTTATTATGAGCCTGAGGGAGTGAGAGGATAGTGTTGCCCTGTAAGGTAATAGAAAAGTGAGAGGGAGGCTTTGGGGGACAAATAATGAGTTTGGTTTTTAGACATGTTGAGTTTAAGATGTCCACTGGACAACTAGTTCAAGATATCTGAAAGGCAGTTGGAGATTAGACTGGAAATAAGTACAGAGGTTGGGGCAATATAGATAGAGTTGAGAATAGTCAGCATAGAGGAGGTAATTAAATCCATGAGAGCTGATCAGATCACCAAAGGAAGTAGTATAGAGGGAGAAGAAAAGGAGAGGGGCAGGAGATAACTCTGGGAAATACCCATGATTAGCAGGCCTGGTCTGAAAGAAGATCCAGGAAAGGCAACTGAAAAGGAGTAAGCAGATAGGTAGGAGGAGAATCAGAAGAGGGTGATGTCCTGAAAACCTGCAGAGAAGAGAGTATCAAGGAGGAGGAGGTGATCAGCAGTGTCAAAGGCTGCTGAGAAGTCAAGGAGAACAAGGATTGGGAAAAGGCCATTGGATTTGGCAACTAAAAGATTATTGTTAATTTTGGAGAAAGCAGTTTTGGTGGAATCAAAAGTCTGGAAGCCTAATTGTAAAGGGTTAAGAAGAGAGTGAGAAGAGAGAAATCACAGGCACCTATTGTAGACAAGGAGCTTAGTATAAAGGGTAGAAGACAAATAGGACACTAGTTAGCCTAGTAGAGTTGGAAGGATCGAGTGAGAGTTTTTTTCTGGAGTGAAAAATGGAGGCAGTGTAGATATGTTTCTAGACAGTAAGGAAGGAGCCAGTAGACAAAGAGATTGAATTTAGAGTGAAATTAGACTCATTGGCTTATGGTTCATGCCTCCTACTTCATTACTTATCTTTGAGATCAGCACCCAATCAGCCCTCCACGATCTTAAAGGCCTAGGTAGGTGAGGGTGACTCTACCAACACTACTTCCTTAGTCTCTAGATGGGATTGTGGTAGATTCTATTATCTATTCCATTGTCCATTGGATAAAAATGGTTACATATTTCCTGGCATAGAACTCTTCTTCGCCATGTAACCTTTCCAGCCATCGTTACAATCAATCCTTGAAATACTGGCATTTGAGAGCTACTTTCCAGGATTATTATGGGAGAGAGAAGTATGAAGGGACTAATTTCTTTATGATACTACTTTATGGCTGCCATTATTGGTCAATTACCCTACTCTGGCCAACTTAATTCCCCAGCCAACTGGTACTTTCTCTGATCCATTCTAAGCAAAAGTTGACCTCCTATTTTCCTAATCCCCCTGCTCTAGAGTTGCTGTAAGTCGAAGTGGAAACCCTTTTCTCCTGATACCTCTCCTTTTACTTTCATCCATATTTAGCTTAGTCCTTACCCACCCACTGATGCAAAATCTTTTCGTCCTCTATCTCCTTTCCAGTGTGGATGCTGGAACCACAGTCTGGTGTTAATAAACTCCACTTTATTTTAGATCTCTTTTTTTTTTTAGATCTCTTTTTGTATTCTGGGCTCCCTTTCCAGTACTAATTGTTCTTTCTCTTATGTCCCACAACGTCTTGGCCTGGGAAGAGTTGTAATATTATTTGCTCTCCATTTCCATCATTCAGTAACCTTTCTTCAGGGTTTACTCTAATCATTGACATAGTCATACCCAGGTCCTGATTGCTGCCATCTGTTTACTTCCTAAGCACTCTTTTTTTTGTTGTTCTTGTTTTTGGTGAGGCAATTGGGGTTAAGTGACTTGCTCAGTCACACAGCTGGTGAGTGTCAAGTGCCTGAGGCTGGATTTGAACTCAGGTCCTCCTGACTCCAGGGCCAGTGCTCTATCCACTGCACCACCTAGATGCCCCCAAGCACTGTCTTTTCTTTAGAAATTCAGTTGCCTCACAGTCTTCTCTCTCATACCCCCTGCACTCATACTTGAAGACCTGAGTATTCACATTGAGGTCCTTTAAAATACCCCATCTTCTCAGTTAATACAACTCCTCAGTTCCCGTAAGCTCTATCTCAGGAGTGGTCATACCTTAGACATAACTCTCACCTCACATCATAAGAACTCTGAATTTCCTCACTCTGATCATAATTTTCAATTTCTGTCCTATGCTTCTTAAACCTATTCTAGGTTTTCACCTAGACTTCAAGTTCCTCTGTTCCTCTTGCTGTTCCAATTTCTGTTCTGTCCTTGTATTCTTCCTTTTGTAGTCTTTTCCCTATAACTAATTATTTTGACTACACATAGTCCTCCACCTTTGAATCCCTTGCCCCTTTGTCCTATCATCTGGTTCATACCAGTTTCTCAAGCCTGATTCAATCTATTCTCCGTTCCTATTCTTGAGCTGCTGAATGCGGCTGGTGAAAGTCCTGCAACTATGCTAACTGGATCCATTACCCATTTATTTTATCTAATCTCAAAGGGCCATCCTTACTGTTTGGGGCTTCTTTTTGTCAGTTGATTATTTGAGGCCAGATTTGAACTTGTCTTCCTGACTCCAGATCAGGTGCTCTATCCACTGCACCATCTAGCTGTCCTTCTCACCGGAGGTGCCTAAATTGAGGCTGGATAACCATTTAGGATCACAGATGTCAAGCTACAAAAGACTTCAGAAACCATTTGACCCAACACTCCCATTTTACAGAACAGGAAACTGAGGCCCAGAAAGGTTAAGTGGAAAGCATCTAAGGTCACCTGGATAGGCAGTAAGAGGCAGAGAGCTGAGACACAAACCAGGGTCCTTTGATGCCACAACTAATGCATGTCCTACTTTACCATGCTGCCTCTTGTCAGGGATGTGGTGGAGAGGAAATTTCTGCATGGGTAGGTGGTCAGACTAGACAATCTAAAATTCCTTCTTTCCCAATGACTCTAAAAGGAACTAGGGTGGGGACTTCCCAGAGCTATTGGTTCTTCAGGGAAAGCCTCAGGACTTCAGGGGAAGAAGGATGAGGGGTAATAAGACTGAATTAAAAACAATGGGTGAGATGGAGTCAACAGTAGCAATAGAGAGAACAGGAAAGTTCCAGTAGATATGTCAGTAATGGAAGCAAGGACTGGTACAGGTGGCTGTTACTAGTCAGTTTGTCAGCTCATAGTTTGGGGAGTCTGCTCTCTATGATCTCTAGTATCATTTAGGCTCTTCTGAAGTGCTTTGAAAGCATCCCCCCCGACTCTTAACAGTTTATTAAATTAGGTTTTAGTGCATATGAGCTGTTGCATTGGTGTGAAATAGATGGTAATGACTCATTTTAATCTCTTCCTTCCAAATATTTATATCCCACATTTAGATGCAAGGAGCACAGAGCCCCAAGTGGACAAAACAGCTCCATTATTTTTAGATTTTAATTTAATACCAACCTAGAAAATGTTTCAGAGTTCCTTGGCAAACCTTAAAGAAATTGGAGTTGCAGGATGATTGGGAAGAGGGGTTATTTTAATGGATACTTTATTGACCTGGCTACATGCATATGTGTACGGGCTTTTGTGGTGAAATTAAAAAAAAAAGAAATATTAGAAGTAAGTGAATTTAGAAATATTGCAAATGCCACAGAGTATTTCAATAAACCAGTGTTTGTGTTGCTGCAGATCATCAATTCATTTTTGCATTCCTTCCAGTCATTATCATGTGTATTAATGCACTAAATAGGACTGTTTTTTTCATGGAACAAATTTTAATAAACTGCATAAATGACTGAGTTCATCAGTGGTGTGCAGCCTATGACTCATAGCCGGGATTAGAGCATGGGCTGGTAGCGAAAACCAATAAAGGAACTCAATAGCCAACTATGTATTCGAGAACCATTCGTTCATTAGGGGAAAAAAAGGTCTACTAGAGTTGCTAATAACCATTTATTGCTTCACATGGCAATGTCACTACTGAAGGGGACATTTAGAAAAAAGGACATTTGCATAATGAACATTTAGCTAAAGAATTTCCTCTGTTCTACACTTTTTGCTAGTATAGTGATTTAATTTTTCTTCTGTACTTCCCTATGAGGGGGCACAATATACTGTTATCCCTTCTGCCTAGTGACTTTCCCCATAGTGGTTTTGATATATCATGGGTTGGCATAAGAAATTAAAGAGGGATTTTTTGGGAATTTTACAGAAGCTGCAGATGACATGTGAAGGCCAGCAGACAATATAGAAAAAGTTTAGAAACTCAGAAATGTATAAAACATATGTATGCTATTGTATAATATCAATATATTTTATCATTTAATACCATACTAATTCAGAATTTTTCTCTGGTATGAAGGAATGATCAAAAAATTTTACGTGGATTTTCTAGATTGCAGCATGCCATGTTCCTCCCCTTTCTACCCCCCCACCCCCCACCCCAACAATGTGGAAGGGCTAACTGTATAAGTATTATCCTAGAGTCATAGATTTAGAACTGAAAGTAACCTTAGAAATTATCTAGTACTACTCCCTCATTTTACAGGTGAGAAAACTGAGGACCAGAGCAGTGAAAGGATTTAACCAAGGTATGAGTAGTTAGTATCAGAGTCAGGATTCAAAGGACAGTGATACTAATTAATTCCACACCCAATACTCTTTCCATTGTGCATGTTGCCTCTAATATCTTGCAGAGAGTCAGGTTAATGAAGGTGTCTCATACTTACACTCATCTTCCTTCACTCCCCATGGCCACTCTAGGGGCGTGCTGTGGTCTTAGGACAGACACATTCATAACATCATATATTTAGAGCTGCAAGAGACTATGGGAGCCATCGAATCTCCTCGTTTTGAGGAAACCATAAAGGTTAAATGACTTGTCCAGGGTTACATAGCTAGCAAGTGTTATTTATAAATTAGTAAAAGTGAAATGCAGAGGAAATTTTGAGACAATTTAAGTGACTTGACCAGGTTATGGCACATATCTAGGATGTGTCCAAGGTGGAATTTGAACCCAGATCTTCTTGCCTCTAGGTCCAATATTCTCTTCACTTCTCCACAGGATTTGGAGCAGAATCAGCATAAGAAATCATGTCTGATGACTGCACACACACACACACACACACATATGTGTGTGTGTGTGTGTGTGTGTGTGTGTATCCTATATCAGATTGCTTACTATCTTAGGGAGGGGAAGGCAGGAGAAAGGGAGAAAATTTGGAACTCAAAATTTTATATAACAATGAATGTTAAAAATTGTTTTTACATGTAATTGGAAAAAATAAAATACTATCTACTGGAAAAAGAAACACATGGCTAAAATATCCCTTGAAGTATACAGTTTTAAGATGACTTGAAGGAAACAGTTTTAGGCAAAATCTGTTTCACCTTTTGCAAAAGGAAAGGTGTTTGAAAAAAATTTTAAAATTTTTAATTCATTTCAACATCGTTGGATCTTATCATCTCTATTAAATAATTTTGTTTAATAAAAAGGCCAGAAAACAGTAACTTGACATCATATTTGTCAGAACTCACCTAAGAGGAGATACATCAAAGCTTAAAAAAATAAAATAAAACTTTCTTCAAAAAAGAAAGAAATCATGTCCAATGTCCTCATTTCACAAATGAGAAAACTAAGATACAGAAAGGGGGCAAATACAGTAACTTGTGTGAGGTCACTCAGGAACCAGATAGTAGAGCCAGATTTTGAATGTAAGGCCTTTGATTCTTAATCAGGCCAGTTGCAGTAGACAATAGTGTACAGATGCTCTGACTTCAGAAGCAGTCATAGTCTCAGTGTGTAGCTGCCTCTCCTGTGAGGGCATACTGCAAGTTACAGCTGTTGGTGTTCTATAAATTTCTCCTCTGTTGAGACTAAGAGATGGTGCCCTCTTTTGGAAAACAACATGCTTTCTTTATTGTCTCTTGACGTACTTTATGACCAGTGCATTGACTGTGTGCCAGGTGGTTCTGCAGTTATTTTCTCAACATAAAGGAAAGTGTTTAGGAAAGATGGTTTGGGTAATGGTGAGAATAGCAATGATTTACTCCATTAAACCTGACCTTATGGCTGCAAAATCATTCTTTTCCTGTCAAATGGTCTGCATGTTGACTACACTTGATATACTTGTCTCTCCCACTACCAGTCCTCAACGTGGGGTGTGAGTGCCCTTAAATGAAGGCAGCTCCATTTTTTTGGGAAGAAACTAATTCTGTTCATTGTTTAGTTCCAGGCCCCTGTGAACCTGAAGATCTCATCGATGGAATCATCTTTGCTGCCAATTACCTGGGATCAACACAACTGCTTTCTGAACGGAACCCTTCCAAAAATATCAGAATGATGCAGGCCCAAGAGGCAGTCAGCCGTGTCAAGGTAGTATTGGTCTCTTGAGTTGGTGAAAGGGGCTAGGTCCCTTGGCAGCTGAGCTCAAGGATCTGTCTAAAATCACGCAATTTCAAATTGACTTCAGGGTGCAGTGAAGTGAGTCTAGCTCTGCCACAGCAGAGACCTGCTTTTCTTCCAAGGCCTGGTGTGAAAGTGCACAGAAACCCAGAGCCCACCAGTGAGTGGGACATAAATTATTGCCGAGGTCAGAACAAAGAGCCTTAAGACTGGCGGAGCACTGTGAGGATTCAAAGGCGGAATCCAGTCTACAAAGGGAAAATTGTCAGGCTGCAGAACACAGGAGATTAGTTTCCAGATGAATTCATTTCACTAAGTTGCAGCCTGGAAACATTTTTTTTTTAAAAAAAGAGGTCATTCTCAAGCATTCTAGCTGCCAAAAATCATCATTGTTTAAGGCTTCAAGTTCCCGTACAATGATATTTGCCTTGTTTGTTCTATTTAAGGAACTTAGAGATGGGAGGGAAAATCATTTCATGAAAGAAGTTGAATGTGTTCATAACTCAGGAACTGCTTAGAATTCTCAAACCTAAACTTAGAACCACGTAAATTTGTGCCTCTGATAAAATCTAGATAATAGAAATGATGTGATTTTCAGATATCACTGTTGATATCAATGTTAAACGAGACACATTTCACTAAAATCATTACATTCATCTTAAAATTTTAAGTGGTGAAAGCTATGTTTTATATTGAGCAACGTCTTCTTCACAAAAACAAACAAACCCCCCCCCAGATTTGGAATTAGAGGGCTTGGGTTCAAATCCTGATTCTGCTACTGACTAGTTGTGTACTTAGACAAACTGATTCACTACCTCTGGATCTCAGTTTCCACATCTGTAAAATGAGAGGCTTGGACTACACAAATTTTAATGACCCTTCCTATTCTTAATCTATGAATCCATGATCATATGAACACCAAGTGTATGTTTTGCTGGAGAGAGAACTGGATTTGGAGCCAGATGATCCCAATTTGAATCCTATTTCTGCTACTTATTACATGTGTGACCTTGGGTAAATAATTTGTCTCTTCTGAGTTTTAGTTTCTTTAATTATAAAATGAGGGAGTGTTGGTCTAGACCACTGGTGCCAAACTCAAATCAAAACCACACATAAGAATCCCTATAGGCTGTATATTGTCTTAATTTTAAAATGTAACATTATCTATGTTTCATTTTATTTTTGTTTGTTTTCTTAAATATTTCCCAATTACATTTTAAGCTGGTTTGAGGCCCAAGGGCCACATGTTTATTTAACACCTTTAGTCTGGATGACCTCTAAGGTCCCATTCCTTCTGAAACCTATGCTTTCGAGATAGGTGGTGCAAATGCTATTGTATTATAATTATTATAATGTATTAATTTTAGATCAGAAAACTGAGGCTTCCAAAGGTTAAATAACTAGGTCACATGGCTAGGTATAGCCAAATCCTTAGTCTTATATCTTCTGACCCGCAAGACCAGTGTTCTTTCTGCTACAATATAAAAACCCCCTCAGTGTTCAAGGGCTTAACATTGCTCTTAAGTCACAGGCTGAGTCAGTGGTGCTAAAACAAGGAGATTATTTTGTAAAGGAATTGCTGTTAGTGAGTTACAGCAAACATGCTATTTGAGCTCTGTCTGCACATTAGGTGCTTTTAGTAAATGCTTTTTGAAGGGGAGAGGGGAGTAGTATAAAAATATAGCCTGATTCTGGACTAAAAGAGTATGGGCTTTCCCCCCAATTTTTCTTTTTGCCAATCATGAGAGCAACTTTATACTGTAGCAATTTCCCTTTGGAGCCATATAAAATGGAATGAAATTCTGATGGTGGCTAGAGAGTTCTTGCCCTGAAAAAGACTCTTGGTCTTGGTTGAAAACCCATGATTTTGCTGCCCTAGGCCACAAATTGTGGCCACGTGAATATACCTGTACAAGAATATATAGTACCAGCTCCCCTGACCCTGTGCCTGGGATCCCCATGCTCCCTGCTAGGTAGCACAACTGTAACAAAAGATGTGAAAACATTGCAGTTTCTCCTAGGCTTGATTATACTATAGCTTGATTTCTCACAATTCAAATCAACTTAACAGATGTTTCTCAAATGCTTCAGGTTCTTTGATACATTGAGCAGCCCATCGGGGTTGGAAGGGATCTTAGAGATCATAGTCAAACCCCACTTTTGTTTTTACAGATGAGAAAAATGAGGCCCAGAGAGAGGAAGTATCTTTGCCTAAGGTTGAGTAACTTTAGAGCTGAAGTTGAGTAACTAGTTAGTATCAGAGCTGAAACTTGAACCCAAGTATCCTGACTCCCAATGCAATGGCTTTTTTTTTTCCACTGCACCATTTTGTGCAACGTTGTTTTATACGAGTGTTGGTCACGAGGGGAGTTATGAAGATAAATTAAGTCTAACATTTGTCCTCAAGGAACTTACCATCTAATGGAAGAAGTACACTGAGTATGAAAGTACTTATTATAGGGTCTGGGTCACATTTTCCAATTCCATTAATGACCTTTGGTGTCCCAAAGTTCCCTGGGACCTGTGAATGGAACATAGCATGTTTCTTTGTTAAAATTTTGTCTGCTTTTTGCCCTCAATCCTTCTATGGTGTGGAGAGGTGTTCCCAAGTATTGGGACCTGGGCTACATTTTTTTTAATGGTGCCCAAGGGGTTTTGGCATTCATTAGAGTAAGGACACTCTCAAACAGCCAGTAGAGTAGAAACAAGTCATCACTCTTCCAGGGGGTGCAGAGGGGTCCTGAAATTATCCTTCTAACCTTTAGCAGACTTGCCCAGTAAATGAAGGCCTGACTCCACAGCCTTACTTGTACAGTTTCAAACTTGAAGAATTAATTCTTCAGTGAGACAGTAAGCTCTGATCTCATAGTTGGCACAATCTGTCATTAAAATGTTTCTCTTTGTCCTTATCATTCCATATATAAACATACTGGAGTAACTCGGCTGTTTCCAGCTGCTAAGAAACAAACTTGTTAAGGGGCTTTAATGATTAGTTTATCATTTATATTTCTATGCTTAATCCAAAAGTCTGTTTCCCTTAGTAGATTCTTTTTTCCATTTTACATAGGTTCTAAGTATTTAGTCCAATGGCCAAAAGACTTATACTATGTGCTGTATCTTTTTTTTTGTGTCCATCTGTTTTTCTTTTTCTCTTACGTGCTACTCAGAGGATGCAGAAGGCTGCTAAAATCAAGAAAAAAGTGGTGTGTAAAAAAAAACCCCAATGTTTCTCTGGAATACCAGTGCTTGTTTATGTTTTTGTGGCTTGTTCATTGTGGAGCTGTGCTTTTCCATTAGGAATCCTCATAAAGTGGTAGTGCTGTCTTCTTTCCCTTCCACCTTGAATGCTTAATTCCAAATTATCAAATGGAGCCACAAAAATGGCTTCATTTATTTTTCCTATTACCTATTTACTGAAGTAGCTGATCATTACTTCCTTTCTCTTCTATTTAGTTTTTTCAAATGTACCAATACTTACTGTGTCTGGAGAAATGACTAATTTTGTATTTAATAGTGGTTATACTTCTAGGTGAAGCATTTCATGCTGACAGAGTGATATATCTTCCTATAGTATAGGTCTAACTATGACATTAATTAAATTATTCTGATATTTAAAGAGTCATTAATTTTAATTTACCAAGTCAGTACCATGAGTACTACAATTTGCAATGTGCACATACATTTTCATCTAATTAAAAAACGTTTTAGAGTGGGGTCAGGCTAGCTGTCATTTCAAAATAGTTGATATTCAGTAAGATGTTTGCAAACACAGTCATTTACTAAATTTAGGAAATTTACAAGCTGTCATTTTAATATCTTTCAGTCTACTAAGTATTAAATATCTCTGATTAGTATTGAAATGCCCATTTGACAAATTTCTTTTTTTCTTTTGTGTTGACACCAATAGAAGAAACATGGTATAATGGACAGAACGCTAGGGTTGGATAGGGGAACACCTGGGTTCAAATAAAACCTGGACAGGCAAGCATGAATATAATGAAAGCATTTTTCAAACTTTTTGGTCTCTAAACTCCATTATACACCTTTTTTTGGAGGCAATCAAGGTTAAGTGACTTTTCCAGGGTCACATCTAGTAAGTGTCTGAGCCTACATTTGAACTCAGGTCCTCCTGACTTCAGGGCCAGTGCTCTATCCATTGCACCACCTAACTGCCTCAACTCCATCACACTCTCAAAAATTAGCAAGCTTTTTTTATATATAGGTTATATCTGTTGATATTTACTGTATTAGAAATTAAAATGTTTTAGTATTATTATGAAAATAGTTTTGACTTCGCAGATACTATGGAAGGGTCTTGGGTCCCCAGACTACATTTTGAAAACTGCTGGGTTGGTGCAAAAGTGGATTTGGAGTCACAGAACATGTTTGAATCCTGATGCTGCCACTTAGGAGATCTTGGTTGAGGCATAAACTCTCTGAATCTCAGTTTCTTCATATGTAAAATAAAGATATGGGCCTAGATGACCACTGAGGCCATTACTGCCTCCAAATCTATGATCCCCAACTCTGACCCTTAAGAACTGTGTGATCCTGGAGACATCACAACCTCAGGTAACTCTAGGTTTCTGTACCAAATCATAAACATATGTTAGGAGGGAGTCCTCTACACCAAAGCTGAAAAAAAAATCACAAATCTTGTTATGTTTTGATACTTAGAATATGTGCCTGAAATTGATACTCTTTTCTTTAAACCTGGGCAGAAGATATCATTTGGTGGTTTTCTGTGACCTATACTCTTTGGCCTCTGGCCTTCCATCTTTGACCAACAGCATGTCTCTAGCTGTTTATTTTCTGTATCCTGTTCAATGACAAGCAAACTGGCTAGCCTGTGTTCCCATTCATATTAAGTAGATATCCCTTTAGGGATTTCAAAGCTACATAGCATTATGGGTTTAGGTTTTCCAGGCTGGCACTCATAAAGCTATTTATTCCTTCCTAAGTACTATATTCCTAAGTACTAAATATGTACCACATTTTCCCCAATTCTGGCTTTTGCCCACCTTGCTCTTGCTTCACAAAGTAAGAAGCGGGGCTCAAGTGTAATTTGCAGTCAGTCCAAACTAGCCTCCCCCATCCTTTTCTTTTTCTTTTTTTTTTCTTGCCTTTGCTCAAATGTAGGTCAGAGAATTTTTCATTGGTATCTGCTTGTAGGCCACACATGCTCCCTGCTTGGCTCTAAGAGGGACATTTCCAGACCATATGAGCAGCCCTCTATACCTCCTTTTCAGTACTTCAATTTTTACAGGAAATATATTTTATGTGGAAAATAGTATAATTACTTTTCAGTACATATTCATATTGTAAATAAATAGTCCCTTAACTATAATAAATACATATTTATGTATGTTTACATATATAGCACACATATATATTTTTTCCTTTTAAAAAATCAGATTTTAACAGCGTGCCCCATATTGAGAAGGTGACCTATATTTGGAATATTGTGGAACTTGACATGTAATTAGCATAAGTTGTTACCAGATAGAAAGTGATGCCTCAGTACTGAATTTGCAATATTATTATAGACATGATTATTTACTATAGGCATGATTAAAGACATTGATGGTAGTATATTTCTCTCTTAATTATGCTTTTTAAAAAAGATTTTGATGTTATATAGCTGAGAATAAACATTCATTGCTATCGATTTATATGCCCAATCAAAATACAACACTTACATAGAGAAAGCTCTGCAGCTTCAGAGCAGCATGGCATCAAAAACCCTTGCTGGCTTTCTTCTGTACTAAGCTCTAACTCTCCTAGTTTAATGATTAATTAAGCATGTTTAATTGATTGGTCATTGGAAGAAAGGCTATCCATCTTTTCGTATGCTTGTTTCTTGGTCCCAGTTCTTTCAGTACCAAGGGAAAACAATTGGTTTGTAAAATTGTATGTAAAATTCCTTATTTATAATGTCTACTCAGAGACTATTAATTTTCCCTTTTCTCTACCTAATTTGTTCCAAGTTTTCTCAATCAATAAACTTTTCTGAGATTTTCATATAGCACTGAAATGTACCCATTAAACACTGCAACTGCATTTGCCCAGCAATTAATTGTCCCATCTTGCTTCTGATTCAACCTGTCTCAGCAAGAATTATGATCCAAGTCATTTATCACCCAAGAATACAACTTTTGGAAACGCATTTGAATGAACTGTATCAAAGCTTGTGGTTTGTGGTTTTGGTTTTGTTTATAACCAGAGGTATAAAGTGGCTTTTTCCCAATTCCACAGAAAATGTACCTTTGCAGGATTTATTTGAATCAGTAGCTATAAATGAGGTAAAAGTAATAGAGCCCTGTAGTTGAAGGGCAGATAGCACACTGTGGTTTTTCTCTTTAACGACAACATGAAAACACAATTACATCATCGTAATATGTGATCTCCAAGTATTTCAGAGTTCTTAGGGTATAGCCAGCAGGGAAAATGTGTTTTAATCATGTACTGGGAATGATCAAGGCAAACCTATGTGACATTGTGAATTGGGAAGCACAGCATCATTGACTTTTGAGTGACCAGAGAGAATTACTTAACTCAATAGGCATACTAGTTAAGCACATTCTATTTCTACTATATTCAAGTAATTGGGATTCCTACTGATTTAAAACCAATTAAAACACCTTCCTGGTCTTAAGCATGCCCAGAGTAGTACATTCAGGTACTGGAAAAGGTCAGTTTAAATGTAGCTTGATACCATGTCAGTTGGGCCAATAATAAGCATGCTGTGGTTTAAAAAAAAAGTAGCCATTTGACTTGTCAACATTTATGTTATTTGTTATTAATTTTATAATAGTTCCTAGTTATTGGATAGATTTTTATTAATAATTATTATCATTAATTTGAGACAATATTTCCCAGTTATTATGGGAAGGAGGAAGAATCACGTGACATTAATAGTCAGTCATTTCTATAATTGTTTGAGGTTTAAGGTTGACAAAATATTTTCCTTACAACAACTCTACAAGGTAGGTAGTGGAAATAGTATTATCCCTATTTTTGAATGAGGAAACTGAGTATTAGAAAAGATAAAGGACTTGTCCAGGCATGTTCCTTTAAATGTTTAATGACTGGGTCACTGAAAAAAAAAGGCACACATGACATACTTTTAAGTTTAATCTTCATTGTTAATATTTTCTCCATCCCTTTCTTAAGTTTAGATAACAATAAATCAAGGCCTGACTTGTAGTGCTTGAATATTTTGAAGGTGTAAATGATGTCATTGAAAATTTTAAAATTTACTGTTGTGGGATAAGACTTGGTTCCAGCACACCCATGTACTTGTCCCTGGTCACATGGCAAGCGCATGTCAGTGTTGGGATTTGAACCCAGGACTTCTAATCCAAGGCTAGCTCTCTTTCTACTATATAATACTGCCTCTCCATCATGTGTTTATAATCCCGTAGTGTTAGAGCTAAAGGAAACTTTAGAAATCTCTAGTTTAACCACCTTCTTCCATAGATGAAGGAACTGAGGCAGAGAAGTTAAATAACCTATTCAAGATCATATAACAAGTTAAAGAAATCATAGTATTTCAGAGTAGTTCAGCTTCTAGTTTGGGGAAAAGATAGGCTAATGGGACAGGATAGCAAATGTGATTATGAACATGTACCTCCAGAGAAAACATTAATATTTTAATTAACCTTCTTTGAAAATATACCCTCAGGGCAGCTAAATAGTGGCAAGGAGAGAGCACTGGTCCAGGAGTCAGGAGGACCTGAGTTCAAATGTGACCTCAAACACTTACTAGTTGTGTGACCCTGGGCAAGTCACTTAACCCCTATTGCCTTCCCCTATCCCCCCCCCCAAGAAAAGAAAATGAAAATATACCCTCTGTATTCATGAGTGATAATTTTCAATGCTAAATTGACCAGCAAAGTCTGTGAGTATTATTACTATATAACTTATGGTAGTTGCAGAAAAGTCATCAATTAAGAATCAAATTATGGGGTAGATTTTTAACTATTTAATCAAATTTCTTGATGGAATTAATGTGGGCCAAGTCAAGAGGTATACACACACACACACACATACTCTCTCTCTCTCTTTCTCCCTCTCTCATGCTTAGCTTTGTTGGTTGCTTGTAGCTTGTTATCTATATGCGTTGCTGTTATACAAAAAGAATGTTTAGAAGCATTTCTCCCAAAAGCTTTTTTGTACTTCAGTGTTCAATATTATAAGTATTTGTTTTTCCTTCTTTGTACTTACAAATTGAACAGGTAAAACTCGATCTCCCTGAATATTTCTTGTAAGTTTGTGCTTTCTAGATGCTTATCATTGAGCAATTTAGATATGTAGCACCCTTCCCCTCCCAATTCTGTCTTGCTGAAAGTGATTAGTAATGTCTTTGAAGGCAGTTAAAATTTGCTTTTTACCAAGAATTTTCTTTTCTTAGAGTTCCGAAGGAGATTCCCAAACTTTGACTGAAGTGGATCTCTTCATCTCCACTCAGAGGATTAAGGTTCTAAATGCAGACACACAGGTCAGTGCCTAACACATTTAAAGTATAATTACCCAGAAATTCTGCAAGAAAAAAATACTTTTAATTAGATGTTTTGGGGGCAAAAATGTTTACCTATGACTGACACAGATGAATCTGTACTTTAGGATCATGGGCAAGTGGCAATTTTAGAAAGCACTGTTGGTTCATTTGAGGATGGGGAGCATTCTAAAGGAAATTTCCTTTATGATAGTTGTTTGCTGCCCAGAAACCTTAAATATTTGAGAAACTAAGTTACTCTGAAAAGAAGCAAGAGCTGAGCTAGAAATCACATACTTATTTTAGCTGACCTTTCATGATTCTAGAATGCCTTTCATGACTTCTTGAAAGAATAATTCCAGTAAATCTAGTTTTATTAATGTTAGTATAAAATGATAAAAAAAAATAATAATAGCTTACATTTACATAGCACTTTGAGGTCTATAAAAAGGAATTTCTTCTCAGAAACCCTCTAGTAGTACAAATATTTTTATCTCTGTTTTACAGTTAAGGAAGCTAAGGATAAAAGAGGATTTGACCAGGGTCCTATAGCTTAGTGTAAGGGACAGGGCAGGGCCTCAGACTCAGCTTTTCTGATTCCAAGACCAGCGATTCTCTATTACACTATTTCTCATTGTGTTTAAGAAGAATCTAGATATTGGAACTGTTGTTTAATTACAATGTTAAATTGGTTTAGTCCCACTCTGATATAGTGGAAAGAACATTTCATTTGGGGACAGACGGCCTGGGTTCAAGGTTGATCTGCTACTCAATACTATATAACCTCAAGTAAATGATGTAACTTCTTTCAGTTTTAGTTTCTTCATCACTAAAATGAAGAAGCTGGACTGATTGGATCTCCAAGGTCCCTTCTAACTCTAAGCCCTAAGATCTCTCTGCATTATAAGCTCATATTGATCAAGTAAAGGAATTTTAATTCTGGAAAGAACTTTAGACACTTTGAAGTGTAAAACTACTTCATTTACAGAGGTGGGAATCAATAACCAGTAAGTTGATGACAAAACTAGGATCACCATTATCATCATCATCATCACCATCAACATCATTAGTTATCATTTATATAGCACTTATTATGTGCCAGGCACTATGTTAAATGCTTTATCATTATTATCTCATTCAATACTCACAACCCTGGGAGGTAGGTGCTATTATCCCCATTTTACGGATGGGGCAAACAGGTTAAGTGACTTGCCCAGGGTCATACAGCCAGTAATTGTCTGAGGCCAAATTTGAACTTAGGTTCTTGCAATTTCAGGCCCATTGCTCTATCCAGTATGCCTCCTAGCTGCAGGTCTTATATGTCAATTTGGCATTGTACTGGTGGCAGCATTAGATTTGGGAATTTCTGAGTCTCTCCCAGAAAAATCTTATTTTCAAGAAAAGATAATCTACTTTATTGAGGTTTCTGAGAAGAATACCCTTTATTCAGACTATATATCCTGATTTTAGGGTCAGAAAATATGGTCTGATTAAATCCTGTGGTCTTAAGAAGCCTGGATTAGAACCAGTGGCATTTAAAAAAATAAATTTATTAATTTATTTTTATTTTCCAACATTCATCTCGATAAAATGTTGAGTTCCAAATTTTCTCCCCGTCTCTCCCTCCCCCACCCCAGATAGCATGTAATTTGATATAAGCTCAATATATACATTCATATTAAACCTAGACAAATTAGAACCAATGAGAGAAACTGCAAGAAAGAAGAAACCAAAAAAAAGAGAGAGAGAGAGAGAGAGAGCAAATAATATGCTTCGATCTGCATTCAGGCTCCATCGTTCTTTTCCTGGATGTGGACAGCATTTTCCAGCATGAGTCTTTTGAAATTGCATTGCTAAGAAGAGATAAGTCTATCAAAGTTAGTCATTGCACAGTGTGGCTGTTACTGAGTACAATGTTCTCCTGGTTCTGCTCACTTCATTCAGCATCAGTTCATGTAAGTCTTTCCAGGTTTTTCTGAAGTCCACCTGCTCATCACTTCTTATAGCACAATAGTTTTCCATTACAGTTCATATACCACAACTTGTTCAACCATTCCCCAATTGATGGACTTCCCCTCGATTTCCAGGGGCATTTTTTAAAGCTTTCAATAGATATTTCAGAATTAGCTGGGATTGAGACTTTGAATACTAAGTTTACTTCAGGACACCAATATGTCATATCCTTACAAACCTGAAATGTTTACCCAGACAGTCATTTGGTCTATTCTTACATTGACTTTCTTTTCTTCTCATAGTAGTTTTGGAGAGCTATCATTGTAGAAAATAAAAATTTACTGTATCAGCCAGATATTAATTTTGTTTGCTATTAACTTGATAGGTAGGAGAGGAAAGTTAGAAACCTCATGGAACTAAAGAAATGAGAAAAGGAAAACAACAGCTCTCAAAAATATCTTATCAGTTCCCTTTAGGAACAGAACTGGGGCTTTCGAACTTGTAGTCATGGATAAAGGCTGTAACCAAACAAATCTCATTATATGATGTTTCTACTTTTTCCATCCTACAGATAATGTAGGTTGTCTTTTTCATTTTAATCCTCTATTGTTACTTTCCCCTGGGGCTTATGCTCTGATTTTCTGGTTGTCTACGCAGTATCAAAACAACTGATTGAAAAATGAAAAATGTGTTCAAACTGCTAGTCGGACATATAATAGCAATACTGATCATTTGATTGTGTTGCCTTCCTTTTCTCTTCCTCCCCTCCCCCTCCATTTTTGGTGGAACTTATGGATTTTGGCATTGTATGAAGCAATCTATCCATTTTCTCTTTGATCTAGTTTAGTGTTTGGGAATTGGGATGGTGAATCTAGTAATTCTAGTTATTCCATTGAATTTACATAATTAAGAAAGAGATATTAGTCAGTGATAGTCTCTCTTCCACGTGTACATTGTAGGGCAAATCTTTTAGAATTCCTTGCTTTTACCTACTTCATATCTGTATCACCTTAGCACTAAGGGTTTCTTAATATTGAAACACTTTTTTCCCTTTTCTTTTCTTTTCTTTTTTTTCCTTTAAGAGCTTAGGCACTTTTGTAGAGAGATCCTTCATGCCTTAGGAAAGAGATAGGTCTGAATTTTCCCAGTGTTAAAAGCACAGATCTAGTTAGAGAAGCCCATTACTAGCTCCCCAAGGATTACTATGGATTTTCTCCAGGGTCTCATCATCCATCTTCGCATCATAGGTCTTTTGACATAATTATCCAAACACTTATGTTGACAACTTCATCTCATGGAGTCTGAATTTGGCTCTTACATGAGGACTTTTTACATGAGTTGGAGTTAAGTACCCACTTGGGTACATGTTAATGATCACAAATTAACACTTTTTAGAGAGATTATCTCTATTTACTTTATTCTTTACAAACATACATTTTTATTCTCTTCTGAGCAAAACAGAGGAAAAAATCTCTTTTATACCTGATGTGATAGGATATCCTGTTTTTGATTATGTATATTTGTGTGTGCATGTATATATGTGTGTGTATACACCTGCATATATACATACATATATATATTCACATGGATGTTTTTATACATACACATGTATATGCACACACATATACAAATACACATATTTTATGTGCTCCATTTTTCTGAACTGGACCAATTTACCCTTCCTTATGCAGCCTGATGGTCCTCCAGAACTCACGCTATCCACCCATCTCACCCTCCTCCTGTAGGGAGGAATTACAGGCTTGCACCATCATGCCCAATGCTCAGCATGCTGCTTTTGACTATTAACAGACTCAGGTTTTGTTTCTTTTTCTGCCCACTGCAAATAGCAGGAGCACATCAATTCTTCCATTTATTTAGTTAGTTGGTGCTCTTTGGCTTTTGAGAATACCAGCACAATTTTAAGTATGAAATTATTTTTGTTTCTAATATAAGGTGGGCAAATGATTGGAATCTTAACCCGGGATCTCTGAATCTATCTGGTTGCGGGTAGATGAGCTGGGGGTTAATGATTATAGCTCCAAGTGGACCTCATGCTTGGCTTGCCTTTGATGCTCCGTTACGAGTGCTTATTCCCAGTGGACTTTTTTCACTCTCGAGCAAAAGAAGAATCATTGTTCTCCTTAATGGAATGAAAATCCTGATGGTGAAATTGATTCTCTTTTCTGGGGTGCTGTAAATAAAAGCTTCCATGAGCAACCCTCCTCTCTCCATTTTGTCAGTGCAGGGGGCAAATTTCTTCCAAATAACCTTATGTTCACCAACGTGCTTATATGTTTCTTAGTGATCATATTTCTGAGAGGGTAAAGTGTTTTTGACATAATTCCTGGCTTTTGATATTGCTTGACTGATAAGCAGCTGGGGGTGCCAGATTCATTGCTTTATAATGGTTTCCAATTCTGTAAAACAGGTTTCTCTCCCTCTGTGTTCTATTGCTACAAGTCAGGCAGGGCTGTATATAATGAAGGCCACTGGTGTGCATATGAGTGTGTGTGTGTGTGTGTGTGTGTGTGTGTGTGTGTTCTGTGTATATATGATTAAAGAATTCCATCGTCTTCCTGAAAAGTGGGGAGGGGAGTTGTATTCATTATAACTCAACTTTGAGAGTAGACATTTCTACTATTTTTCTCTGACTCTTGCCCCCTTATCACCATTGCATAGTAAGAGACAAGGATCTTGTCCTTTTAGGTTATACAGTGGAGAATATTGGAAAGTGCCTTAGCCTGCAGTGTTTAAGATTCTTCCAGGAAGTGTCCATTATAGAAGAGTTCCCTGCAGAGAGGAATTTTACAGAATAATGGAGGAGAAAACCTGAAACTTTTACAGCATTTGTTTTCATGCTTCATCTGCAATGAATGTTCTGCTAACCACTGAGCATTCAATTCCAGGGCTGAAGAGCACTAAGAGTATTTTGGGGGAATGACCATTTAGAAAATAAGGGGTATCTGCGATGAACCAAGTGATTCAGAGAAAGCAGTCACAGGAGAGTTCTGGGGACTGTTGAATAGAGATCCCTTTCTCTAAACCAAACTGATGATGATTGTCTATTTTATGAAAGAAAGTTCCACAATGGTCTTTGACAACCCATGGCATTGTCTTTTATCTTTATGTTAAGGCAATGCTTCTGAATATTCCTCATAATTCATTACTATGATAGCTTAAGTGCACATATGGGAAAAGGGAAGGAAAATTGATCAAGGCCCTTCTTATCATAATACTTCATAAATTTTACAACAGATAAGTAACCTTTTTCATCTTTTCTATGCCTAATAAGCACTATTCCTTTAAGATTTGTCTTTGAAGTCCACTGTGGCCTGGTCTGTTTGAAGAACTATCTCCCATTTTCTTTAAAGTTGTGTCTCATTTTTCACCTGAGCTTTCTGATTTTATCATGACAGTGTTATGCTGTTTTTCTTTTGTCCTTAGTAATCTATTTTTGTTTTTGCTATTTGGCATTTTATTTTTATTTTTTGTTTTTTTGGGGGTTGTTTAGACCAATTTCCTTCATTTCAAAAGGTGCTCTTACACTCTGAGCAAGGTGATTTTTTCCCTTTTGCGTAACAAAAAACTACTCCACCCCATTATTTTGAAATGATGAAAAGCATTAGAAACATAGTCACCTTAACCTCGAAGAACAAAATTGTTAAGCAGTGCCTGATACTCTCCATCCTTATTTGTCTTGTCTGCTAGACCAATGGCCTAGTTCTCCTTCTACAGAATCACAGAATTTAAGTCTGAAGGAACATCAGAGAGAGGCTAGTTAGTCCAAGAAAAGAATCATAGCTAAAAACATACTTGAAAAGTGGTTGTCCAGCATTTGCTTGAAGACCTCCATGGAGAGTGAACTTTGCAGAATGAGTACTTCTACAGATGCCAGGCAGATCTACTTAGTTAAATGGAATTTTCAACTGAAGAAAGGGAAGAAAAAACTTTCTAACACACTCAGCTATGCTTTTATTTACCACCCTAGTTGTCCGAGACTATCTCTAAATTATGGGAGAAGGTAAGTCAATATAGAAAGAATGGCAGGTTTCTCCACATACAAATGAGAAATCAGTTTGATTGAAGTATTTACACTGATGTCTCACAATCAACCTTCTATGTCTCCTACCCCCCAGATAATGTGAAAGGATATCTGGTGGAGAGGTGGGTGACTCTTTTAATGTTTGTGTTTGCCAAGGCCTGAGATGAAGGAGTATTGAAAAGCTGACATTTATCCTTTCTTTTTTGAAATAACCTCTAGTCCTGAGTAGCTAAAAACAAAACGCACTTGCTACTGCTGGAATGAAATTAGCAGGGCAGATTGAGATCAGCGCACAAGACAAACATGGAACTTCACGAGGTAGGAAGATCTCAGAGGTCACAAGAATACACCATGTCTCACCTCTCCTTCTATGGAAGGGGGATAATGGCACTGGAAGAGAAACTTATTAGTTGTTCAAAGCCATTGTGTGATGCTTCATGGAGAAGGAGAATATTTTTGGGAGGAGACAGCAGACCATGATTTAATGGACAAAATAACAAAAATAAAATCAAAGCAACAAGAGTAATATGGCCTTAAGCTGAGCTAAAAGAATTGGATCAGCTTCAGAAACTGCTCTTGGGCCATTTGGTGTGACCCACGCAGGTCAGCACTTTCCCCATACAATGCCTAGTTGCTTTATGCTCTGTGAACAGAATGTTTTTTATGGAAAATTTAACACTGAGCTTCATCCCCCTGTTCTCTGAAGGAAATTCTAGGCCAGGCAATTGTTGTACTCGGTATGTGCATACGCAAGCTCACAGCCAGGGCTGCTTTTCAAGTACCAGCATAATGTGTTCTAATTGAAGATGGTTTTTTGAATCTTAGAAACTGGAGAGTGCTTAGAGGGTCATCCCTCTGAGGGGAATGGGAGGTGGGATGGCAATCTTCTAGAATAGAAGCTGCTTTTTAAAAAATTTAATCTTGTCCTATAGCCAAGATAAAGTTCTTGCTCCCCATAGATTCCCATTTCTGCAATTATGAAAGGACTCATGATCTCTTTGGCCTTCAGCCAATGGCAGAACTTGATGATTTTTGGCCAACTCTAACATAATCAAGGATTTCACCTTGAATACTTTGTTCTACTATAATAAAATGCCAATGATCCAGGATGTTTGGGGAATAGAATATTCTGGGTAGAAAAGTTAGACCTGTCTACATATCTCCTAGGGTATAATTCATGGAGGTATGTGGGGGTGGTGGTGTCAGAGTTTGGGGAGAGGTGAGACAAGGGTCGCTTAGAGAAATACTTTTTTTATAAGTGTACATATTTATAATGCCAGAAAATAATGTTTATCAAAGCATTAATAGGCATTTATTTTGTGATAAGGCAAATCCAGTGTGTTAAGAGCGAAGTCTCAAAGCCTTAGGTAGACAGGAACACATAGGGGTTCAACTCTCAGATCTTGTCAAAAGTGGTAAGAAAAATAATAGTAACATTGTTATGTTGTTTTGAGATTTACAAAGCACTTTCTTCACAAATAGCCCTGTTAAGTGGTGGTATAAGTTCCCCCTTGAGGCTCATGGCTATTAAACGACTTGCCCAGGATCTTACAGCAAATAAGTTTTGAAGTCAGGATGCTACTGACTTCAAATGGAGAGAACTTTTCAAGTGCCTTTTACTAGGTCTGATTCTGGACACCTTAATTTTCTGGTTAACTGAAAGTTTTAAGTAGGAAAGCTTTTTTGTTTTGATTTTGTCAAAGAGCTTTCTAAAATGTACTAGTCCACTTTTCTGGGAATAAAAGTATTGGGAGTAAGAATAACTGACATTTATATAATGCTGTAAGGTACACAAAGGCATCTGAATGTAATGAGTTTTCATATAAAGGAGATAGAGGGGATTGGTCTAAGTATGTATGAATTCCAGAACAAAGTTTGGAAATTAGATATTGCTGTTGGTTTTTTAAAAATATATCACCGATATGAAGATATATTCTTGTGCTTTGCCTGGTTTCTTTAGAGTATACTGGGAAAATCTTCTTTATTGAAAGTTCTGGTTAATGGAGGTTTTGTTGAATTTATCATCTTGATGGCTATTTTTATAGTTGCTTTTCTACCATGTGTTTGGAATGCTACCTTTATAACTTTAGATATGTATTGCTATTGCTATGACATTTGTACCCATCTATATTCCTTGTGGGCACCTTCACTATCAGCAAATTTCACCCTTGGAAGAAAGAAATAAAGCCACTTTGGCTTCCCTATGTGTCTTCTTCCTGCATACCTGAATATCTTCAGTCCTGTTGTCTGGCCTGGAGGGAGTCAGGTAGAGGCAGTGAGCAGGTGAGTATATTTCAAAGCTATTTGTATGAATGTCCCAAGGACATGTAAACAGTATGTATTTTTGCTTCTCCTATTGTTGAGGAGATCATCACGTGAAAAGTACTAACACTAATAATATATCTGGATAATAGTCTCTAGAAGCATTAAGAGGTGAGCCCAATAGGCACAGTGACACAGTTCAGAGATGCTTCTTGATTTGGCTTTCCTTCTCCATTGGTAGGAAACCATGATGGACCATGCTTTGCGTACTATATCCTACATCGCTGACATTGGGAATATTGTCGTGTTAATGGCAAGACGTCGGATGCCCAGATCAGCTTCTCAAGATTGTATTGAGACCACACCTGGTGCCCAGGAAGGGAAGAAACAATACAAGATGATCTGCCATGTCTTTGAGTCAGAGGATGTAAGTAAATTATTTGGTAATTGGTATGAAAGAGGCAGCACTATGTAATGCAGAGGTATCCCACATGCGGTCCACTGGCCACATTCCTGCTGCCAACACTCTCGAGTGTGGCTGAAGCAGATTAACAAATAATCAGGAAACATTGAACAAAGTAAATAAAATATAATAGAACAGAGACGTGGTGGTGTTGTTTGACTCTTTGTGACCCCATTTGGGGTTTTCTTGGCAAAGATAATGGAGTGGTTTGTCATTTCCTTCTCCAGCTCATTTTACAGATGAGGAAATGGAGGCAAACAGGGTTAAGTGACTTGCCCAGGATCACATAGCTAGTAAGTGTCTGAGGCTGGATTTGAACTCATGTCATCCTATCCAGAACAGAGATAATACATGGTTAATATGTTGTTCTCCAAATCAATATGCTGCCTTGAGGGATCCTTTTTGTACAGGTTAGTGGCTCCATTTCTATTTGAGTATGTAGTGGACAGAGACAGCTTAGAGTCAGGAAACCCTAAGTTCATTTCCATGTCAGATAGCTATGTGACCCTGTCCTTAGTTTCTTCATCTGTAAAATGGGGCATAAATAAAAGCAAAGGGCTCATAAAAATTTTGTGTGGATCAAATGGGATAATATGTGTAAAGTACTTTGTAAATCCTAACTAAAGTGCTATGTAAATGGTAGTAGCTATTATCATCATTATTATTATTTTTGATGTAACTATAACTGTATTTTTTCTACTTCATGTTGTGAAGTTAGAATTATTCAGATGAAAACATTCAGAACTCTTTAGAAATGATATACTATGTACAAATTCGATGTAAAATTATTGTAAGAGTCAATGGAAAGTCTTGGAGTCTCAAATTTTTCTATCAGTCCTTATGTCAAAGATATTTTGGATCAGCTATATATCTATATATATATATCCTCTCTAAGTTGGTCATACAACTTTGGCCAGTTTTCTTTAATCCTTAGCACTCTCTGGCCTTTTTCTGCCACTCTCTGACCAGCACTGTAGGAGTGCCACATAAGAGCAGGGGCCATTTAACATTTTAATTTGTTTCATCAATGGCCAAATGTTATGCAACAGGTTTTGTTGTTTATGTTTTTTTTTTAAGCTGGAAGAGACCCTAGAGATCATTTAGTCCAACCTTTATTTGTTGTAAACAAATGAAGAAACCAAGGCCCTCAGGGGCTATGTGATTTGTCCAAAGTCACTCAGCTTATTAGTGGCTGAAGTAGAACCCAAATTTTCTGACTTTCAGTCTGGTGCCATCTTTCACTACACCATGTGTTCGTCCGAACAAAAATTGAATCACATTTTAAATTCACTTTACTGAACTTTCTGTTTAAATAAATCCTATTGTGCATCATTTTGAGAGCAAATAGTTCCCTCCTAAATTTTCTGTATTGTCTTTGACATAAAATTATCTTTTAAAAATAAGTATCAAGTTTGCTTAAAGCTGCGTGTGCTTGTGTCTGAAGGTGTGTTTGGCAGTGTTTCCACATGTGCTGTTTGCCTTTCTACTTCACAACACTCTGGGAAAATTCATTTGAGCATATTTAACTTCACTAAAGTTAAGAAAAACATATGATCAAGCTACCTCTACATCTTTTGAATGCTCAAGTATGATGTTAAAGTCATCATTAGTAAAGTTAGATTACATAGGGGTGAAAGGGGAGAAGGGGTGAAAGAGTCCAAGGAGCCAGTCTGGGAACATAATAGTGCTATGGCCCCCTGTGTCTCTAATCACCCATCCAGCTGGCTTGAATCTCAGCAGAGTGCAAACTCAGGCAAAGAGCCTGAGTGAGCACCACAAAACTGGTCCTTCAGGTCTTTTTGGCAAGTTCATGTGGGCCCATTTTCAGTGTTTTTTTTTTCCTGTTTTGAGGACTCAACAAGGTTACTGGGTTTGAGATGCTCTGGTTGTTCTTGCCAAGTTTAATTAAATGTACCTATGCACATATATTTGTGGAAATCTGGAAACCTAGGAAAGATATTCTTGTGTAAAAAGGATTTGTGGGTATCTTAGAGACCATTAACAGTAGAACTAAGTCTTGTGTTCCCATAGTCTTTATAAGTAATATTAATAAGCAGTATTAGAAACTTTATTTGGGAAAGAAAATCTTAGCTTTGATGGACATGGGCCAAATCTATGTCCCAACTGACTTTTTCCACCCTTTCCCTGCCACGTCTAGGAAAATGAAATTGATCTATTTGAAGTAATAACATCAATGGGAAATTAAATTGTTAAATTCAAGTCTTCCCTTAGAATCAGATTTAGAAATTTGTTAGGATTGTTAGGGATAGAATGTGTTAAATGGGAGGAAGCATAGTAAAGTGTGAGCTAAAGACAATCCAAAGTTGGAGATGAAGAGCAATGAAACAAAACAGAGAAGAGAAACTAACAGGGAAATAGACTTCTTTGTTATTCTTGTCTTTTAATTTATTGGTACTTTCCCCTTGGAAATACTTCAGTATTGTTGCTTTCTAAGGGAACTTTGAATCTAAAATCAAACTAAATCAATCCACAAGCATTTATCAGATACTTACTTTGTGTCAAGTACTGTGCTAAGTGCTAAAATATAAACAGTTCTTGTCCTCAAGGAATTTCCATGCTAAAGGGAGACCCAACATATAACAGAACATGCAAGATAAATACAGAGTAATTAGAAGGAAAAATCAGAGGGAATGCCATGGTTTCTATCTCCGTCATTCAATTGATACTGCTTTCTTGAAGGTCATCATTAACCTCTTAATTGAGAAATACAATGGCTATATTTTTCATCCTTGATCATTCTACAGCATTTGACACTATGGATCACCCCTTTCCTTTTGTGTATTCTCTCCTTCCTTGGTTTTTATGACATTCTCCTATGCTGGTTTTCTTTCCACGAAACTGATCTCACCGTCTGTTTCTTTTATTGGCTTCTCTTTCTCTTCATCCAGTAATTGTGACTGTTCCCCAAGCTTCTGTCCTTGGTCCTATCTGTAATCTTTACTTTTGCTACACCCCTTTCTTCTCTTTACTTCAACCATTGCCTCTGTTATTGATTTCCTATATATTCCATCTTCATCATTTTCCCTCCAAAGTTATGTATTTATTATGCAGATATCTTGTACATATATACTACGTGTACATATTGGTATACTGATACATATGTATGTATTTACACAAGCATACATATGCATGCACACATATACATACCCATTCTTTTGTCTCACCTATTAGAATGAAAGCTGATTGGGGTAGGAACAGCTTTCACTTTTTCTTTGTATCCCTCATACTTAGTGTAGTCCCTGGCCCATGATAAGTACTTAATAAGTGTCTTATTGACTAATTGATATGATTGACTTCTTTTGCAAGTTTCACTACTTTATCTCTAAATGACTACAGGCTTTTCATACTTTCTTGCCTCAAACTCAACATACCTAAAGCCAAACTCATTTTCTCTTCCCTACAAAGGCATCCCTCCCCCAAAAGGTCCTTTTCTATCTTCCTGAGTGACTTTATCAGTGCTAACACTATTCTCTAAGTCACTCAGTATATGTGACCCTTTATTCTCCTTCCCTTGTACCAGTTTTAAAACCTTGGGGTCATATTTGAGCTTTTATGGTCCTTCCCTTGTATCTAGTTAATCACAATCATGTCCACTTAATTTTTTCCCTCTTAAAGGCTTCTATTGCTACCACCTTACTCTAGATCCACATCTCTTCATGGTTGAATTATTTCAAGCTGACCTTTCAAGAACCAAGCTTTAATTTTCTAAAACATATTATATGATAGTGTGAGTATTCTTCCAAAAATACTGCTTTCATTATGATACTTCTCTATTCAAAAAGCTTCACTGGCTTCCTATTTCATGATTCATAAGGTCTAAATTCCTTTATTGGTTTTAAAAGATTATTATAATTAGGACCAACCTCCTCTTTGTTTACCCAGGACTTCTTTGCTCAATTATTACCATTTTGCCTTTTCCCATTCTCCCCAGTATTCCTTCGCATATTTCTGAATCTGAGTATAGGAGAAGATAAAAGAGCTAGAGGAATGTTTCTCTGTTCTCTAAAGAAAGAAACAAGGAGAAAACAGTGTTCCTTGAAAGAATGGGAGAAGTTTAAAATGAACATAAAGAGGAAAAATAATCTATAGATGCAGAGGGGAATCTAAACCTGTATCAGGAAGTTGGAAGAAGAAAGACCAGGATGTAGGGAAGGACAAGAACAGCCAGTGAACCTTGAGTGAATTATATAAAAGGTTCACACTTTCTAGTCCAATAGAGAATTTAAAAAATGGACCTTCAGGGTTAGTCTTCATGAGTTCTGTGTAGTGATGATGAAGATCTGTGGGTTCAGCCAGGAAAATGATCCTTCTTGTAGCAGAGGGTAAACAGTGAGTTTCACCAAATATATGTTGGGCAGAGGTGGGGAACCTGGGGCCTCAAGGCCACATTAGCATGTCAAACATGTCAAGTTTGGATTCAGTCAAAAGGTCATGCTTGAGGTCCTAGAGAGCCACATGTGGCCTTGAAGCCCCAGGTTTCCCATCCCGGGTAGGGTTTCAGAATTGAAGGTAGGAATTTTTGTTCACAGGGCAATTACTACAAATGCCTTCCTTGGCTGGCAGGGAAAAGTCCCTGGACAGCAGCTGAAGGCTTCTGGGGAGGTCACTGTGTATGGGGATAGAGGTGTAAATGGAATAAAACTGGGTGGGGGAGTAACTCACTTTAGCCCTTATCTGGTAGCATCCTCTTTTGATTATTTAATGTTTTACTTAATTAACTAATTATTATTCTTGCTAACTAGGTGATAAACTTTAGTGTTTATATGCTACTGAAGAATTGTATGTACTGTCAGCAATCTTTAAATTCAGTGCCCTCTAAATTCAGCCCTAGTCACCCCTGCAGGTGACTGCTCTGGGTTACATAAGATTTAAAGCCATAAGCCCTGTAAATCAAATCTTATCCAACCCAAGAGAGGCAGTGTGGTACAGTGGAAAGAGCCCTGATAGTTACTATGTAACCTTGGTAAATTATTTAACTTCTCTGAGCCTCATAAAACTCCCCACCTATGATATAAGGGACTTTACTAAATTATCCCTAAGGTTCCTTTCAGCTTCTAATCTGTGATCTTATGATACCTCATTTTATAGATGAATAAAATAAAGTCCAAAGAGGTTTAAGTGACTTTCTTAAAGTTACATAGGTAATAAAAAAGTGAAAGAATTAGGATTTGACCCTAGGTGTTCTGACTCCAAATTCATAATTCTTTCCACTATATCAAGCAGCCTGGTTATGAAAAATAGTAATTATCCAGCAGACCCCTGCAGCTTAGTAGAACTGCTTCATTTTCCTGGATGGAAGAAATAATGCCCTGAAGCAATTGATGGTCATTTTGGCCAGTCTCCAATTTGAAACAAATTTTAGAATCCTAGCACTGTCAACTGCCAATTATCCATGCTAACTGAGGCAATCAGATAATCCAAAACAATTTATATTTTGATTTGAAATGCATTAGATATGTGGTTTTTTTGGAGGATGGTGAATTCACTTGGGATCATACTAAAATTAATTTGCATTCCCCCAGCATACACAGATTGATAGCAAGAGGAGAGGATGGAACCATGGTATCTAACAGTAAGAAACCAGTTTGAAAATGAATATTTGCAGCAAATAATTGAGACTTGACTATCATTCATTTGAAATATCCTTCTTTAGCAATGTATTAAATAATCAATCTTGGCAGTTTATTTCAGACTTGTCCTAATTTTAGATTTTTTTAGATTTTTTTTTTAGATTCAGACAAATGTAGATTTGTCCCACTTTAGATCCTAAGTGACTTCTTGCTCTCAGGCTTCCTATGTGCCACCATAATAGGGTTAGCTCTATTCCCAGGTAGAAAAGGCCCATAGGTACATTTTAAGAGATATCAGGTTTTTACTTGTTGAGTCATTTTTCAGTCATGTCTGACTCTTTATGACCCATTTTGAGGTTTTCTTGGCTAGGATACTGGAGTGGTTTGCCATTTCCTTTTCCAGCTCTTTTCACAGATGAGGAAACTGAGGCAAGCAGGGTTAAGTGACTTTCCCAGGGTCACATAGCTAGTTAGTTTGAGGTAGGATTTGAACTCAGAAAGATGAGTCTTCTTGACTCCTAGCCTGGCACTCTATCCACTGCACCACCTAACCCGAAATTTCTATTTTGGGGTTAAGACACTTTATATGAAAAAATACTATTACAAAATGTCAGTATCATTAGTGAAAGAAGAAAGGAGTGTGCTAGGTTCGATTATTGATCCTCATGAATGCATCCGAACCCTGGAAAAAGGGACTCTGAGGGAATGGGACTTAAGGCATTTGTGAAGGGTCTGGAACCAGGGGATGAAGGACAGGCACAGTCCCATGGGTCCCTAAAGAATATATCGAGGTTGGGGTTGGTTGTGGTTATGTGGAAGTTCTGGACTCCATGATGGTGAGAGAGAGGGTCAATGCTAAGAAACAAACTTCTTCAACCTTGGTTTTTAGCCTGGGTCAACTTAGGTAACCCTTTTCTCACATCCTCTGTTAACCATACTTGTCTCTATGCTTCCATGCCTCCATTTACTGGTACTATAGTGCCACCTTGTGGCCATAAAAGTCAACATGTGCTGTATGTGAAGCATTTGAAGCTCCCCTTTCCAGAAAAGTGGATATGGTGCCCCATGATGGTGTGCTTTTGTCTGAGGATCTCAGATCTTGTCCTCATCATAATTAATATGCCCCCAAACTCCATTATAAACCAGGAACAACAGGAAAGGCCTATTTATTAACCCCAGAAGTTTGGAGTTTGTGATCATTTCAGATACAAGTGGGGATGATTCTTATTAATTTTTTAAAAAATGGAAATAATTCCCTTCCTCTATTTTTTGGGCTTTATTTACAAAAGCAGTGATATCATCTAAAATTCATAGCTTTTTCAAATAAAAGACTTAGGAATTTAAGGATGTTTCTAGTGCAGTGCCATCAACTTGTGGCATGTAAAAGTACATCATTCTGGATGTGTTTTGTGAGTTGTGAGATTTCTATTAATTATCTTCATTTTATTTATTTAATAGTCATTTGTATCTTAGTTCTTCAGGCATTAAAAGAGCCTTAACTCCATTGGTGTGGGCACTAGCTTGGCTGACATAGATTATAACACCTTCTCTACTTAAGTATAATTTCATGAATTGTGGCTATTAACAAAAAAAAAAAAATCACCACCTGGTGACCAGCCTAGCAATGAGTTTCTTTTATCTAAGGTAGGCTGCTCTTCTGATGACAGGCACTCCAACTCAAAGACTTGCCAATGTGATAGGATCTGCCAGAACTTGTGGTCTACTGACTGAGCCTTCAGCAACTCTCAGGATTACTTCCATAGCATGGTTAAAGTATTAGTGTAGGAGTTTAATAGCAGTATCATAAGCTGGATCATAAAATTTTAGAGCACAGAGGAACCTTGGGAATCAAGAGAGTAAAGAATTTTAACACTGAAGGACCTCTGAGAGATTATCTGGTTTTACCTTTTCACTTTATAGGTAAGGAAACTGAGCCTTAGAGAGGTAAAGTCAAATAAATAGAGAGTTGGAGAGCAAGATCTAGAACCTAGACCTAGAATCTACATCTTCTGATTCTCTGGCCAGCATATTTTCTCCACAGTACCATGTATGTAGCCAAGACTTTCCTTTTATAGATGAGAGCATGAAATAATATTCAGAGAGTCATAAAACTAGTATATGCAAATACGAAAAGCATCTTTGATTTTGGTAACATGGGGAACTCTTGGGATGGGGAATTAGTTCCACCAGCATAGACTGTAACTTAACAGATAAACCCTAGTGAGTAACCTAAGCCAAATTCGAGGTTAAATGACTTGTCTAGGGATACACCTAGTATATGTGAGAGGCAGGATTTAAGCCCAGTACTCTATTATACCATACTACCTCTGTTAATAATACTAATTATTAATAATAAATAACATAGTTGGCATGATAATAATAATTAATAGTACTACTATTACTATTATTATTAACCAGTCTTGTGATTTCATGGGTGTAAGGAGCTCTGGGTAATGAACCTCTTCTCCCAGCAAAGATCTGCAGCCATTTTGCATCTTAAGGTATTAGATAGTTGCTTGGGACATTGAGAGGTTAAGTGCTATTCTCTGGAGGGTGACAGGATTCAGAGGCCATCTCTCTATCCACTATGCTTCAAATTTCTTTTCTTCTAAGGCAAGCATAGTACTTTCAATCAATCAATCAACAGACATTTATTAAACATTTATGTGCCAGGCATTGGAAAATAAGTAAATTACCTTTTTTTTTCTTTTAAAATATTCGGTGACTGTTACTGTCATACTCTTCCTGAGTCTTTCACTTCATTATTACAAACCACCAAGGTTTAGTTTTCATCTTAGCCTGGTCTGGGAGTTTCTCAAATCTTGTCCGATGAATGATAGAAGTAGCAAGAGTGATGTTATTGATTTTTAAACGTGCTCTTTTCCATCGACAATGTGGCAGGTATCAGACATGCTTAAAATATAGCCATGTCTAAAGAAAATAGGTCCTAGAAGACAAATGGATTCATTGGCTCTGTTGCATCAATGCCATGGTAGGGGACACATAGCCGCTGGCCTGTATAGAGCAAAGGAGAGATTGCCCTGGCCAGGAGCAGGCTGTGTTGTGACACTGATGAACATGCAGGTCTCGTAGGCTACAGTGAAAGCCAGCTTATGAGATTCCCTCTATTGCTGGCAGAGAAGATTGGAGTGGATAGGCAGGCCCAGCAGGGAGAAGTCCTCATGTCATCACCTTCAGCAAAATGAAACCCAGACTGGGGGATGTGAGAAGAAAAAAGAACTGCAGAGGGGAATTGGAAAGCATCTGGGTCAAATCTTCTGATTCTGCTTTGTGATCATAGATAAAGACCTGCTGCCTCAGCTGAGGGTGGGAAGACATGGGACTCCCTTAATGAGGAGGGAGCTATGTTTCTTAGGAGACAGCACATTGAGGATTCAGGATAGTGATTTAATGCTGGGAAGCCAAAGGCTGTTTTCATTTGGCAAGTGCGTCCATACTGGAATCTTATTACCCTGGATGTTTCATTTCCCAAGTGGCTGGAAGGAAAAGAAGGATAACAATGCCAATTCACATTTATGAAGTGCTTTCCTCCAAACCTTGGGAGGCAGGTAATGCAAATAATGTTATCCTCATTTTTATTGAGGGCATGGAGACAATTCATGGCTTGCAAATGTCAGAACTGGGGCTCAAACTCTCAGGGCTTTGAACTCTTAAGACCAGTGTCCTTTGCACTATACTGCACTGCTGTCCAAGGTCCGGGTTTTAGAAAACCATTGCTTTACTCACATAGCTGGTAAGTGTCAAGCAGATCTCTAGGTGGGATCCTAAACTTGTTTTACTAAGTGGTTTTCTGACTTTTAGGCATCTACACTTCAAAGATGCTGAAGGCTTTCCTGGCACATAGACTAGAGATCGTATAAAGGTTCCAGGAATCAACTGCACAAGTCAATGCAATTACATAAATATTTATTAAGCACCTACTATGTGCCAAGCACTGTGCTAGGTAATGGGATGACAAAGGCAGAAATGAAATAGTCCCTGCCCTCAAGGAACTTAAGTTGGTTCTACTGGGCACAAAGATGGCGGAATGTTACTAGACAAGTGTGGGCAAAAAAAGATCTGAGGGTTTTCATGGGTTGCAAATTCAGAATGTATTAATGTGTCACACATTACCATCATTAAAGACAAATGGTGTTAAGCTCTATTTAAAAGGGCACAGTATCCGTAATGAGGGAGGTAGGAGTCCGATGACATCGACACTGTTTGCCTCAGTTTCATCATCTGTAAAATGAGCTGGAGAAGGAAACGGCAAACCACTCCAGTATCTTTGCCAAGAAAACTCCAAACGGGGTCATGAAGAGTTGGTCACCACAGAACAACAACAATAACAATTGTATTTTTAAAAACATTTCCCAATTACATTTAATCTGGCAGAATGTAGCCAGAGGGCCCTGAGTTTGACACCTCTGTTGTAAAGGGTATGTATCAGTTTAGGTACTGGTTGGACTAACTGACCTTTGAGGTCCCATCTGGTGATGTTGCTGACACATCCTTATGTGGTTATCTGAATTTAGGAGTTGCAAGTAGGGATCTGTAGAGATCATTAAGGTCAATTTCATGAAGCATTTTTAAAAAAAGACTTAGGTGATCTGTTTTATCCATTTCTTCTCTTTATCATTTATGTCAGTGCTGAGAACAATATAGCTTTTAGAAAATGCCCTCCTGGATAAATCACACAGGTAGTAAACATCAGAGGCAGGATTTGATCCTATGTTTTCTGACTCTAGAACCAGTGATTTGAATGAAAGGACTTTTGAATTACTATTGAACTCTTCCCTTAAGGGTCCTTGTAAACCAGGTGGGGTTGTCCTCCTCTCTATATCATTCTTGCACCTCGGCACCTTAAGCTTGTAGGATATGTGTCTTCTTATCTTTAAACAATCCCTTGTTCTGCCTGGATACTTAGAAAGGAAATCCAACCTGGGAGGAATGGCCAGTGTACCTGTCATTTGGAGGTACCTTTGGAGACTATTGGCAGGGTTGGTCATGGACATGAGCAGCTAGACAGTCTGACTTAGAGAGGCCAGAAGGCACCTCTACCCACAATTGTATCCCTTACCCAGCTGCCATAATGTCTGCAATTCCATCATTAGATTCCCCCCCCCACTTTGGGTTAAGTTTTGCTTACTGAATCTATTTTAAAAACTATAGATATTTCTTCCTTGGCAAGAAATTAAATCCATAACACTGGAATGAGAATTCATCTGTTGTATTACTTTCCTCTACTTAACAGTAAGGCTCTGATTGAAGCATAAAGCCCCAAGTGCTGGGGTAAGAGGTAAAGGAGACAGAAAGATGTATGTGTTGCAAGTGGGTACAGGAAGGAGGTAGGAGAGACCCACCAAAGACAACCGACCAGCCTCAAAATTTGGCCTGAAGTTATTCCTGGCTATGAGAGTATTGATTGAGATTCGATCATTGCCAGATGGAGGATGGAGTTCCTTTCTTATTTTTGGTTCTAAAGGGCAGATTTCCAAGCAACTGACCCCTTGAAACCCTGTGTACTCACTTTGCAAGCTCTCCTATTGGGAGCCTGTGGCTATGCTGTTTGCTGCCTTTCCTGATGCTTGGAGCCAGAGGGGTTATGCAGGACAAAGTTCTCAATTACGTCTTTTTCTTTTTTGACAGGCGCAGCTGATTGCTCAGTCCATTGGCCAGGCATTCAGCGTGGCCTACCAAGAATTTCTGCGGGCCAATGGCATTAACCCTGAAGACCTAAGTCAGAAAGAATATAGTGACATTATCAATACTCAAGAAATGTATAATGATGACCTTATACATTTCTCTAATTCAGAAAATTGCAAAGAGGTAAGCTTATTACTTTAATTTTCCAGAAAAAAATTCTTAAATTGTATTTATCTACTAACTTATGCATTCCTGCTCTGGCTTGTTATCATAATTGAACAATGCAGAGATGGAATGAAGGCATTTTTATGAGAAAATACCTCTCTTATATCTAGGCTTATCAGGGATGCCTGACGTTGTTGGTTAAAGCCTTTGTACATCCATCATAAAAATAATTGCTTTTACATTTGATTGAAGTGGGGAACAAAGCCTGCATCTTAGGTGTCCTTGTAGTGTTGCCTACTTGTATGTTATAATGAGGTGTTGATATAACAAAGGAGATTGTAATCAGTTTTAATGACCTTGAAAATTTACATTTTAATGGTTTTTATTGTCACTGATTGGCACTCAGCAGTTTGGAAAAACATAGTTGACATTTCAGAAAAGCTTTCTTCCATCTTTTGAAATGAAATATTTACAGAGTGTTTTTGGAATGCTCGGATGCTTTTGCATTCCAAAGCTATGAACTGATTTTGGTCAAGTGTGAGGAGATGCCCATAGGAAGCTTTTTGTAAAACTCTGAGGATTGAGGCATTCAGTGAACCTGGCCCATTAGCAAAATGAGAGAAGAGGAGGAGGAGGAAGCTACTCTCGTTCTAGCCTCCTTTTGAAGCCAGCTTGCTTAGACTGTGACAGGGAACTCTTCTTGTGTGTAGGCACTAGCTCTCCTGTGGGTCTGTAAGGCCAGCAGCAATGGATGTCCGGGGCACCGATTGCCTGGTACATTTTGTTGCCGCTATAGAGCCAATTAACCTTTACATTCCCCCAATCGATTTATTTGATAAGCTCATGACCTTTCTGGAACTGGAGTCTGTACTTTGGCTGTGAAAAGAAGTGTCCTGTATCCAATATGTGGGCCATACTACGAATAGTTGTTAAGTCCGTTGAGGCTCAGTGATCAGTAGGGTCTGCTGGCCTGAGATGGTAAGGCGGCACCTTCTTCACTGTCAGAGATGAAACTTCTGCCCCAGCTGGCTGCTCTTGCTATTGTTTAAGGTAAGTAAAAGGGACGTGATTGGTTTTCTTTCTTCAGGCAGAGCTTGTATCGGTTCGTAGGGAGGGAGGTTTAACATCTGATAAGTATTCTCTTTATCCAGATCCATGGTGAAAGTCTGTGTTCAGGAGTAAGGCAGTCTTGGCTGTACTTAAGTGAAAGTGGGTACAACATTGCCCATGGCAAGAACCTCCAGTTGCTAATTTAACTCAGCTGATGTTTATTAAGCTAGTGGCCAGTAATGGAGAGTTGAAAAAAAAAAAGATGCAATCCTCTTCCATAAGAAGTTTCCAGCCTACTTGTTCAGTCATTGTCAGTCATGTTTGACTCTTCATGACCCCATTTGGGGTTTTCTTGGCAAGGATACTGTAGTAGTTTGCCATTTCCTTCTCCATTTTGTTTTACAGATGAGGCAAACAGGTTAAGTGACTTGCCCGGGGTCAGACAGCTAGTAAGTGACTGAGGCCAGCTTTGAACTTAGGAAGACAAGGAAGGCTCCCTGACTGTAGGCCTGGCCCTCTATCCACTGCATCACCCCACTGTCCTTTACAGCCTACTAGATCCTTTCTATTCTCTCTGGTTGAGGCCTGCTGGGACATTAATTCAGAGAAGACTTGCTTGCTCCAGTGAGTGTACATTGAATGGGAGTAGAGCTAATCTTTTTCTTGGAAAATATGGAAGGTCCAAAATAGTATTCTGGTGATGTCTTCTGAGCTTTCAGTATTCACTCTCCAAATATTAGGTACGGTGGAAAAGGAATAGAGATTGGGCTTATAGCGACTTCATTCAAGTCAGAATTGACCTGGGCTAATAACCAATCATCAAGAATTTATTACCATACGTGGAAGATCGAAATAATATAAAATATCCTTACCTTTTAGGAGCTTTTAGTCTAACTGGAGATTTCAGATACATACACATGAAACGATATTTAATTATTTGTGTAGGATGTCTCCAAACCACAGGGTGGTGCTATGAGTCTGGAGGACTTTAAAACCTTTGGAGAAGATTGTAAAGAGAATGGTATTCAGTTAGTTACTCTGAATCCTTTATGTGTCTTTTGTATTTCCTGTGCAGAAGACTAAAGGCTATCCTATACCTAATACATATGTTTGTTACCCTGAGTGCTTATGTGGGATCTGGGGATCCTTTTACCTCCTTTTGTATGGATGTAGACATGAGTTATAGTCTGAGTTTTTCCATACACAGCTCTGAGTAAGGGAAGTATGAGTCAGAGAACAACTGGGGGAGCACCCTAACACTGAACCCCATCTGTGTAAGTCTACACCTTGGAATGCTAGGCTATGCATTGCTTACAAAGGAGATTATAATTACTATAGGTGCTAAATTGTATGATACAGATAGTAATTCCTGTAAGAGTGAAAAGAAGAGGGAGATCAGAGATCTAACTGGTTCTTAACTACAGTCTTTCCTCCAATCTGTCCTATACATCCAAGTCAGATTAATCTTCCTAAAACACCATATTGTATATATCCTTTTTCTGGTAAGAACGAAAAACGAAAACAAAACAAAAACAAAAAGATTATCTAATTACTTCAAGCCTAATCTTTACTACCCAGCATTCAAGGTCCACCACAGTCTAACTACAGCTCACCTCTCTATAATTATTTTGTACTATTTCTCTATGTATCACCATACCTCACTCATTTATTCATCATCTCTTAAACACACTTTTGTTCCCATTGTTTCCTTTGCCAAGAGTATCCTCTTTCCTTTGATAAATCATACCCTTTCCCAGTCTTCTACCTTCCATTAATTAATCAACAAACATTTATAACGTCCCTACTATTTGCCAGTCCAATTGGAGTGCCACTTCCTCCACAAAGCCTTTGCTATACTCTATAAACCACAAAGATCTCTTTTGTCTCTGATCTCCATTAGCTCTTAATGTCTGTACCACTCATATACTATCTGGCCATGCTAGTTATTATTATTTTTTAAATTTATAGTCTTATATCCCTAGGTAGACTATAATCTGATTCAGGGTAGGGACTGTGTCATATGCATTTTTTCCCTCCTAGCACTTGCCTTTTAAAAGAGCATGATTTCCACTCAATAAAAGCTTACTTACTGATTGATTGAATGAACAGTGTTCTCAAGCTGAGAAGACTCCTTGTAGGAGAACACATTTAAAAAAACCTGAGGGATGGATACAATCTTTGTACACAGAGGGGAAAATGGGAGTGTATGCTAACTGAGGGATGCAGGATGAACAAAGACCTAGAGGTCAGGTGAGCATGGCATGTCATGGAGCAGGGGCAGTATCAAAGATGTGTTTTGAGATTCAGTGGAAGCTAAAGTTAGGACCTTGAATACTAGGCAAAAGAATTTAGCTTTGATGTCATAAGAACTGTAAAATTACTGAATATCTCTGAGTAGGGGACCAACAGAATTAAAGGCTATGTCTAAAGATGTTTGGTCCAATGGAGGTAGACAGGCTGGATTGAAAAGGAGAGCCTGGAGGTAGGGAGACCATGCACGAAAACACTGTAGTAGTTTAAGTGAGAGGTGATGAGGTGGTTGTAAGTAAAAACGGGAAGGAAGGAGTGGGTATGAGCAGTATTTGAAAGGAAAAATTGATAGGACTTTGTTCCTAACTAAATATGAGGATGACATAAAAAGAAACAGAGCTTTCCATTTTCCCTTCCTTCCTGTGCTAACATGTACTGCATCAGGGCGGTCTCTTTTCACACATAGTCTGTGGTGTATGTACCTGGTTATCGGTTTCTTAGCAGAAAGGCCCAGGAATTGAATAAAAAAGAACATTTTACTTAACGAAAATTGGTCAGTCATAATTCCCCCTAGACTTGGAACTTCTGTAGCCTTAATTGATAATTAAGATCACAATCAGACCATCACGTGTAAAACAGGGATAATATCCACTGAGCTTAGTTGTGAGGAAAATGCTTTGTTAACCTTAAAGTTTCATATAAGTGTAAGTGTTATTATTATTATTATTATCATCATAATAACTACTGGAAGTCCTGCAGTGTAACTAATTCAAAGGCACTAATTGTATATTCCCCAATTCTTGGTATTATCTAGCATGTGGAACTATATGTGTGATAGGGATCAAGTTTTGCTAAGGAGGGAGAAAGACGATTGCTAGATGTTATAATAAGAAATCCTCTTGTGGCCAAATCTGGAACTTAAGGGCAGAGCTCTAACTAAGGTTAATATGACTTCACATTATGGCATTAAGCCAGCTAAGTCCCTTGGGATTCAAATAGAGAGAGCGGGCATTTATCCAGTTCTCAAAAGTGGGGGTCACGTTTAGGGCTTGTTTACTGATATGCCAAGTGGGTGCAGGATTAGAACCAGTTACATTAATGACTATTTTATTTTGTTGCAGCTACATATAGAAAAACAAAAGGGAGAAATCCTTGGTGTGGTGATCGTGGAGTCAGGCTGGGGTTCCATCCTCCCCACAGTGATTCTGGCTAACATGATGAATGGAGGTCCAGCAGCCCGATCTGGGAAGCTGAGCATTGGAGACCAGATAATGTCAATCAATGGCACCAGCCTAGTGGGTCTTCCTCTTGCAACATGCCAGGGAATCATCAAGGTACTTCTAATCTCCTCTCTCTTCTCTCTCTCTCTCTGCATTCCCATCAACTTTTGGGGACATAACATTGATCCTTACTCTTTCTGTGAGGGTTTTGGGAGTGGGGAGAAGAAAAAGTCTGGTTTTGCTTCACTGAGAGCTAGGTCAGCATCCCTCCAATGCAGTGCATGACTCAGGAAGAAGAGATGCTCCACATTTAGCCATGTATGGCATTGGCTTCCTCAAGTCCAGGGCCTCTGCTGTTCCTAGTGACCCCTCACAGTGGGGCTCATAGAATATTTAGTGTTTATAGTGTGGACAGGAAAATTTTGTAGAGTCTTAGAGTTGTAAGAGGCCTCAGAGTTTGGGTAATACCCTCTAAAACATACCTAACAAGTGGCATCCAGCTATTGCTTGAAGACCTCCAGGGAGAGGCAGGCCAGTTTGGCCAGTCAGCTGAGGACAGTGTAATACCCCAATGTCTGTCTTTCCAGGCAAGAGCTCCACATGACGATTGTCTACAAGGCATGAATGTTCGCCCATAATATAGTAGGGGTGAGATGCTGGTCTTAAGTTAGGCTTTTGATGAAACAAAAGTATCCCACTTTCTCCAAGGCATCCTAAAGCTCTTCTGAGTGTTAAGAAGTTTTGTTTTGTTTTTTTTTTCCATAACAAGCCTAAATTGGACTCTTTGAAACTTTTACTGATTACTATTAGAGAAATAAAGAGTATCACTACAAATAGGAAGATGACTGCTGGTGTGCCACATTTTAAATGATAAGACGTGTTTCTGAAGAGTTATAGTAAGATCATTGAAAGTCAAAGCTAGAAAGATCGATAGAGATGCCATTTGGTTTACCTGATGGTCACATGTGCCAGGAATTGAACCCATGTCTTCTAAATTCCAGTGGAGGACTCCTCCCACTATGCCATACTGCCTAGTATCAGATCTAAAAGGGACCTTCATTTTCTAGGTCAAGAAAACTGGGCCTCAAGAGAAGACACTTGCCCAAGTGAATCAGTAGCAGAGCCAGGATTAGGGCCCAGTTTATGAATTGTTTTTTGAGTGATTTCTTAAGGGAGTTTACTATTTAGAGAAAAATATGAAAATCTTTCTATTTAAATTTTTAAAAAACCTATTGCACTATAACTCATCTTTGCCTAATTTATTTGTAAATTTGAATGTTCAGCATAAGGGGTCACCTCCAACAGGGGCATGTGTGCATTTATGCAGGGAAAAGGGAAAGAAGGCAGGTATTTTAGGAACCAGTAGGTCCAGGTTCCTTTTTCCTGGTGTTTTAGTGTCTCTAGAAAGCAGCAAGTTTAAGGTTGTTAGGGACCCCTGCTGAGCTATTGAGCACAGTGCTGATTTAGCCAATGCTTTGTATACATTCAGGACCATCTTGTCAGTTTATAATTTATTCACCAGCTAATCAAGGCCGCAGTATTACAGAAGAGGATGAGGGCCTGGTTCCCTTGTCCTCCTCCCACACTCCCTCCCTCTGTGTTCTTCGGGGCCAGAGAAAGAGGTTTCATTCCTCCTTTTTATCTAGTGAAATAAAGGCCTTTGTTTGGTCCAGGAAATCAAACACACAGTGTCTCGGCACTGGACTAAGCAGATAGAATCTGCCTAATAGGCGAATCATACAGATAAACCAGAGGATAGATTTTCATATGGCTATGTAGCTAACTCAATTCTTTGCTTTCCAGCCAGGTTCCCCACAGAGCTGAAAGCCAAGTTCTGGTTTCCTGCCGGTCAGCCGGAGGACATAGTACCACCCTGATGCCTCTCTTTCTGGGCAAGAGCTCCACATAATGGTTGTCTGGGTGCCTTGTAAAGCTCCGTTTCCATGAACGTCTGCCCATAAGATAGTAGGGGTGAGACTCTCTTCTTAGGTTAGGCATTTTTAATGACACAAAAGGCTCCCATTGTCTCCAGGCTGTTCTGAGTGTTGATAAAATGTCATCTTACTGGAAAAGCCATGGAGGAAAGGGAACAGACTTCTCTGGGCCTGATAGAAGGACAGTTCCCCTAGGCTAGATGGAGCAAATTTGATTTAATGCTGTCGGAGTAGTTCTTGGTCACAGAAAATGCTCTTTTCATATACAGCTAAAGAAAACAAGAGGCAGAGAGGGCCCTGTTGTTTCAGGAATTTGTTCTGTGCCTTCATGCTTACTTTTTATCACCAAATTCAGCCCCAGGCAGCTGGAAAATGGAAAACTTCCCAATCAAATATTACAGTTTAGAATCAGAACCTTTAAGCTAGAAAAGCCCTCGGACATCACTTTTCATGGAATTTTAAAAATCATAGCATCTTAGAATTGGCAAGGCCCCAAAAGGTCATCTGAGGGGCAGCTATGTGGCATAGTGGATAGAGTACTGGGCCTGGAGTCAGGAAGACTCATATCGCTGATGAAGTCTGACCTCAGATACCTACTAGCTGTGTTTGCTGTTTGCCTCAGTTTCCTCATCTGTAAAATGAGCTGGAGAAGGAAGTGGCAAACCACTCCAGTATCTCTGCCAAGAAAACCTGGAATGGGTTCGTGAAGAGTGGGATATGACCAAAAAAATGACTGAACAACAACAATAAAAAGGTCATCTAATCTGTTACCTAAAATAAGTATGCTGTCCACACAATGCTTCAACATGCACCATCAAGCCACTGCCAGACATTGAAAAGATGAGGGGTCCATTACTTCCTGAGGCATCTGATTCCAGTCTTGGGTAACTAATTATTAATCAGACAATCAATGAACATTTATTAGGGACCTACTATGTGCCAGGCCCTGAGAACACAAGGAAAAAAGCAAAACTCTCTGCTCTCAAGGATATTACATTCTAATAGAAGAGATTACAGTCCGACATTCTAGGATAGTTTTCCTAATAACAAGCCACAACTGGCATCTCTGTTAACTTTCATTTCTAGTTCTTCCTTCTGGAGCCAAGCAAAATAAATCCACTGCTTTTTAACTCATTTGAAGATAGCTTTTCTATCATTTGCTTTTCATTTCATTCATCATTCACTTTCCCCAAATCTTCTTTTCTTCTGGTTAAACATTAATTGTTTCTTCAGCCAGTCTTCAAATGGCATGCTTCTCAGTTCCATTTACAGCCTGGTCATTGTCTTCTGATGAGTTCTAGATTGTGGTAAAATGTCGTACCTAGATCTGAACTCCAGATCATAGGAGGACCATTACTTGCCTTGTTTTGGACACCACACATCTACTAAATTGAAGATAAAATTATCCTTTTAGGGCTCACTGTTGCCTCATGCTTGACTTCCAGCCCATTAAAAGACATAGGTCTTTTTTACATTGTCTAGCCATGTTTCCACCATGCTAAACCTGAGCAGTCATTTTTTTGAACTCAAATGTCAAACTTTACATTTCATCTTATTAAATTTGACATATTGTTCCTGTATATCAAGATTTTTTAGATATGGATTTATTTATTTATTTTGTTAGCCATCCCCTTTGCCTTTGTGCCAAAGGCACTTTCCGTTCTCTTATCTTTTTTTTTTTTTGTTTGTTATTTTTTAGAGAGGCAATTGGGGTTAAGTGACTTACCCAGAGCCATACAGCTAGTAAGTGTTATGTGTCTGAGGCTGCATTTGAACTCAGGTCCTCCTGACTTTAGGGCCGGTACTCTATCCACTGCATTACCTAGCTGCCCCAAAACGTTTTGTTTTGTTTTGTTTTGCTTTTTTTGGCTAGGCGATCAGGGTTAAGTGACTTGCCCAGGGTCACACAGCTAGGAAGTGTTAAGTGTCTGAGGTCAGATTTGAACTCAGGTCTTTCTGACTTCAGGGTTGGTGCTCTATCCACTGTGCCACCTAGCTGCCTCCCCGTTCTCTTATCTTACAGAATCTCTCCCCAAACAACATTCTCTGCAATACCATGTTATACAATTATTTTTTGAGTGTAAAATTATTTTCCCAACATGTATAAATATTGAGACTAATCGAATATAAAACTAAAAGGAAGATCTTTGGACACCCCTAAATACAGTTGCTTCATCGAAAGTATGACTTTTTTGCTTACTGTATCTTGGCATAACAAACCTACATAAGGCTTTTGTCACCATTTCCAGTTTTACTTCCTAGCTCACTCATATTTTCATACCTATTTCAACACCAGAGATATTTCTCTTTTTTTTGGTCATGGAGAAATCAAGGTGCTTTCTTTCTGGGCCATAAACACACTTCTTGTTTCCACGTTTAAAATGCCCTACTTATAGCCCAGCTTGAATCCCAGCTCAGTACTTTCCTTGGATTTACTCTCTGAATTAGGTTCTCTGTTCCCCGAACACCTGGCCTAACCTCTCTGAGTTTGTCTCATCTCCCACATCTCAAAACTTCCTCAAGCATTTTGATGCACAAATTTTTTTAAAAACATCTTATACATTCACTTGTATTATTGTGAAATCCAGGGCACCCTTAATATTCTGCTGTATTGTTACTCCCAGGACCATCATACTGAAGATGTCATCCATAGCTTACAGGTTTTCATTTCCGCTGTACCTTCTCTACCAAGCCATAATAAAATGCATGGCATCTTGATAAAGTAGAACATTTACTTAAAACAGAATGTAAAGTAAAACCAAACAAACAAAAAACAAAAAAACAAATAATGAAACCAAACAATAAGTATTCTTACCACCTACTTCTCAAGGCTATGGTAGAGCATTGTAGACAAGTTTCCCTCATACATGGGTTTATTATATTAGCATCTACAATCTTTCCAGATAGTTTACTTCCTTCTTCTTATGTCCATTCCTTGGGCTGGCTCTTAGCATGGCACTGGAATGTAGGAAAAGAAGGGTATTTGAAACTTGTTAAATGGATGAATGTGAAGCCTTAGTGTCTAGAAACCAATTCTCAGCTTGGAAATGTTGAAGCCTCAGTGTCTTAAAGGTACTACATCTGAGCATAGGAACAATTGAACCAAGTAGAGATCCCCGTTGCTTCGTCTTGGGAACCAGAGTGAAAGTTTTCTGTGGCAAACTGTACCAGAGAGCTCAGGTAAGGATGAAAGAGGCCTTAGTGGAGTCATAGATGAACCCCTGTGGTGATATGGAACAGCAAGGGCTGATTCTACCAGCGAGACAACTAGTGTGGTGTAGAAGTAGCTTCCATTTTTCTTTTCTCCTTTCTTTCAATTTCTGCTACCCCAGTATTCAGGCTGCATCTTAATGCTTCTAACACCTCCACTCAGTTTCTAACCTGGATACATTAAAACTATGCTTGTCTAAACAGAGATTATGCTAAGGTAACATCCTCACCTGCAGATTTTGTATACCAGTTTTTGAGAGGATTTGGGTCACAAAGGGAAGCTAATATTTGTGCTTCACAGTAATTACAGGAAAGAGGATGTGAATAAGATGAATTAGGTTAAGCCAACTGGTTTCACCCCACTATATTGTTAGGCTCTGCCACTAATTAATTATATGACTTTGGGCAAATCAATTAATGTCTATGGAGTGGTGGCAAAAGCACTGGCTTTGGAGTCAGTTGACCTGGGAAAAACCTCTGTGATCTTGGGAGAAGTTACTCAGTTTCCTAATCTGTAAAGTGAATTGGTTAAACTAGAAGATGCTTAAGATTCTTTCCAAATCTGAATCCTGTGTTCTTTGGTCTTCAGTTTCCTCATCTGTAAAATCAAACAAGAGCATTTATTAAGCACCTACTGTGTGCCAGGGACTGTCAGGTCCTGGAGATACAAATACAAAGATTGAAACAATCCCTACTTTCAAAGATCTTACATTCCCACATGAGGTAGTTAGTCTATGTGATTACTAAGGTTGTTTTCATCTCTAAAATTTCTGTGATTCTGAAGATGCCCAGGTTATTTTAGTTAGCATAATCATACATATCTCTGCCTGTTTGATAGGGTTTGAAGAATCAGACACAAGTGAAACTCAACATTGTCAGCTGTCCACCTGTCACAACTGTCCTCATCAAACGACCTGACCTGAAATACCAGCTGGGCTTTAGCGTGCAGAACGGGATCGTAAGTCAACACTCCTTTATGATGTGCTTGCCTTGATGAGAAACTATATTTAAAACCTTAATGTAATGGATGCTATAAATTACTTAGTGGTGAGAACTTGGCAGATTAGATGCTTGCAGTAATCCCTCAGCTCTTGAACAAAATGTCTCTGTAGCAGATCCAAATGGGGCTGTAGCATTTTGTGAGACTGGTTCTCTGCAGAGGTCATTTTCCAGGCAAACAGGGCACCTGTCTATGAGTACCCAGGTTGCCAAAGGCATCATAGCAACATTTCCCTCCCCTCTGACAGGATCGTCTTCATGGCCAGTCAGTTATCTTAGTTATGGCAACAACAAACTACCCCAGTCCTCTGGGGCCAGGGTCAGGGCCACATGTGCCACCAAGAAACTTGGCCATGGGGAAGTAACTGCAGGAGCTATGGCTTTCATCAGGGCTTCTCCTACTGCTTGGGTCTCTCAGGGCTAGCTGGAGTAGCAGCATTTATTTAGAGTAATGACTATAAAAGACAAGGAAATTCCACACTCTTAAGGGTCTATATTCATATTTTGCTTGTTGATGTTTCTGGGAAATTGGGATAGCAGCTTAAAACCCACAGTAATCTCCAAATTCCATTTTCATTAATAATTTCAGCCTGTCAGCTCATTGACCTGAGCTTGACTGCTTGGATTTTTGCTTTCTCTGCCTTTCCATGAGTAATCTCTGAGTTAGAGTTTCCAGTGAACAATGAAAATGTTAAAGGCAAATCACAGGAAAAAGGAGGGGAAGGAAGGGGTCTGGATAATTCACAACTGCAGAATCAAACCTTGAGTAAAGGGTAGTTGACCATCCCTGTATGAGAAAGGGGGAGAGATGGGGGAATGATGAGTACAGTGAGAGTGTATTTGTAGAAAGAGAACTTGGAGTATAGTTCAAAAACAGAAATTATATTCTTTTCAATGAATGGTATGATTACTGTGTATCACTTCCTTTAGGTTTGTAAAGAGTAATATTAATTAGTGGTTTGGGTTCAACCTAGTAGCAAAAGAGGAACACCCATAGATTTAAAGGTAGAAAATATTATCAGCAGCAGAGGTCATCAACCCCCTTCACTTTAGAATGAAAAAAAACTAAGGTCTAAAGAGATTAATTGGCTTGCCAAATTCACACAAGTGGCAGCCAGAAGATTCCAGATCCTCTATCTCCCCATCTAATACTCTTTCAACTTGGAGACAGTTCAGTGGTGCAATGGATGGAGTGCTGGGTCTGAAGTCACAAAGACCTGATTTCAAATCCAGTGCTTACTAGCTGTGTGACACTGGGCTAGTTACTTAACCTGTTTCCCTCATTTCCTTCATCTGTAAAATGGGGATAATAAGTAGCATCTACCTTTCAGGTTATTTGTGAGGTTCTAATGATATAATATTTGTAAAGCACTTAGCACAGTGCCTGGTACATGGTATGCATTATTATTATTACATGAATGGCATATAGATGGTATGCAGAATTATAAATGGTATGCATTATTATTATTGCTTTACTGCATTCTAGATTTGGTTGTTAGAAGGACTGAGCTTGAATCCTGCCTCTATCATGGGTTCAAATTCCCACTCTGATACTAGCTGTGATAGCCCAGGGAAGCCGCTGAACCACTCTTAGTACCTCAAGCTGCTACCTAAAACTGAGTCACTGAGTCATAGGTGGTTGGTGGGACTTCTTCCACCAGAGTTCCTCCACTAGCAAAATCACAGATCTGTCAGGTGTTCCTGTATTTCTTTATTTCAGGGGTAACAGGGTTGGGGTAGAGAAAGTGCAGAAGACTGGTTGAAAACATTAGCTATGAAACAAAGAACCTGTTATCTTACCTCTGGATCTGACAGCTCAAACCAGGTTATTGCAATAAGTCTTCCATTAATCAGATTCTGGGTAATGGAAAGAGTAATGGAGGTTCTGGTTAACTGAATTTTCTGGTTAAGTGAGGGTTATAATCTGAATCCATTTTTAAAAAATTTGAATCCATATTGTTTAAACTCTATGTAAATTATGTAAAAATGGTACTAATCTACTTTCCTTCCTTAGTAAAAGGAAAAAAAAGTGGACTGAACTCATTGGAATCTTTGGTGATTGTGGATTTTGTTAGATTACTTCCATTCTTCAAAAGTCTTGTGATAGAGTTGGTGTTAATATTTTTTCCATTGGTGCAGATCACAACCCCTCCATGTACTGAGATTTCTTAACATTTTTGTGACTAAAATACACTCATCACCTAGTGATGAGACTCTCCCATCTTAGGTAGGCTGGTTCTCAGAAGACACCCCCACGTAGTCAGTTATCAGACCTAAGCATGACAATTATTCCATGGACCTTTCAAGCTTCGTAGGACATTACTGGAACCTTGGATCTGCTGGCATAGTCTTTGAGAATCCAAAGTTACTTCCATGTGTGGTTGTAGCTAGGACCATAGCAAGGATAGAGACCTATGATTTCGCTAACACAGGGATTCCTGGATAAGGAACCTCTATGAGGTCAATGCATTCTCTGCAGCTGAGTCCTAGTGGGAGGTGAGTATTCCAAACAGGCTAGTTAAGTATTTGTGTGATGCCTGGAGAAGTACCAACCACAAAAAGGGTTCAGCAATGATAACATAAGTCTTCTTTCTAGAGAAGTGTTTTCACTTATCCAGGGGCCCATTGTAAGATTCTCCCCTCAACAAAGCCTTGAGTCTGCTGGGTTTATTGTCATTGTTTGGTTGCTCAAGTCACACAGAAATAGTGCTTTTCTTGGAGTATCTGATGTGTGAAGTGGTTAATATGCTAACTCTTCCAGACACTAGCTGCACTAGGACGTGTGGGTGGGATGGTTAAATTGGAGAGATCAGTATGTAATTGTCCACATATGGCCAGGGAATTTTTAGGACTAGTTTGTTCTCAGAGGTTTGCTATTGCTTATAGATTTTGTAAGGGTAACATTTGCCAATTCATTCATTGCATGTACCGAAGCTCACCTGACTTGCAGAAATTTGACTTCACAAATAACCCCAGTTCTTATGCTTTGGGGGATATCTGGAGTCATACTGTATTATCATAGGAGATTAGAGCTGAAAGGATCATAGGATCTTGGATTTAGAGCTGGAAGAGACCATAGCCCATTTATTCCAACTCTCATTTAATAGATGGATAACTGAGGAATACAGAGGATAAGTGACTTGCCCAAGGTCACATTGATAGTAGGTGGCAGACAGAGCCTGGCTCTGAACCCAGGTCCCCCACCTCCAAAGCTGGCATGCTTGCCACTGCACCACGCCAAAGGATTTTAAAGTAATGCTTAATTTTGTCTAATTAAATTCTGCCATTTTACAGATAATATAACAAGTGAAGGAAAACTGAATGACCTTCCTGTAGTCACACCAATGATTGGGGCACAGCGAGGCTAAAACTCAAGTCATTTGAGCCCACCATGCTACCACCAGAAAGACATAACATAGATTCATAAGGGACTTAGGCAGGTATCTGTGAAGGACAAGGAACAGAAAAATTCAGTCATGATCCTACCAGCTTCCAAGCGTGCTTGGCTCCTTCCAGCCTGTGTAATTACCTGAATAAAACAAATAGTGGCTGTTAACGTGAATCTAGCGCCACCTTCTGGACAATGTCCCATTGTCTCTGGGCTGCTTTAGAGCCTACTACACCACAGGGTAGAACCTGGAGTGAATTTTACAAAATTCAGACATTTAGAGATGGGAGGATTTGAAAACAAGGAGAATGATACCCATTCTAAAATGCTTGTTGAGACTATTTGCTGGTAAAGATACAACCATCAAATAATATAGTCATAAAGGCTTATTATATTATATTAAGAGAAGCAGATTTTTTTTTTTATTATGGTCCTGAACCTTCTTTTCATGTTTGTCTTTGTATCCTCAATGCCTGGGGATCCATAGTGCCTGACATGCAATAGGTGTTTAATAAATGCTTGTTGAATTGGACTGGATTGAATGAGGTTGGGAAATCGCTCCCTCCTGGAGCCCTTTCCTGCCAGGGTGGCAATCACTGCAGAGGGAGGACGTGAGGATTGGTATAATTACATCTCCTCCCCTTCTCAGCCACTATCTCATTATACTGCATCTGCTCATTGTTTGCACAGCTCATCCAGTGCCCCATTTATTTGCATCCATCCAGTTTGTCTCTTTTATCCATTATGTAGATGTATTAGAGTCCTTAGGACTGGATGCTGCCAACTTCAGTGTCTGTAAAGAAGCTCTTTTTGAATCACGGACTTTGGTTAGCAGAGACTGATCAACATAAAAATTACCCTTTTAAAAATGACATGCCTACTTGAGGTGGTTATCTGATCACCTTTGTTTTAATGCCTTAGTTTTGTATTTGAAGTTTCAATAAAACCATCCACCTCCTTAACCTAAGTGGTGAGGCAGCCTGAAAACAGAGTCAAACAAGGTTTAGATAAATTCATGGGTGACAGATCTATAATGAGTTATTAAGGAAGATTAGACTCCCCATAGCGGCCTGGGCCCTATCCTTGTTGCTTCTTTGCCGTTTCAGCTGCTGACCTGCCTTTCCCGGACACTGCTTCAGCAATGCTCCTGAGACCCAGCCTGTGGGTCATCTCTCTGGCACATGATGGCTCTTGCCACACAGCCCCCATTCTCAGAGGACAGGCCCCTGCCGCCATGTGATGTGTTATTCTGGGTGCCTGAGCAGTAACAGAGTGAGAAATTTCATTCAGGGCGAATCCCATGGGACCAGCCATGCCAGGTTGCTGTATGATAAATGCTCAGTGGGCGGACTGTAATAAAGGAAGACATTTATTAAACTCCTGGGCTTTCTCTTGTGATACATTGCAGTGTGTCCCAGAGTGCAGCGGGAAAGTTTTTACAGATGAAGCAAATAAATCTGCATGATTTTATCCTTGTTATGATACATCTCCCCACTGACCCAGAAAATAGGACGTAGGCTGTTGCACAAATCAATCATACTTCCTTGACATGTCCTTATGGCAGCTGTATTATAGTAAATACAGGAAATGAAATGCTAAAAGTCATTCCCACTTCTGAGACAAGCAACAGATGTTAACCTTTCTCTTTCTCACCTGCCTGATTTGGCAGTGATGCCAAGCAACTCCAACCTGTGTGTGTGTGTGTGTGTTCCTCACACACCCCTTGGTGCCCAAACCTCCTTTGCAGATGTTCAGATACTTAGCACTTATCTCACTGATATTGCGCCAACTCTGTGTCCTCTGGGCTTTCTGAGATATGAGGCTTCCTGGGTAATGCTAGCTAGCATCCTTTGTCAGCACTTCCTTCTATTTTTCTGCCCTCTTCTCTCCTCCCAGTCCCCATGCCCTGTCACAATTACTGGCCCCCTGGGAGTTGTACTATTTCTGCTTCATCACTGTACAATCATCTTGCCAATGCCCTTGATGCCAACTGGAAGGAAATGGTGCCAGGAGATAATGGAACAGAAAGGTTCTGGGCTTCACAATGCCACTTTCCAGGTCCTGCCCTAGAACAAAAGGCTGCATCTGACAAGATGAAGTGATTTCTGTCAGGGTGAAGAGTCATGAGGAGAAGAGATTCTGGCCATGTCTACGTGTCTAGGAGTAGCCTAGGAGGGTTATCTCGAATTAACCCCTTTACATATGAACACCTCTGTGTGTCTTGAACAAAAATAAACTCCACATAGGTTGGCTGTCTCCACCAGGGAGAGCCTTGTCATCTTTCCAGGACATCACTTTCACCTTCTTGGGTCTAGTCTGTTGCTGGGCTGCATATGTTTTTTTTTTTTTACTAGTAAATATTTTAATATATTAATACTTACATTTAAAACAGAATAGATATATGTCCTATAGTAGGTAGAATGGATTAGCATCAGGAATCCTTATAAATAATGGGCCTGACAAGGGATCCCTTTTTTCAGGGCTGCCCATGCACCAGGTATGGGAGGTCTGTGCCCAGGGTTGGTGATGTTCCTAGGTAGTTTCCTCACCTGGATTCCCTGTCATAGTATCATCAATGGATCTTTTAGCCATAGTTCATGTGGGGTATATTCATCATGGTGTAGTGAAGAAAGTCCTTCATTTGGAGGCAGCCAACCTGACTCAAGTTCTAGGCTTGCAAGTCACTATGGATCAGGGGATTGGACTAGATCCTTAACACTGGCCCTTCAAATTCTAACTCCTTTGACTCTATGTCATTCAGCAAGAGCCTGTGGCCATTTTTCCTTTGGCACAATTCACGTAACTCTTTATCCTCAATATATGAAGTGACCACATATTCTGATTTTTCTGGGACAGTCCTGCTTCCAGGAAAATGTCAGGCTTAGAGAAAGGACCTGCCTTTTATTAATCACATGTCTTGATTCGGGGTTCAGAAAATATGAACTCTATCTGTAGGGGGTCTCCAGCAGCAATGAGCAGTTTCTTTTTTCAGCTGGAAGCATTTGTGACTGCCTAAGGGGTAATGCACCTTTAAATGCAAATTTCCTACCACATTCATTAAATTTGCTTTGAGAGTCTTTTAGGCACCCTGCCTGTCACTGCTGTGCATAAATCCTATTAATTCTGATGGAAATTAAGCTACTGCCTTGATGGCAGAACAGCCCTTTTTTTAGTGAGGAGCAGCTGCTTTAGGCAGAATATGTCAACTTGATTTTCCAAATTGTGCCTTTGTCATCAGCAGGGACCCAACTCGGCAGAGTCCAGTGTCCTTCCCTGGTGCCTTTTCTGCCATCAGAACACAAACTCAGAAGCACTTTCCATATGTCTTCCCTAGTCTTTCTCTGTGACATTTTCATTACATTGACACCCTCACATCTAACCTGTGGACGCTTAATAGTTGGCAGCCCTGGGGGTGGGAAAGTCACTATTACCAACCATGCGCCTCTGCCCTCTTATTTTTCCCCCTGGTCATAGGATCATACCTCCAGAGCTGGAAGGTTTCAATCCCCTCATTTAACAGATGACAGAACTGAGGCTCAGGAATATTGTGACTTATCCAGAGTCACACAGGTAGTAATCATCACAGGAAGGATTTGAACCCAGGTCTTCTGACTCTGGAGTCTGTACACATTCTGCTGTACCATGCAACCAGCCTCTGAGTGTAACCATGAAACTACTCTATCCCTGGCCTGCTCACCAGGGCCATCTCTAACTGTGTCTCCCTTCCTTTCTTTCTCTTTTGACATGAGACTCAAATATAGAGGGATACTTGCCTTTTGAAACCTGATCAGTGAAGGGCTACTGACTTCTTAACTGAGGAATCCAATGAGGGGAGGAGTTGATGACAGCACAGAATCAGAAAACCTCTAGGATATAGTTCTTTGTGTCATGGACCCTTGACAATCTAGTCAAGTCTCTGAACCCCTTCTTAGAATAATGCTTTTAAATGAAAAAAAAATTACATGGAATTACAAAGGAAATCAATTATATTGAAATGCAAGTTCATGTACTTGATGTTAAGAAATCTTGTTCTAGGGCAAACTGCTGTCATTTCTTGGCGGGCAATATGTTCATTCATGCTACAAATATTTATTGAGCAACAGTAATTTTGTCTATATGAGTATTCCCTCTACCAAAGAGGATTTTAACCTCTCTGCAGCTTAATACATGGTCTTAGCATTGCTGTGATAAAAAAAATCCATTACCTTGTTACTGACTTGGCAATGTGCCTTCCCAGCCATAGCTTGATTGCTCTCTGAAAGACACATGTCTAATCTATCACTGGTCTCATGTTGTTGTTATTCAGTTATTTCAGCCATGTCTAATTCTTTGCGACTCTATTTGGGATTTTCTTGGCAAAGATACTGAAGTGGTTTGCCATTTCCTTCTCCAGCTCATTTTACAGATGAGGAAACTGAGGCAAACAGAATTAAGTAACTTGTCCGGGATCACACAGCTAGTAAGGGTCTGAGGCCAGATTTGAATTCAGGGAAATGAGAATTCCTGACTACAGGCCCAACACTATGTACTGCACCACCTAGCCATCCCCATTGGGTTTATAATGGAAATCTGTCCAGTTTATTAGAACTTGCTAGAACTTGAACTGTGCCAGCATAGTTTTTGAAAGTTCATGATGGTTGAGGAGTAGGACTTCATAAAGTCTGTCAGATATATAGAGAGCTAACCTTGGAATTTGGAAGACCTTAGTTCAAATCCTGGCTCTGACACATCCTATGTTTCCCTGGACAAGTCACTTAACTTCTCAGTATCTCAGGTAATTTCAAGGCTATATGTTAAGGGCAGGAACTGTCTTTTGTCTCTTTTTTGTATCCTTAGCACTTAGCACAGTGCCTGAGGGCACTATGTTGATTGCTTGATTGAATAGGTCCTGATTCACAAGGATAAACATGGTTTCTTCATTGGAAGTTCTGCATTTAAATTAAAATTTTAGGTCTAGTCCAATAGTCCAATTAAAAACCTGCCCTCTCTATCTTCAGTGGGCCCAAGCCTTGCCCTCTATTTATTAACAGGAAAGATAAAGCAAATATGTACTTAGCATAATAGTACAAAGAATGTCTGTGTTCATAGGGAGAGGTTGTATCTCACTGGGCACAGTGGGGTGGGAGAGTTGGGGAAGACTTTCATGAAGAAAGTGGCATTTAATGTAGACCTTGACAGATGGGTAGACTTTTGAAAGAGATAATCGGTACATGGGAAGGGTGTGGGGTGGTGGTGGTGGGGCTCCATTTTCCAAACAGGAGAAGCAAATTGATCAAAAGCATGTTTCTGCCATCACCAGTTGTAGGAGAAGCTTCTTCCTCAGATAAGGAAACTCTTATCATCTTCCTACTTTTGCTGACAAGGTCTAGTGTATACTTGATATTTTGTGTTTGGTTGTTGAGATCAATCAAGATTTGAAACTTTGATCTCAGTCTTCTACTTAACCTTTCTTGAGTGGCTAGAACCTCTATGGTGAATCAGGAACCCCAGTTACTGCTTTGCAGCTTCTCTCCACCCCTCCCCCAATCTCTAGGACTGTCTTTGGGGCCTCCCACTTAGTTCTATCCACAATTTCATTTCCATCCTGAGAGTTCCAGTTAAAGGTGAGGATGAGGTGATGGAACAGGCAGAGGAGAGCTTTTACCAGAGAAAAATATATCTACTGCACTCTCTGAGAACCTATAGGCTATATTCTGCCTCATATATATGTGTGTGTGTATGTATGTATGTATATATGTATGTATGTATGTATGTATATAGGTATGCATGTATTCTTCAGAAGGAGATCTTAGGATTCTGGAAGGGCTAATATCAAGTTGAAGTGCAGGGGAAAAAGCCCCGATCCTTGAGTTCCAGGGCCTGAAGTTGTGTGCCAACTCTTGTCACTTACCTGTGTGACCTTGGTTCCCTGAAAATAGCTTAATCTTTCAGTTTCCTCATATGAAAACTGAGAGTGTTTGGACTACCTGACATATAAGATCCCTTTCAATGCTAAATCAATGGTCCTAAATCTAAGTTATTCCTCACTCTAGGGGTGCTAGTCACAGTAATTTACTGGGAGTTCATCATCTCTGTTACATTGCAGGCTTATAGCTCCATATAGATCTGCCATGGAGAATAAGCGGATTTATGTAATTTTATTAATAATGTGTGTGTGTATTGCAGTTGGGGTATAGACTTCTGATTTCATTGGTGCAGGGAACTTTACATGTGGAAAGGTGTGGAAACTCCTTCCACTGATGCATATTGACAATTTATCTGTCACCAATTTTGCCTGGAACACTCAGAAGTTAAGTGACTTGATCACATGGCTAATATGGGTCAGAGTTGAGTCTTGAACCCAGGTTTTTTTTTTTTTAGGCAATTGGGGTTAAGTGACTTGCCTAGGGTCACACAGCTAGTAAGTGTCAAATGTTTGGTCTGAGGCCAGATTTGAACTCAGGTCCTCCTGGGTTCAGGGCCGATGCTCTATCCACTGCGCCACCTAGCTGCCCCTGAACCTAGGTCTTCTTGACTGCAAAGTGGCCCTCTATGCTTCTATTCACTGTGCTGCTTCTGTTATTAATGACGTATATATATACACATATATATTATATGTTATGTGACATATGATATTGTTATATAATAATATTATATATACTATCTTAATAACAATATAATAATTGGAATTTATATAGTACTTCAGGGTGTTTAGAGTATGTTGCACACATCTGCAGAGCCTCTGGGTGAAGTCTGTTTTCTCTATTAGTCGGGACACTGTTTGAGGGCAGGTACCATATCATCTTCACCTTATCTCTCTCAATACCCAGCCCATCATAGTCACTCCTGCAATGTCTGTTGAATTGAATTAAGCTGAATTTTTTTGTAATCTCCTTATGGAAAACCTGAAGTTTGCTCACCACCCCATCAGCTCCAGCTTCCCAAGGCTGGAGTCCAGGACTTCCGAGCCTGACTCCACCCCTCCCCCACTCTCTAGGGCTGCCTTTGGGGGCCTCCCATTTAGCTTTATCCACAGTTTTAATTTGATCCTTAGAGTTCCAGTTGAAGGTGAGGATGAGGTTGTGGAGCAGGAAGAAGAGAGCTTCTGCCAGAGAAAAATATATCTATTGCCCTCTCTGAGAACCCACTGGCTATTTTCTGCCTGATTAATATATAAAAATTTCATGTGGCAGGTGGCAAACTTTAATTTTCAGACTGAGCAGTTAAATGAAATATGTGCCTGCATAAGATGGCTGAACTAAATCTGGGTAATGTCGTTTAGTAGGTTTTGTCATCTGTGTGATTAGGAAGAAGGCGATCTGCAAAATGATATGTTCTTAGTGAGAGGAACCAAGGTTGTAATTCCAAGGCTGGCTCTGCTGACACCATTAACCATGAAAGTGCAGTTCAAGTGGTTTCTAAACCCCAAGCAAAACCCCGAAATCTAATTACAGTCATGTCTAGGGTGCTCAGCATGTATTGTTATTTACAACACTGCCTCTTGCACCATTCAGGATGTCAATGGAGGCTCTTGTTGACAAACAAGAAGTAATGAGTCAATGAGGGAGAGGGGGCATTTTTTTCTCCCCACTCCCCACTGCTTGGGTTTTGCTATTAGAGGAGGAGATTGTATTGCATTTAGTTAGCAGAGTTGCTAGGGGAAGGGGAGGAGGAAGCAGGAAATGACTGTCAATATTTCCATGAAAACAAACCTGGCCCAGAGCCAGTGAGAGTTAGAGAAGATATTCAAGAGGAAATTGCATCCCCTATTTTCGGCTTTATTCTCCCCCAGCTATTCAGAGTTGGCTGTGTACTTTAAAAAGAATGTGGTGCTCCTCCCTTCCATCGCCCCCCCAAGAAGCAGAGAGAATGCCAGAAACTGATCTTCTTTGAGACATCAGCATTTCCTCTGTGGGACAGAAGGTCATTCCAGGGGGACTTTGCTATGAGGACAGGTGTGCTATGGGACTGTACAACCCTTGCCTGCCTCCTCCTCTGGCCTCAGTCTCCCTCTCTAGCTCTCTCTCTCTCTTCTAGGAATGGAGGGATGGGACAGTGGATCTGGGAGGAAGGAGGTGTAATAGAGGGAGGGCAAACAGTGGAATTTACAACTCTTAGTACCTGTCAAGCTTCTGCCACTTGTTACTTAGCAACACAACTAGTTGAGCTTCATGGAGCTTATAAAGCTCAGCTGAAAGCATCTGACAATTTTACAGGGGGAAAAAAAGGCCCTGGACCACTGCTGTCCTCTCCAGGAGCCCAGGCCAGACCAGCTTGGAGTAGAAATCCCGTGGTTTCAGTTCATTCTCATAAGACCAGTAGATGGATGAGGTGAGGGAGAAAAGGGAAATGAGAGCTCATGCTGCTGGGAAGCAGGGTAGATGTGTTTTTAAAAAATATATATATACACACACACACATATACACGTACATGCACGTATATAAATATACATACACACATGCACATGTGTACATATATACACACATAAGTGCATGCACACACATGCATATATACATGCATATATACATTTATACACATACACGTGCATATACATATTTGCATACACATATACATACACATACATGTATACACACATACTTATATATACACACATGTATACACATACACACATATATAAATATACACATATGCATACACATATACATACATACACACATACATATATATTTATATACATAGGATATAGGTAGCAGATAGATATGAGGTGCCTTTTTTTCAATCTGCTTTCCTCTCCCAGTTTACACATGTCTCTCAAAATCTGTTGAAGAGTTAGGAGGTTTGGAGGAGAGGAAGTTGTATTTTCTTTTCTTGAAAACGTGCTAATGAAATGATTTTAAAAGCCATTTTAAGTAATATCTAGCTGCCGTTTTGTTTCATGCAGTCATTCATTCATTCATGCATATATATATTCAGAAGTGTATGGTATAAGAGAAAGAATCTGGGAGTCAAGAGACATGGGATCTAGCCCTAGCTCTGCCATTTCTTGGCATTGTGACCTTGGCCAAGTCATTTAAACTCAAGGAGTCATAGTTTCCACAACCCTAAACTGGGGGGGAAATGATACTTGTACTTACTACTTAATAGGGCTATTGTAAGGAAAATGCTTTTGAAATTGTAAAGACCTATATCAATGTAAAAGATTCGATTAAACACATGCCTAAGTTCCTACAAAATGCAAGGCATGGAGATGGAATGTTATAGTGGATAGAGTGTTGATCTTGTATTTGGGAAGTTCTGAATTCAAATCCTAGCTTTATGACCCAAGATGTATTATTTAATTTCTATGTGACTCCTTACTAAGTGATAGAGGGTTGATGGAGGAAGGTTCCACATGGAGAGTGCCCTTAGCTGATAAAAATCTCAGAACCTTTGGTATTTGTGTCTGTGCAAAGCATTGTTAGGCATTGGGGATTAAAAAAAGATGAAAAAAGACATAATCTCTGCCCTCAAGGAGTATAACATTGTCAGGGAGAGGGAACAGATGTGTAGGGGAGATGGTGGGGGCACACAGCAGCCCACAGTTATGAATTATGTCTCTACTTATTAAGATGTGTTGGAACATAATCTTGTCCCTGGTGTTTGCTAGAGGCTTAGTGGTAGATATCAGCCCTATATGTATTAAGGAGGTTTGAAAGTACACTGTATTCATGAGGGAAGAATGTGTTAAGAGTAGTGAGTTTGTGAATGGAACAGAGGGTGTGAGGTGAAGCTAAAAATAGCATGCATGAGGGACAGTGTTTGTGAGCTTGGAGCCCTAAGGGTTTGTGGGAAAACCTAGGTGTGTGTCGGTTTGTGGGCTTCGGGGAGTGTTGTGCTTTGTTCTGAATCCTGATGCTCCCACCCTGTGCAATAATACTAATATTTGGGGGGCTCTGATGAAAAAATAAGGTCAGATTCTGCTCCTTAATTGAAAGTTTCTAAACCTACTATAGACTTTTTTTTTTTTTGATGGCTAGATTACATGTATTTGAAGGATAAAGGGAGACAGGTAAAGAGCTTCACACATGGGCTTTTCTAGCTTGGAGAATGTCTGGTTGCTTGCTGATAATCTGAGAATCTTGACATTCTACTTGGTCTTCAGAAAGTTGGTTAAAATTGGTTGTACATGGGCCATGTGGGGTGGGTTGATATATGCAGTCTGAACATGAGAGGGGTGAATCGTAAAGACTGTTTGTTGTGCTGCTGGGAAACTATTTTGTGGAAACTGTGCATTTGAGCCCGGTGTCATTGAAGGTGGGGTTGGTGCCAGACCAGCATGGTAAATGGCTGGCTGCTGCTGAGGGTTTGCCAGATGAAGGGCCTGTGCAGCTTGGTGTTGATGGTGCTGCACAGGGCTGGGAGCAGTGTGGATTCCTGAATGTTGATTCTGTTGTTGTCCAGTGGGGGTGGCAGAAGGCTGAGGATGTGGAGTATGTGGGTGCAGGGTAGCATTAGGATGGGCATACTGCTGAGCTAGGGAACCAGTAGAAACATACATTGCATGTGTCTGCTCATGAGCACCGTACTGAGTTGCTGAAGAGGATACTAAACCAGGCTGGGCATGGGCTGGCGGTGCCATCATTCTGGTGTTACCGGGTTATAGACATGAGGATGCTGAGACTGATAATGTGGCACATGCTGAACAAGAGGCTGATTAGGAAACTGCTGAGGGCTATGGGCCACATACTGTGCTGAGTACGCTGGCGGCCGGCCTGCAGCCTGCAGCTGAGGCAGGATGCATCAAGGTTTTCTGGGGGTGCTGATCTTGCTGCTGTTGTGGCATATTTGGTACTGCTCTATATGTGTTGGCTTGGTTCACTGGCATAGGCGTCATAGATATAGGATATAGAGGCTGCACACCTGGGCTCACTGGGACTGGGTACATCATATTTGGTGCAAAACAACTTTTTGTATACACCTCATATACAGACTCTTTACAGAAGAAAGTTTGTTCAAATGAGAGAGAGAGAGAGAGAGAGAGAGAGAGAGAGAGGAGAGAGAAATAACTGCTCAAGGTGAGTCCACACGGCAAATTGGCTCACATGGAAGCATTGGAAAGGGCTTGGCCATTAGACAAAGGTTCTTCCACATATGCCGTGCTATTGAGAGCTCACCTGCCAGTCCTCATTCAGAATAAAACTCTAGAGATAATTTTTTCAGCCAGCTGTGAATGGCTAGTTCAAAAGTTGAGACTTGAATGCTTTACTGAGTTCTTATGGTGGTTGTGTGTGGGTAACCCACTGGTGCCATACTATGATTGTTGTTTGGGGATGGCAGGGCAGGAGAATGTTACATGATAATTGTAGGCACATACAGCTTCTAGCACCTTCCTTAATCCTAATGGATCAGGACCACGGACAGGCCCAAGCCCCAAGTGTTAAATGAGAGGGATAAGTCTAGATAAATCGCCCAATAAACCATCATTTATTATGTGCCCATTATGTTCTAGGCACGGGGGAGGGGTACAAATACAAAGAATAATGTGATCCCTGTTCTTAAGGACCTTCTGTAATTTTTTGATTCTGTGATTCATCCGACAAATGTTTATTAACTGCTTGCTTTGAGCTAGGTCCTTGTGCTAAGAACATTTTTATTTTAACACCAAATCACTATAGGATACTTATTTCCTTTCCATATGTCTTTCTGTTTTATAAGTGCTTAGATAAATACCAGGCCTATATGCTTTGCTTGAAAGGGATGGGACTACTGGCCAAATGATGTGGAGTAGGAAAGGGGTAGTTGTTTTGTTGGCCAGATACTGCATGGTATATTCCAATACACCATATAAATGTCACAGCTGAAGACCAAACATAAGTTTTGTGAGTTAAGGCCGATTAGAATTCATTAATTAGTTCTATTTATATTTTTTGACTGATGCTAATATTTCACTTACTTGAATACTCGTAGGCTTTGTCTAGGGAATGACATTCAATTTCTACAGATCTATATGAATGTCATTCCTTGAATTTCTAGAAGGGAGAACTCTTAAAATTTTCCCCTGCCAGTTACCGGTAATCAAGGCATACATAGCATCTTAGTTAAGCTAGCAAATGATTAGGCTGCAATGACAGTGTATATGGTACCAGATTAATGAGTTTCCTGATGGTTTTTCCTTGTCCTGAACAGTAGCTTCAGTTCTGTGTTTATCTATATTATATGTAGGTATATGTATGTATATATATATATATATACATGTATACACATATGATTGTATATATGTATACACCTCATATACATGCATGCATGTGCCCATAAATACATACAGATTGACCTGAGTGTAAATAGATGTATGTGTCATAAATGCACATGTACATATATGTACATATTTCTGAACAAATAGTTGAAGCTAATATCAAGTAGAGAAGAACCACTTAAAAAACTCATAGGTACTAGGTATGTTTCTGTTATGAAAGATAATGACTAGCTTAACTAAGACTTTATACCAGAGATATATGTACATATACACGCATATATATGTTTGTCTTTATATAAACTGTATTAGATATGTATGTATGTATGTATGTATATATATATACATATATACATATATACATACTACTTTGTGTGTAAATACACCCATATAGATAGGTGGATAAGTTATATATATATATATATTCTCTTAAATGTTCAATTATATTAGCTAATAATATAGGATATGTCTACATGAAACAATGCTAGCTTAGCAAATATGGTTACCCTAAATCTTCTGAAAAGTTTGCAGACATGTGAGTTAGTTTTGCTCTAGTGCTTTCTATTTTCAGCTTCATTACTCCCAAAGTACAATACATTATTTTAGAGAAAGGCCTTAGATGACATAGTTAAAGCTATTTAAAAATGGATTTTCAGAATTCATCAGTTTAACTTTGAGGCATTAACATTTCTCCTGAAAAACAAAATGTTTGTATCATATTCTCAAAAATTGGTTCAATTGCCTTGACTTTTGTATAGCAGAACACTTATTGTCAGACATCTCTCCCCCTCTCTTTCTTCCTACCCATTCCCTTCTGTCCTATCCCTTCCTCTTGAACCCTTGACTAATCCAGTGGCTTTCAATAGTGCTCTAAAAATTTCTTTCTCTTCCCAAATTTTATTATTTACTTTCTCCCTATAAACTAAAGTAGTGATAGGAACAGGCCTGAAAAACTGGAAGGATGAATTTAGAATCACAGAATATTAAATTCTGATAGGGACATCTAGTCCAATCTCCTGCCTGGTATAGCATTCCCTTCAGTAACACTCCTGCCAGGTTATACCCAAGCCCCTCATTGAACTCTTCCAGGGACAGGGAGCTCATTACTCTGTTCATAAATTAGTCTATTGCATTTTGGGACATCGCTAGTTTAGAGGCTGAGAGAAAGGACACATCTCTGAGAAGAATTTAACTTGAATTCTGTGGTACCTCTTTCACTTGAATAATATCCAAAACCTCTGACCACACTTGATTGACATGAGAGTAATGTAACCCATAATGTAACTTGAGGGTTTTTATGGCAATGAATTAACACTGGGAATTAGACTTAGGTGTGAGTATGTAACTGGGGCAGCTGGGTGGTACAGTAGGTAGACTCATCCTTCTGAGTTCAAATCTGGTCTCAGATACTTCTAGCTGTGTGACCCTGGGCAAGTCACTTCACCGTGTTTGCCTCCATTTCCTCATCTGTAAAATGAGCTGGAGAAGGAAATGGCAAACCCCTCCAGTATCCCTGCCAAGAAAACCCCAAATGGAGTCACAGAGAGTCAGACATGACTGAAATGTAACTGGAGAAGGCTTTGAAGCAGAATGGCGTTGTAGGCAACATGGGAGAGACATGGGACAAGGAGCAGAAAGGGGTGAGTGCTTTTTTTAGACTTCATTCAGTTTCTACTTAATAGGAAACAAATGAATCCTAGAGGCTGGTTGTTATTTTATCCCCAGTCTACTTTTCTGTGTGCATATGTGTTTATGTGAGAAAGATAACAAAAAAGAAATTGAATGTCTACTTATGATCAATATTCTTTAAAAATTACCTTATAATGCAGGTCGTAGGACCAACATAAATCTAATAAACCCTTTTCTATTATAATACTCCTCTAACGTTAACTGATATTCATATGGTAAGCCCTACCATAAGATCTTACAGTAACTTTTGAATTCTCAGAAGAATTCATTATGCTCAATTTACTTATATGTGTATTTTTTGTGGGGAGGGGGTTGAAGACTGGATCTGTGAGTTTAACTGTGTTGGGAACTCCCAGTGTGGAAATTACCCTGTACAGACACTTTTCAACAACTGTCTAGTTGCATTACCTGAGGTGCTGAGAGATGAAGTGACCTTGCCATGCTAACATTACCGATATGCTTCAGAAACTGGGTTTGTATTCAGGTCTTCTTGACTCTAAAGCTGGATCTCTCTCCATTACAATAACATATTACCTCTTCCAAGTAACATAATTGAATTCTGAGAACAATGACCATCCATGTAAAACACATGAATACTCAACCAGAGTATTCGTTAACAAGAGTTAGAACAATATGCTTTCAGTGCTATCTCTGACACATTTTGGCTGTATGACCCTGGGAAAGATGCTTAACCTCTCAGCCTCCAAATGCCTAAGACTATATATTGCAGAACAGTTGCTGATCTGCGTGGGTAGAGGGAGTTTCTTTAGCTCCCTATGCTTATGAATCACATTTAGAAATTTGAAAAAAAAAGAATTAACATTACATCTCTTTTCCATTATAGATACACAGAAATAGGCTCCTCTATACTATCCTTTATTGTAGGAGTTCAAATTACAGAGCCCTCCCCTCCACACTTATTGAGCTGAGAGTAAGTAGAGTATAAATCTCCCCTCTAAGTCACATGAGTAACAGCCTAATCAATAGAGCCCCTGGGCTGTAATGAGCTGGCGGGCAATGAAGCTTAACTATGGAGTTTTAACTGTGGAGTGTTATGACTGGACCTGACCAGAACACAAGGGCTTTTTTCTCTGTATTTGTTCCTTTAAGCCTATGAAGAGAGACTTCTCCTAAACAATCATATACTGGAGGTCTTAGAGGGGATATAGATGTCATACTGGGTCCAAAGTAGGTGATAACTGGCTGATAGAGGATGTGAGCATGGCTCTTGTGGCTTAAGCCACAGCAAAGCTGCCACAGTAGTCACCACAAAGATATGTGCGTAGAAATTGTCAGCTGGTATGGGGAAAGACACATCCCTAGTGGAGCCAATCTGTTTTAGCTCTATCTTGAAAAAAGCCCGTGCTGGCTAGTAAGTGTGAGAGCAGGATGGCCAAGAAAGCATTTTCTGAACCGTCCCTTCTGGATTTGTTTAAAGCCTAGCCATTTAGAAAGAGTTGTGTTCCATGATGCTGCAAGATGCTATATGAGTGAATAAACAGACCAGGGGCCTAATGCGAAATGGCAAATGTGGCTCCAGCACATTGTCTTTCTCCAAAAGTGGGCAAAAAGACTTCTTCCTTTTTCTTTCTTTTCTTCCTTTTCCTTTTTCTGGCAAGAATTAGTCTAAATTGTCACTGACACACCATAAAACTTCTTCTGCAGCTGGAGATTTGGAACAATCAGATCCTGCAACATGTTCATCAGGTGAAATCATGGCAGGAGTTTCTTGTTTCACTAAAATCAGGATTAGGTTGTTGAGGAAACACTGTTTAAAGAACAAAACCTTCCATTTATGGGTTTTTTGTTTTAATTTAAAATCAGCTGATAGGCCGGCAAGCAGTTGCTGAATGGCCCCAAAGAAGACAAGCCTCCTACACCTTTTTATTAGCCTTTCCCTATGTCCTCCAAACAAATAAATCTTGTCTTTTATGTGAGTGGTGCAGTAAGGGGAGGATGGAGGAAGGAACATTTTTTCTTTGTTTCTTTCTTTCTTTCTCTTCTTATTTTCTTTCTTTCTTTTTTTTTTTTTTACAAATGGCTTTGTCTTGATTCTCATATCTTTGACCTCTTCATGATCCCATTCCTGAAATGCTACCATTGTCATAGGTGATTTTAAAATAGATTTCCAATTTGGGGGGCAATTAGATTGAAATATAGAGCAGTCTCTCTTGATGAGATTAGCAAAAAAGCTTCTTAACTGATATTCTTCATGCTTTGCCCTCATTCAAGTTCTGCCTTTAAATCACTGACCCATGAGCCCCAAGCACTTGGTTTTTGTTTTTCCTTTTCTCTGATATGTGGCAATAGAAAGCAGAACATCAAGCAAGATAAAGTGGTGGCTGAAAACGAAAATTCACAGAGGTCTCTGACCAGTTTAACTTGCGGATCATTCGATTCCTGCAACAGTAGATTTATCATCCATAAACCTAGACTGGAGGCCTGATCCTGATACTTGTAAAATTTTATTTTATCATCAGCATTAACTGAGAGGGAAGTAGGATAGGTATTCTGGCCATCTGAAAGATGAGAAACCTAAAACAAAGATTCTGAGACATACCCAAGGTCACATAATTACATAGTAGCAGAATCACTATTAGAACTCAGGCTTCCTGACTCCCAGCACAGTGCTCCTTCGACTGAGTCTTGCATACCAATGTTAAATCAGTCGATTTTTTTTTTTACTGAGTGTTAGATATCCAAAACATTGTCAAGGAGACAAGAAAGATAGTTGCTCTTCTGTTTAGGGTCATTTGATCTTGGCGGGAAGACAAGACAACACATATACTCATGAAAAAATAATGAACAACATATCCAGTGAAAGGTATAGACAATAGGAGCAATTGAAATTATTCCCCCTGCTCAAATGGTGAAAATTTCATCTTACACGTTTGTAACTTCCAAGAAATAATATTAAAGAAATATGAGCTCCCAATAATAGACTGAATGACATTCAAGAGCAAACATTTATCAAGTGCCTGTACTGAACAGTGTATTAGATACTAATGATATGAACAGGTATACAAAATTTAGATCAAATATGTGTTCCATGGAAATTGGGAGTCTGCAATGTGAGTTTCTGTAGTGACTCTGAGTTGGGAGTCAATGGGCAGATTTTTAGTTTATAGATTGGGAAGGTAAGTCCTAGGAAAAATCAGTGCTAAGATCAGGGGGAAGTCAGCAGGAATGACAAAACTTTGAATAGAAGACACTTGGTTCCCTTCCAAAGCTTAAGACCTTTCTGTTGGTTTCCCTAAGAAAGTTGCAACTTCCAGTCATTCATTTAGAGTTGGAAAAGATCTCAAAAGTTATTTAATCCTCTCATTTTACAGATGAGGAAACTGCCATTTGGGAAACTAAGTGTCTCCCCCATAGATTATCCATCCATAGGTCAGTGTCAGAACTGGGATTCAAGCCTAAGTCCTCTGACCTGAAAGCCAGCACTCATTCCATTGTATTATCATGCTTCCTTGGCATGATACTGAGTTTATTTTTGAAAGAAGAAATAACAAGCAATAGTTCCATGAGCAGGCTTACTGGTGAAACTTTTGGCATCTGAATTATTTTAGAGGATCATTAGGATGTAAGCTCTTTGAGGCCAAGGATTATTTTTGCTTTTCCTTTGCACCCCAGGTGCTTACTATGGTACCTAGCAACATAGATTAATAAATTCGTATTGATTGATCCCCGATGATCTCAGGTGTTTAGTTTGAAAACTAGGATACAAGGTCCCTTTTTATTATCACTTTGAAGGGAAAGAAGGAAAGAGATCAAGCATTTTTTTACGTACTTACTAAATGTGCCAGGCACTGTGTTAAGTGCTTTACAAATATTATCTCATTCGAACCTCCCAACAACCCTGGGAGGTAGGTGCTATTGTAATTTCCATTTTATAGAACTCCTAGGATGGGACAAAAGGAATGGAGGGCCTATGGTGGGCTCCCCCAGCCTGTTCCTATCACTTCCTTAGTTTGTAGGGAGAAAATAAATAATGAAATTTGGGAAGAGAAGGAAATTTTTAGAGCACTATTGAAAGCCACTGGATTAGTCAAGGATTCAAGAGGAAGGGATCAGACATAACAGGGAATGGGTAGGAAGAAAGAGAGGGGGAGAGATGTCTGACAATAAGTGCTACAAGGGGTTCCCATGCCAATGAAATCCCACAAGGTGCCTGATGTATGTATATATGCACGCAGGTATGTATACATGTACATACATATATGTATATATTACACACATGTGCATATGCACATATATTTATGTGTGCACGTGTGTGTATATGTGTGTATGCATAAACATGTATGTATATGTGTGTGCACACACATATCTGTATATATCAGGCACTGTATGAGGAAACTGAGGCAGATGGAGGTCAAGTGGCTTGCCCACTGTGAGTGTATGAGGCCAGTTTTGAACTCATATTCTTTGACTTACTCAAGGCCCCTTTTTTTTACTCTTTATTATTTCTTTAAAAACATTTTTTACATTCGTTATGTTTTTTCAACTAACAAGCATTTATTTTCTCCCCAGCTCACCTCTCACACATTAAAAAAAAATAATGCCCTTGTAATAGAAATGCATAGTCAAGTAAAATAAATTGCCACATTGGCCATGTCTAAAAATGTATGGCTCATTTTGCATCTTGAGCTGGTCATCTCTTTGTCAAGAAGTAGGTATACAGAGTCTCATCATCAGTCCTCTGGACTCTTGACTATTTGTTTGATTCTTAAGCCTTTGGAAGTTGCTTGTCTTTACAGTATTATTGTTATTGAATAGAACATTTTCCTGGTTCTACTCTCTTCAGTCTGTATCACTTCACAAAAGTCTTCTCGTGTTTCTCTGAAACCACACCATTTGTCACCTCTTATAGCACAATAATATTCCATTACATTCATATACCATCATTTGTCCAGCCATCCTCTAGTTGATGGGTACCCTCTCAGTTTCCGGTTCTTTACCAGCACAAAAAGAGCTGCTACAAATCTTTTTGTACATGAGGCTCCTTTTCTCCTTCATGGAACCTCCTTGGGGTCCAGACTCAGCAGGGATATCACTGGGTCAAAGGCCATGCATATTTTTTTCCTTCATCCATGGAATGAGGCTGATTTTCTGAAAGGGCCTCAAAGTTCTATGTGCATTTTAAATGTCATAAAATACAGTTAAATGAATATTTAACATTATAATCTCCTTATTTTGAGACTCATGGCCTCAAAAGTCAGATTATATCCTTTATAACTTGTGATCCATGTAGGACAAGTTGGAGATACATATTTCATATGGCTGTGATTGCCATAAGATTTCTATCTGGAGTATGTCCCCTTCCCCCATCACTCAGTTCTTCCTTTGTCTTCAGATATCACTGGGAGATTAATAACCCCTCTGCTCTCCCTGGGGCTTCCGTATGTTGCCTGCTCTCTGGAATGAAGCAGCTTGAGGAGGAGGAAGGGGGGGGCTGACCCACCCTTTCTTGTCCTCCTTCCCTTCCAAGCCCTTTGGAAGGATTGTAATTGTTTTCTCTCCAATGAAACATGGGTCCTTTGTGAAAGAGATTTTAGCACAGTAACCCCATCCCCTCAGCTACCCTTAGCACGCCTCTTTATCAGATCAGAATATCACAGAATCTTAGAGTTGAAGTGGATTTCTGAGGCATTCACCTCATCCCTGTCCCTTGGCTGAGGATTCCCTCTACTGTATCCACAACTGGAGTCAAACAACCTTCACTTTCAAAACTCAAATGAAAGGGAACCCAGGACTTCTTCTGGCTGCTCAGGCCACTTTCTAATTGTTAGGGATATTTCCTTATATCAAGCCAAAATCTCCCCCTTGGGAACTTCTACTCAGTTGTTCCTTGTTCTGCCTTCTTGATAAGTTCATTTCACAGTCTGATCCCCTGGCCAGTGCCGACCTGAGGTCAGCTTAGAAAAGTTGTTAGAACTCCTAGGATGGGACAAAAGGAATGGAGAGCCTATGGTGGGCTCCCCCATTCTATGTAAACTCCCTGATAGAGGGATTGTTTGATTTTTTGTCGTTATATCTGTAGTGCCTAGCACAGACCTGGCATGTAATAAATACTCATTGATAGGTTGAAAAATGGATAAAATCGAGGCAGCCGGGGGTACGGTAGATGAATAGTATGTAGGATTTTGAGTCCTCTTATTAGCTGAGTGACCCTGAGCAAGTTACTTAATCTCTCTGTACCTCAGTTTCTTCATCTGTAAAATAGAGATCATAATAGCACCTACCTCACAGGGTGCAAATAAAATGAAATAATAAATGTAAAGTGCTTTGTAAACCCTAAAGTAAGGTAAATATAAATGATAGCTGTTATTCTTATCATCATTAAGAAGTATTATTGTAACTATTGTTATTATTAATAGAAAGGAAGATAATTTCTAGACAGGGGATTTAAGGGAAAGAAGCTAAAAGCCCTGTAGAATATACCTGTTAGGCACCTCTCTTTTTTGCATATCTGGATTAATTCCTCTTACTCTTTCCAAAGCTAATTGCATATTTCAGTCTTCTTTATGTGCAGGCTTTGAAGTTTCTAATCTCCTTTATTTTAATACTAAAGAACTAACCCTCTTAGACATATATACTGCTTCTCAGGAGGCAAGTCCATTCTTGGGAAACAGTTCCTACAGTGAGCAGGTCTGCTTCTCCTGTGTTCACTGGGAGCTCCCATGCTCCGGCATTTCTTGTCTCTGCTAAGAGGTGAGATGTAGGTGCAGGGCCTTAAGCTTCCTCCACTTAGCCTATCCTGCAAGGACCCCAACCCCCCTGGGATATCACAGATTTAGGCAGGGAGGCTGCTGATCAATCAAACTCCCTCACTTGCTGTAGGATACAAAGCATGGGGATGTGAAAGAGTCAAATGTGCCCTGGACACAGATTCCACAGAGGTTGTTGGTTATAGAGAGATTGTTACACATCTTATAAAGGGAGAAAACTAATCATATGCACATATTGCTTTAGTGATTGTAAGCCACTTTTTGTATATGTTATGTTCTTGATGAAAACCATTTGAGATAAATAGTATAAATATTGTCAGCCCCATTTTATAGATGAGGCAACTGAGATGCTGTTTATATGACTTGACCAAGGTCACATGGCTAGTAAATGCTGGAGTCACACTCGAACCTAAGTCTTTTAACTTTTTGTTCAGTGGTACTGCACTGCCATCGAATATATACCAAGTGGGGACCTGATCATTGCAGGGCCAGTTACACCATCACTGTGCTCTGATTTACTCCCTGCATGAGGACATAAGTTATAAATGAATAGTAATCTGTGTTAGTTCAAGGGGTTTCCATGCCAATGAAATTCCACAAGGTGCCTGATGTATGTATATATGCATGTGTGTATACATGCACATATATGTGTATATAATACACACACATGTAAGTATATATGCACCTATATTTATACATGTGCACATATGTGTATGTATGTGTACATACACAAACATGTATGTATACCTGTCTGCACACACACACATATCTGTATATGTCAGGCACTGTATGAGGCCCTGGGGATTCAAACAAAGCATGGTGATTTCTAAGCTTTTCAACTCTAATATACCTTGTTTCTAAATCTGAAAGAGAATGGTAAGGCTATTATTCCCTTAAAAAAGAGAGGATAACAACTTCTTTCAGTTACCTGGCTCTGTATGAAATTTCTAACGACTTTTCCAAATTGTCTTTCCACCTCTCCCCAATACCCTACCTAACAATCAGCCTCTAGGCCTGGAAAAGATGGCTAGGAATTATCCTTGGTAATTAAATCTTAGTCTTTAAGAAATAGATTTCTAAAAAATGCTTCCTGCAAAGATTTTTTTCATTGTTGTTGTTTCTGTTCAGGTTCATAAAAGCCTAAGTTCATTATGGTTTCATTATGGTTTTGCTGTATTTCTGGGAAAAATAATTGAGATCAGTGATTGGCTTTATTTTGACAAAAGTGCCCTCCTTCAAAGACCAGCTGCGTTGGTGGCTTTGGTTTAGAAAGGAGCTGATCTTGACTTTTGCCATGGAGTCCCAAGTGTGTTGTTGTTCAGTCATGGCTGATTCTTCATGACCCCATTTGGGGTTTTTTGGCAAAGGCACTGCAGTGGTTTGCCACTTCCTTCTCCAACTCATTTTACAGATGAGGAAACTGAGGCAAAAAAGGGATAAGTGACTTGCCCAGGGTCATTTAGCTAGTGTCTGAGGCCAGATTTGAACTCAGGGAGATGAGTCCTGGAGGCCCAGTGCTCTATCTACTGCACCCTTTAGCCCCAAGTCTAGGAGCATTCAAAAGGCTTTCCTGGCTCCAGGAGAATGGCAGCTTCATGGACCAAAGTGCTAGAGAACTCTGGGAAGGAGACATATTCTCTGTATCAATACTGTTTCCTTTTCCCTAGGTTTATTTGTTTGACCTTCTCAGGAGAGGTTAACAGTTACTGAGCTCAAACTGTACTCATACCCTTCAAAGGGTTCCATTAGTTTTGGAAGAGACTGCCATTAGCAAGTCTAGGATAGAGACAAAGAAAGGATATGCTACTACTACCTGGGCTCTGCAGTATCTCTGGATCTTAGCATCCTTGGGCTGGAAGGATCCCTTGGAGACATCTAGTCTGATATGCCATTTTATCCCTGGAGAAACTGAGGCCCAGGGTGCTTAAGTGACTTCCTGAAGGTCATAGAAGCAATGATGTATCAGAGGTGGAATTTGAACTCTGGCCATCTGACTTTAGAGTCATTATTCTCTCCATCATATCATACTGGTTCTGCATTATAGACTCAGAACTGGGAGACATCCCAGGGAATATCTAGCCCAATTTGGACCTGAACAAGGATCCTCTCTGCAAGATCCCAAAAGGCACTTGGCCTTTACTTGATGGTCTCTAACCTCCTGAGGCAGCCCATTTTATATTAGGACTTCATTCATTGTTAGGAAGTTTCCTCTTACATTGAGGAAATTGCTTTTTTTCATCTTCTTCCCACTGTTCCTACTTCAGGCCTCAAGGGTCAAGCAAAATACGTCTGGTCTTTCTTCCACACGATGCCAATATGTCAAAAGTCAAGATATCAAGAAGCTGGGAAATTTCATCTGCATGGGAAGTCTCTTTATCCCACATAGATTGTACCTCTTCTATAATTTACTGTGTAGTCTTTGAGTTGTTTGAAGCTCAAAGAGATTACATGATTTTTTTTTTGTTTGTTTTTTTTGCTAGGCTGTGGGGTTAAGTGACTTGCCCAGGGTCATATAGCTAGTGAATGTCAAGTGTCTGAGGCCAGATTTGAACTCAGGTCTTCCTGAATCCAGGACCAGTGCTCTAGCCACTGCTCCATCTAGCTGCCCTGGTTACATGATTTTAATTCAAAACCTTTATTAAGTACCTCCTGCATGCAAGATAGCATGCTAGGTTCTGGGCTAATTTTTAAAAAATCAAATTGTTCCTACCCTCCAGGAACCTAGATTCTGTTCTGGGGACACAAGTGTATATACAGAAGTAGCGATAAAGTTTCTGTAGCAGGGATAATAAGGGGAAATTCGCTGAATTGGAGCTGAGTTCGCCCACTGGCCCTTTGCTGAGGAACATGTTCCTTGCCAGGAGTACACAGTGGATGAACTCCTCTGATTGGTTCAGAATGACTGCAGCTGAATTGGAAGTGTTTGTTTATTGAGTGTAAAGGGGGACAAATTCTTGCAGAGAAACCCACAGAGCCCTCTGTGATCTTTAAGAGCAAAACCCTCCTTGGTTGCTGTTCCAGTCCAGCAAATAAATTAGGGATTCCTTGGGCAACCCCTACTATATATACACAAAGGAAATATAAAGTAATTTTCCAGGTGAGAAGAAAGCACTTACAATGGAGGTGGGGGAAGAATTATGGATGGCCTCCTATAGGAGATGGCACCTGGGCTAAGACTGGAAGTGTGGAGCTATTGATTTGCCAGTCATAGGTGAGGAGGGAGAGCATGTCAAGCATGAGGGACAGCCTATGCAAAGGCATGTTAGTTGGATTTGTACATGGAACATGCAGGTACACTATTTGAGCTAGAACACAGCATGTATGTGAGTTACATGATCCAAGCATGGAAAAGTAGGCTGGAACCACGTTGTGAAGGACTTTAAATGCCCTGTCAAGAAGTTGTATTTTCCCTTTAAGGTGGTAGGGAGGTATTCATGATTCTTTAGTGGGGAGTATTATGATCAGACCTGTATTTTAGGATCATTGACTGGGCAGCTGTGTGAAGGGTGGATTGGAGAGAAAAGAGATGACAGAGGTGAAAGGCTAACAAGGGCCTGAACTAGTGTTGACTGTGTTTATAGAGAAAAAGGGACAGATGGGAGAGGTATGGAAGAAGAATAGAGAAGACTTGACCACTCAGTGGATGTGGAGATTGAGGGAAAAGGAGGAGTCAACAATGATGCAGAGGTTGTACCAGGTTACCCAGGTGACTAGAGGGTTGAAAATACCTTCAGCAAAAAGAGGGGAATTATAAGGTGGGGGGTCATTTCAGTATGGTTGTGTGAATTAATCCAGAGGTGCTCAGCAACTCTCATATAGAAACAGAAAAGTGTGACAACTCAGGGCTGGGATTTGGTAAGGCATGAGCAGTCCTAAAACAAGGAAACAATAGAGTCAGTGGTTTAGTCACAAAGATAAGTCCTATTTTGGATCTATTCAGTTTGAGATGCCTATGGGAGGTCCAGGTGGTGCTATCTAGCAGGCAGTTGAATATGTAGGGGTGACACTCTGGAGAGAGATGAAGTCTGTATTTGTAGATTTGAGTGTCATTGGTTTAGAGATGATAATTGTACCCATGGGAGATGATGAAAGAGGGAGAGAGAAGAAAAGAGACAAGAGAAGGTTCAGGAGTACTGCCACATTTAAGGAGAGGATCCTGCAAAGGATACTGAGGAGGAGCAGTCAGATAGGAGCAGAAAGAGGAACAAGGATAAAGGAGGGCAGGATATGATCCACGGTGCCAAGTGCTGCAGAGGTGTCAAGAATGAGGACCATAAAAGGACCATTAGTGACAGTGGGGAGAGAGTTTCAGTGGTGGGGCCAGAGGTCTGATTGCAAGGGGTTGAGAAGGTAAGTGCCAAGAGAGGGAGTGGAAGCAATCATTGTAGGAAGCTTCTTCTCTGACTCTAGCTGTGAAGAGAAGCAGAGACAGAAAGCAAGAAGACAATAGCTTGGGTGGCAATAGAGTCAAATGAAGGGTTTTTAAGGATGAAACTGACCTTGGCATATGTGTAGGTAGCAGGGAAGGAGCTGGTTATTACGGAAAGAATGAAGATTTGAGAGAAAGAGTGGTTGATTGATGGGACAAAGTTGTGGATAGAGCAATATGGGAGGGGATAGGAAAAGAGGTTGGCGTTGGCAAGAAGAAGGGCTACCTTGTATTCAGAAATTGGAACTAAAAGTAGTAGTCTGCCTGTGACTCAATCGTAGGGTTTTGAAGAGGAGATAGAGGGAATTTGCTAGTTTCAGCACAGCTGATCTTCTCACCACTCTCAGTAGGCAAAATCAATTCTGCCCCAGGCCCTGGCTAGTAAGGGAAGGGATGTGTTCCCCAGGCCCCAGCCTGGTGGTCACATTGGACATTGGAGTCTTCCTGACTCCAATCCTGCACCTGTCCGCTGGGCAGTGCTGTCTCTTTATGTATGATAACCCTCCAAATAATTAAAATAATTGAAGAGAGCTTCTATCCCTTCCCCAAACCTCAACTTGAATCTTCCCTTGTTCAGGCTAAATATTTCTGATTCCTTGACCTAACCTCTGTATTGCATGATTTCAGGTACTCTCAAGTCAGTGCCTACTATATAGATTCCTGCTTGTCTATGTCCTTTCTGAAATAAGCTGCTTAGATCTTAGTAGAATTCTCCGGATGACCAGGGCATTCCTCTTGGGGCCTAATTCTACCCTCTGCACATAGAACAAGTCTACTTCCTTTTCTACATCTCAGCCATTTAAATAATTGAAGTCAGCTTTCATATTTCCCATCCCCGTCTTTTCTCCTCCGGAATCATTAATTCAGTTTCTCTCCTTAGACCTGGTTTTTGAATCAAGGATGCCTGATGAAATAATCTATGAGGTTCCTTTGAGTGTAATAATTTGATGAGTTAATCATAGTATTATACAGGTGGAGGAGACCACAGAGTCATTTAATACAAATCCCCTCATTTTATAGATGATGAAAGTGTGGCCCAGAGGAATGACTTGCTCAGGGTCACAGGGGTAGCAAGAGTAGAGCCAGGATCTGAACCCAGGGCTTCTGACTCCCCACGGGTAAAATATTCTCATTTTTTTTTCTTGCTGAGAGGTTGAAGTAAAAAAAGGCAAACCCATGTTTAGTTTAAGGCCTTTGAAAATCTACCTCCAACCTAATTTTCTAACCTTATTTCACATTAGTCCCCTTCATATACTTTTTTGTTCCAACAAAATTGGACTAATGGCTCATCCTAAAATGCTCTCTTGCAATGTATCAAAAGAGAATGACATTTAACACAGGTCTTTTTAGTTAAAAATAAATTTCTAAAAAATGTTTTATGGGTGTGCTTTTTTTTTTTTACATCATTGCTACTTCCCAATGACTTTGGCCCAACCCCTTAGGTAAAATCCTTGTAAATAATTATAGTCAAGCAAAGCAAAACAACATGTTGCCCCTGTCTGAAAATGTGTGCCTTATTCTGCACCTCTTTGCTAAGAGATGGTAGGCATGTCATTGTATCCTCTGAAGTCATGACGGGTCTCCACATTGGGTCTGTTCATATTATTTTCCTTCATATTATTAGCACCATTATGCACATTTTTCTCTTGATTTTGCTTACTTCACCTAAGTCCATACAAGTCTTCCCAATTTCTCTGTCTCTTCATATTTGTTATTTCTTATACTAATATTGCCACAACTTGTTCAGTGAATTGATAGGCAATCACTTTGCTCCAAGTTCTTTGCTGACACACAAAAAATGCTGCTATAACTATTTTTGTGCATATAGGCCTTTTCCCTCCATCTTTAAACTCCTTGAATTTTAGGCTCACTCATGCTATCATTGGGTCAAAGTATGCATCATGCTTCGCGGATAGTTATAATTCCAAATTGGTTGTACCACTTCTGAATTACAGCAACAATGCATCGCTGTGCCTCCCCAAGCCCTCACTCTCCACAAATCCCCTTTAATATTGGTTATTTTCATCTTTTGTCTTTTTTGTTAATCTGATGGGGATGAGGCAAAACCTTGGAATCGTTTTGGTTGGCATTTCTCAAACAGAAATTCCTGGAACATTCTCAGGGAGGAAAAATGGTAATAAAGCCCAAAGGGGAAGTCTGTTGTTTCTGAGCTTTCCTGGAGCCTTAGGATAGGGAATCAGAGCTATATCTATGGCAGGGCAACCACAGTTGCCCAGAGAAGAACCAGCAGCACTTGTACACTTCATCAGCCTCTAGGACCAGTTAAGATATCAACTTTTAAAAGGGTCACAAAGTCAGCCTTATCAGTCATTGACAGCTCAATGCAAAGAAGTTTATCTCACTCCTCACCTTCTGGATTTTTTTTTAGAGGGGGAGGAATAGCATCTGCTTAGCAAGAATCAGTTAGAATAAGAAACTAACAGATGCCGTGCTTCTGCCCTACCCCTTTTGACACACGAGGTAAGCTCTTCCTCCCAAATATATGCCCAAATCCTGCCCCTGCTTCCTCACACAGTGATTCCCTCCCTAGCAGTGGTCTCAGAAGGTCTCGAGGTCTCTGCTGCCCTTACCCCACTGAATGGAATGGAGACCAATTTTCATTCACCTGGCTTCTGTTGTGGGTGCTAAGGTGGCAACTGTACAATTGATACTTGTATCCACATATTTTATTTATTGGAAAGATCTTCTATGTATAGGAAAGACAATAATTTACTGGTAAGTAACGGTCTAGTCAAGAGACAATTTTAGGCAAGGGATACTAAACATAATAGGAGTTTATGTTTGTAGAATTGAATTGAAGGTGTTGATTTTATTCAAGTTAGGATTAATTCATTAATTTTTCCCATTGTGTCTCTGATCTCTTACCTATGTTGACTTACGTGTTGCATCCAGGACCACATGTTCGCCAGAAGTCATTCTTTTGGCATAGCACTTGCTAGTTATATTCATCATTAATTCCTCTTTTTAGATTTGCAGCCTCATGAGAGGGGGGATAGCAGAACGAGGAGGAGTCAGAGTTGGACATCGGATCATTGAAATCAATGGACAAAGTGTTGTGGCCACCGCTCATGAGAAGATAGTTCAGGCTTTGTCTAACTCAGTAGGAGAGGTAAGAGTGTTCTGTTATTTTCTCCTGATATCAAAGAATGAATCATAAGCAATGAACTTTTCATTAGTGTTGTCTGGGGAACATAAAAAAGTTTGGGGAGTGAATGGTTCCAATTTATAATGTGCAGGGTTGGCCATATGAATTGCTATGCATCCCTGAGTCTTTTCCAGAAGAGCTTTGCCTTTCTCAAGATGGGTTTCACTTAATATATCACTTCTGAGACTGTCAGTACCAAGAACTCAATTTGCTCATTTCTATTGGGAGTTTTTCTCTTTGCACCCCAGCTGAGCTTGTGCTATTCAGAAGGCAGGATTGTTTCAATCAGACTGAGCAGTATTAGCAGTTTCTTACAAATAATGAGTGCATTTGTCATGGGAGTGCAGAGTTATAATACTAACTAGGCAATTGCATGATACCTTCATTCCATTTGACTGGTCAAAATGTTATTTCTGTTGACACAAGGGACCAAAGACCTGTAGAGATGGAGCTGCCACTTAAATGTTTTCAGAAACTGATTCAGACTCAAGCCAGATCTAGGAGTCCATCACTGGGAATTAGCAAACAGGCCTTTCTCAACTCTAAACCATCTAGGCAAGCCTTAGTTTCTAGGAAGAAGGCGGGCTTAGGTAAGATTTGAGTCATTCTGTTCAGCCTGCAGGCTGGCACAAAGCCCAAACCCATCTATTTGCCCCTCACTGTGGACATCTGGAGCATTGTCTAGTTGCAGATTTAACCTTCTTCCCCTTCGCATTCTGGCTTCGGACTCAGCTGCTGTGATACGGCATTAGAGCTCTCAACAGTTAGCATTTCTTGTTACCTTTTTTTTTTTAAACAGTTCTTCATGTTCAGCATTCCTTTGAAACACTAAGTCAGGGACCTCTGGGTTGAGAGGGGAGGAAGGCTTGTTGGAAGTTACTGGCAGCATCATTTTGAGGAAGGAAGGAGAGAAAGGATAAGCTGCATTAAGCCTCCTTTTACAAATGGTTTCAAAGAGGAAACAATGTGATTTTCCTAAGTGGAATTGTTGACATGTCAGCCCCTTTGGAGTGATCAACCTCACGGAGATGACGAAATCAGTGGAATAGCATTGGGCTGGGAGCAATGAAAAATGTTTCAGTTTTTAGACCTGAGATGAATTGATATTCAAAGAGGTGAGAACACAGACTGATGGGTTTTATAATCCTTTCACCTTGCGGTGTTTCTCAGGCTTGACTGGGGATGGGTGAGGAGATTAAAGTGTCTGTCTCTATTTTTCATCATTCCTAAGCATGTTTAAAAATTAGTGACTGATAAACAAGACTTGAGGTTTTGATGAGCCCTGTGGGTGAATGAATGGGCAAGGAAAAAAGATTATTGGGCTGATGGAGAAGCTTAAATCAAGGATGATCCTATCAAAATTTTCCTTATTGCAGTGTGCCAATTTGAAAAATATGTTTGGCTAACTGTGATTTATTTGTTCATATATCTGTCAGAACTGGTTAGATCAGCTGCTTTAGCATGATGTGCAAAACACCAATGCTTTGGCTTTAATCCAGTTAGAGAAAAATTCAAGTTCAAGGCCACAAGCTATACTCTTACCCTGGCCAGCCATCTTGTAAATGTTGCATTAGTCACAAGTAGGAAGGGAAAAAGAGGTTAGGTAGCTTAGCAAAGTCAATCACAGATTCTGGAAAAATAGTTCAGTGTCCTTTTGATGATGGGTCAGTAACACCTTCATGTATTAAAGCAGATAAAATATATAAAAGTATACATATGAAGTATTATATACTTTTACAATTACGTATTTTTTTGGTTTTAACATTAACAATCCCAATAAATATAATATTTGAACTGCAAGGGCCTTAAAATATGTGTATGTATACATACATATATTATATATAATGCATATATATGTTTTTATTATACATATATTCTTATTGGGAATATTGAGGTGAAGAAAATTAATGAGCCTATGGAATGACCCATGACTGCTTAGGAAATGGGATTGGGCTGTATAGGGCCTATGTCCTAATTTTATTACTCATTGAATTAGGTCCTTGATTTCAGAGAGAGAAGGAAGGACCTTTGGAAGCCAGTAGTTCAACGTGTAACTAAGAAGGATCCCTTCCACAATATCCCCGACCAATAGCCATCTAATACTAAGCAAAATAAACCATGTTATAATACTTCAAGTCCTTAAAGACAGTGATCACATTTTCCTTTAAGTCTTCTCTTCTTTGAGTTAAATATTCCCTGTTCCTTTCATTGATCTTTGTTTTACAGTTCCAGGGCCCTTCACCAAGCTAGATGGTTCCCTCTCAACACATTCTAGCTTGTCAATGTCCTTCCAAATACTAGAATGCCCAGCACTGGACACACAAGTCCAAATATGGCCTAATCGGGGAAATAAAGAGCTAGCCTATCTCCCCCCTTTTCTAGACTTGTGCCTCTTATAATGCAGCCTGAGAATTAAATGTTTTGTTGGTTGCCATTTCAAACTGTTGACTCATGTTGAGATTGTAGACCTTGCAATCCACCAGGTGTGGGTTTGACAGTGTTTCTGCTCCAGATAGATTTGGAGTTTTGCTTCACAGTGTATAGCAGTAACTGTAAATTCACTGATTTTTAATTTTAAATGTTTTGTCCAAATGTGTGTTCAAGATTTCATTATGCTTCTTTCCTTGTTCCCCTGAATTTCAAGTAGCATTCCTAGAGCCACATCCTTTTTCTTTATCTGCTTGGGTGCAGTATATGTTGACTTGCCTGGTATTTTAGGAAACTTCTGGTCTGAGACTCATGTTTGGTTTCCCTTGGCCTTTCTGTAAAGCAAGTAGCTGGGCTGAAAAAAGCCAATTGTTTTGGCCTGTGTAGCTTCTGGGTTAGGATCAGAAAGAGAGCTCCTGACATTTCCTAATCAGGTATTCCCTTAGGCCAAAGGCCTATTCCCCAGAATGGAAAGGAACGATTCCCTAAAATAGTTGTTGCAAGAACAGGAACATTTATAATTCACACATCCTTCCTTCTTGCTGCCATCTTAACTTTGTGGATAGCTTTCTCTTCATCCATAGTATTGGAAGTAACCTAGAATGCTAAGTTGCTATGTCCTGTTGGATTTTTTGGCTGGGTGAGAGAAGATGAATTTGAGGGTCATCCTCTAGCATTGGCTTGATTAGTCCTCCAAATTCCCAAGGTGCTTCTTTTGAATTTAATGTTCCCTATACTTACACAGGGAAAATGCCAGGTGGTTTGAATTTGGCCATGCATGCATTTAAATGTTGTTTTTCCAACGTTGCTAATTGTCCAAGTGGATTTTTCACTGAATTCTTTCTCCCTTCTGCTTTATGTAGTATATAACTAAATTTCTTTTGAAGGCTATTTAACTATTATATTGTCCAGAAACTGTTTGTTTTTTTTTTTCACTAATTCCAGAGCAGCTAATAGCAGAAGTTATGGGAAGGAACAATTAATTACTTCTAGCCTGCTGTGCTCCTTCTCAAGCTAGATAAATCTGCACTATTGCTTCTCTCTTCAACTGTCTTAAGAGGGGTAGAATCCCCTTCTGTGTAAAAAGTCATTGCTGTCTCAGTAGCCAATCAACTTAGAGGTTATTTTTCCTGGATTATGTTTTGTTTCCTTTCTAATTGAGATGTGATGTGGTAGGATATCACTTTGGAATATTGCATTTATAGATGAGAGAATTAGAAATAACCCACATGAATTTGTTCTACTTTATCCCTAATATATTGCTTCATCTTGAAATCCCTAAACATCTTTTACTGCCCTAAATGTGTTCCATTCTTTTCTAATCTTCCCTTTAATCTTGCTATACTTTTCATGATACATAAAACAATGATCTCAACAGTATGATGGATGAGTTTCCCAATCTACAACAGGACTTGTATGTAGACATGACAGCTACAGAATTGTTTATAGGTGACATCTTTGTGATTACAAAGGGGTCCCCATTAGCTGTCATTTATTTTCTTTTGTCATTATCAGTAGACAAGGGACAAGAGAATGTATGACTATTGTATTGCAAATCATTCTATTAAAAATAAAAAAGGAAATCATAGCTAATATTAGAAATGCTATTAATGAATGAAGTGACCTTGAGGAAAAAAAAAGTAGTAACTGAACACCTGTAATTAATTACATAAATAGCAGCAATCAAATAACCACCTTCTTTCTTTCTTTCAAGCAAAAACCTTGCCTTGCTTTCTCCCCCATCATATTAAACTCAGCCAGCATCTCTTTTCTATTCACAAGTCATTTGACTCATCTTTTATTCATCAAAGATGATAGTTCCTTTTTTTAGACAAGTCAAAATATGGATTTTGAGTATTGATAGATATCCCGTGCAAAATTTCCTTTTTAATTTCATTTGATTCAACACATTTATATTGTGCTAGGCACTGAGGGATATTCAAATGATGAATAAGAAAATTCTTGTCCTCACAGTGCTTATAATTACAAGCAAGGATATGTGAACACATACAATTTTTTTTGTAATGTAATTAAATGGTATAAGAAAAGCACAAAATACATAGTTTAGGGAAAGACAAATAGTCCATAAGAGACAGATTTTGGGATGATGCCTGGAGAATCATCCTAATAAGTAGAGTTCTCCAAAAATGGAATGGAATCTCTTGGGAGGTGTAGTGGGGGTCTCCCCGTCATTGAAGTAAAGGCTGCATAGCCATTTGTTAGGTATGTTGTAGAGGGATTTTTGTTCTGCCATGAGTTGAAATATATGGTTCCTTCTAATACTGAGATTCTGTGAAAAAACATTAGTGGAAAAGTAGAGACTAAATAGTTCAGAGAGTTGGAACCTGGGACAAAGGATGAAGGGGTGCTACAATCAAGAGTACAGGTAGAAGAGTTAGACAGGTGGAGAAGAAAAGGCTGAGAGAAAGCTTATGCTGGAAGGCCTCCATCTTTGCAGCAAAGTAGGAGTAAGTTCATCCATTGGCTGAACATAAGGTTCCAGGTAGGTCAATAATGAAGAAGTGAAGGCGGAACAGGAGGAAGGGCCTAGGATCAGGACCAACATGAAGAACAAGATGAATAGAAAGGAAGGCGCAGGAGACAGATCACAGTTGAGCAGTTGTGTGAGGTGATGAGGTGACAGGATGTGACAGGGTGGGCACCTAAAATGGTAAGATATGGAGTTGAGGATAGGGAGATGTGTATGGAGAAACTGTTATTCATATGACTTCATATAAGGGTCACCATTATGTCAAGGGCTAAGCATGATGTCAAGGAGAAGTGTCATGAAGAAAAGTAGATGGTGTTAAAGTCATTGAAGAAAGTGAGAGATGACTTGGAGGTTGGCAGAGGAAGAGAGGAGACAGAAAAGCTGACTTGAAGTATCACTGGGGAAGAAGAAATGAGCAGCTCACTCACGCTGGCTCAAAGTACTAGGGAGCTAAGGAGTGACTTGGTCACCTTTGGAGAGAGTTGCCAAGAAAATTTTAAGGACTAAAAGAATTTGTTCACAATAAAAACTGGGGCACACAGAGCACTGTGAAGGCCTAAGGGGAGGGGGTAGGTGGAGCTCAGTGAGGGTAAAGATGAAAGGAGGTTGAAAATATCAGAGTCCTTGTGAATATCAGAGACCATGTATCCCCCTGCCCCCAACCCCAATCCTGTCTGATGGTTCTTTTTTTATATCATGAGAAAACTCTTCTTTGGGAATAAAGTGGCAACCTGGGAGATGAAAATAACCTGTTCCCCCTATACTTTTTCTGGGCTCAATATGGCAATTTGCTTACCGGTTTACAATTTGGAAGAGCATAATTACTGTCTCTTTGAGTAGTTTACTCCAAGAATAAACAAGCCCATTGTTTGCTAGTTTGAGTTGGGAAAAGCAGAGAGGTGTGTTGGGACTTGTGTCTCCTTTCCTGAGCAAGCACCTAGAGAAATCTTGTTCTTGAAAACACCTTTTTGTTTCCCTTTTCATCAAATCAAACAAACACATTTCAGATTTCTTTAGGGAGCTCCACTATTGCACCAGCATCTTCTCAACTGAAAACCTAAATTGTAGTCAAAATTAAAAATCAAATGTTTCAATTCCCCAGGATCAACTTGTGCTGAAAGGGAGGAAAAGGCACTTAGTGGTATATATAAAACCATAAAGCATCAGGGATAGGAAAAACTTAATCGCCTGAAACACCATAAAATGTATTCTAAATCACCTTTTGCATTGGTTAAATCATAATTTTTCTTTTTCAAGCTCTCTCAAAGATGTATACTTTAAACAGAAGGCTCTCAGTGAAACCATTGAAGTTTTTTTTTTCCCTGAAGGATGGAAGGAATTTCCACATCTAGCTATATGCTGAATTATTTGTTCTCAATTGATTTACTTCTCAAGTCTGGGAAATAGAGGCTTCCAAAGGCAATGGACAGACTGCACTAAGCTCTGCTACAAATCTATGTGTCTTAAATCTCTTTTCAATTCATTGACAGATTCACATGAAGACAATGCCAGCCGCAATGTTCAGGCTTCTCACTGGGCAAGAGACACCCCTCTATATCTAGCCTAAATCTGACTTTCATCAAAAGAGCTAAAGGCAAGTCAAAGATCCCCACCTGACCTGAGTGAACTCTGAACAACATAGGACATCTTGTATTTTCTAAGAACAAAAGGCTATGAAGGACCTGAATTGGCAGCTCAATGACCAGATAGGCTTCCCTGAGTGTCTTCCCCTCCCCCACTTCCTTTTTTTTTTTGGCCAAAAAAAAAGTGATGTGTCTTTATTGATGACCAGAGTCACAGACACCAGATCTTTGTAAAACACTGAAGTATTTTGCAACATATTCTGAACTGTTTTCTCATTGCAGTTGACCACAGGAATATTTATTTGTACCTTTGTGTGGCAAAGTAGATGTCTGTCTGTTATACTTGAAACTGTGGTGAATGTGATTGATGAATGGGTCTGTGGAAGAGAATACAGTGAAGAAAAATAAATCTTAACATGGCTGACTTACCAGATCCTACTATCTAATCCAATCCCTCGAGGTTCAAAAACTGAGCTAACGGAGGTGTTACTTGATGGTGTAAAATGTGTGTGTGAGAGAGACTCAGTTGCTTCAAAAGTTGAATTCACAGCAGTATCCCCTAGCATTCATTACTCCAAGCGTGTAACTGGTAATTAAACTTTGGCAGAACGTGAATGTGTTTATTTAATAACACAAAAGGAGCCTTTCCTGTGTTAAATAAAGGATGATGGCCACAAGGTAAAAACTCAAAATATTTATTTAGATACATATTTATGTTTTTGACTTTTCAGTTTGACAAACTTCCTACAGATTTAAGACTGAATCATCATGAACAAGGCTGCTACTCTTGTACCAGACATGTTCCACAATCTGTGCAAATGTTACTTTTGCCATTTTATTCCTTGCCCATTTGCAACCATGCAGTGCTCCCCATGGTCAAGCCATGCTTACCTGTTACTTCTGGAGAGGAGTAGAGCTGCCCTAGAGTTCCTACAGTCCTTTGAATATATATTTACACATGTGAAAAAATGGCAACAGCCCTCCTCCCACCACCACCCCTTTAATCCTAAGGCAATGAGTCAGGGATACAAGTTATCTTGGGTGAGCAAGGAGCTATCATCATCAACAGTATTAGAATGTGTATAGATAAAGTAAAATGTAGTCAAGTTGTATTCATTACTGAGATAAATGTTAATTGATGTCATTTTGTCTTGATTTTTTTTCTTTGGCCATGGCCTTGAAGAAATACACTGTGACTTAAGAAGCCTTACCATGCAGTAACTAAAGCTTTAGGATTACTGTATTTCAAGGAGTAACCTATGTGTTGCATGCAACTGACCTTAGGAAAGAATTAAGCTAATCCCACTAATAAATCTGAAGTAATAAACAAAATGTGCTTGTTTGGACTGTTTTGTTCACTGAGGTTTTAATGGTCAGCATCTCTTAAAATTTTTGGTCTCTCACCAAGGTAGCACCACAACCACTTTATTCAGTAATTCCAATAGCTACTAAATATCCCATCCCAACATCATTTAATGGGTTGTAGAGCATAAGAGCTCTCAGCTGTAAAATTCAGAGGGACGATGTGCTTGCTATTAGCACGAATGGTTGCCACTGGATGTCACTGCGGCGTCACATCAGTGCAACTGAAAACGCATCTGCTAAAATAATTTCAATAATGGTGATTGATTTCACTGAAGTCACTTTGTGGGGGTGAGAATACTCTTCTGTCATCTGCTTATCTCCTTCCTATCCTAGTTAGAAGGCAGTCTTTGCATTGTGTTGCCTAATGATTAAATGGATGATGCACACCCAACATCAAGAGAAGCTCTGTGTCTCTGGAAACCTAAGATGTCATTGTGTGGGTTTGATTTTTAAGGGGATGGGGACAGAAATTTATCTGCTTTAACTCCTACCGAGATGGTAGAGTGATAGGAGAACTGGACTTTAGAACCTAGGAACTTGGTACTAGGTTCCCAGTTCCAGCCTTTACAATTGCAAGACTATCTTGGACAATGTGGCAGGTAGGTGGAGCGGCGGAGAAAGTGTGAGGCCCGGAGTCAGGAAGATTCATCTTCCTGAGTTCAAATCTGGCCTCAGACACTTACTAGCGGTGTGACCCTGGGCAAGTCACTTCCCCCTGTTTGCCTCAGTTTCCTCATCTGTAAAATGAGCTGGAGGAGGAAATGGCACACCACTGCGGTATCCCTACCAAGAAAACCCCAAACGGGGTCCCAAAGAGTCGGACACAACTGAAATGACAACAGCAACAATCTTGGGCAAGCCACAGGATGACGAACTTAAGAGGTGGAAGAGGAGGGTCTTAGAAAGAATCTAGTTCCATACCTTATTTTATAAGTGAGGGAATGGAGGTCCAGAAGAGGTTAAGTGAATGGCCCTAAGTTATAAATGTGGCAAAGTAGCAGCAATGAAATTTGAATTCCAGGTCTGACGCCTCACAGATTCGTTGTAAGGACCTAACGAGAGACGTGTGAGGGCACCAGAAAACTGTCAAGTGCTAAACAAATGTTATTTGCTGATAATATATGAAATTCTTTGGCTCTTGGTATATACTTGTTGTGACTTACACAGTACTTCCATCATTCAATAAGCTCCCTCTCTTCAAGGTCACAAGTCCTGGAGGTGCAGTTATCTTCTGCAACAAGAGTTAGATTGAGTATTGTGCATTGGTAAGTCACACATGACCAACAATGCTGAATTACGGTATTTTTTTTTGTTCCATTTTTTTTCTGGGGGAGATAGAAGGGCTGATGAGGACAAGAATTTTGTTTAACTGGTCAGTCCTGGGTTGTAGCAAAGGAAGTATTCAAATCATGCTTAAGCTATAGACTATGTCATCACCAGCATATAAAGGACAGCCTTTCAAATCAGCATCAACTGCCAATTGTGCCAGAGTGGGGCTGTGTGTCCCCTTCCTCCCCAAAGAGTCCACATTTACAGACTCAAAATAGAATTTTCATTTTTTAAAGTGGGAAATTTAATTTGAAATTCCAGCAAGATTTCCTTCTCTAATTAAAACCGCTCAGATGAATTGGGAATGTTATAAAGTTCTTTGGGTATTCCAAGAAGTGAAAAATGCTAGCTTGTTGCCAGTCTAGGAGAAGGGTTAATTTATATATTCTATGTTGTTTCCCCAGATAGGGCTTTATATTTAATTATGATGTCACAAAAAGAACCTGAGTATAAATTTACCTGGGATTAAATCAGGAAAGCCAGAAGGATAGCTCCATTAAGTGACTCTGCTTATACACCATCCTTGTGACCCAAAGCTAGCTTGTGGCTCTGTAAGTGTCACTAGGAAAGCCTTGCATATCAGGCCTATCCAACTGGCATCAATTCAGTGACCAACTGAGGTCTGAAGCTTGCCTTAACTGTGCTTCTCACACCAATGAGCTGCAAGACTAGATTTTTACAAGATGGCACTCCTAATATTTCCACTTAGTAGTACTTTTTTCACTAAGTACCATGTTAGGAGAAATAATGTAAATGCTTATGCACTAGGAACCATGTTCTCATCAAATAATCCATATCTGGAAAAAAGCCCCAATTAAAGGATAATTCTGAGCCATAGCCCTGAATTTATAGTAGAGAAGCCTGCAGAAACATTAAACTCACACGCACAGTTTGGATAGTTTTATGGGAAATGCCTTGACATGGTTTTTGGATGGCACCTTTTAGGCATGGCCTATCTACCCCTTCACCCTTCGCTTAGGTACTGCTATTTCTGAAAACTCTTAAGTACATCTGAGGGCAATTCTGAGAAAAGTTATGACAATATATACCTTTCAGTTCTCAAGTTTTGTCCAACTCATCCATAAGTCTGACATGCTAAACATACACAAAAACCTGAAAACGTAGTGATATTCAGAGCTTCTCTAATAACAAGTGTATCATCCTCTTCTGATTCTACTCCAATCAGTCCTTGGAGAAGCAAGAGTCAGAAATACTTTTTATTAAAACACTGATCATTGTTAAAACACTGTGAGGTACATTAAATAAATACAACTTTCAAGTTGTATAAACAGGTCTCTTGTGGCTTAGAGGGAGTTTCCTGGAAATTACCTCACAGCAACATTTAGACAAGCACATCCGAGCAAAAATTGGAAAATGCCTTTTGTCACATGATAACATATATTTAATTTGGGCATTCAGTAAAATCTGTGCATTATCCTCTTTCAGATGAGTAAGAAATATAATCTGATTGGATGATGCTTTTGCCTTCTCCCCTTTCCCCCCGCAACCCGCCCTCCTCTGAGGTGGTCATTCAGGTCTGGGAAGGCACAATGCAATGTTCTGGTCAGGATCAGTTTTTCCTAGGTCCATCTAGTTCAATGTCAAATTATGGTCTCCCGGCAAGCTTCAACAAAACTCTGGGGGCTGTTTCCTTCTAGACTGAGAGGGAGGCGTACCCTATGCAAGAAAGCAACTGGGGAGCTCAGGGCACCACAACTTTGCAGATGGAGGTCTTCTTGAAGCTGTTTTCTAGAGAGAGTCACATTCTGCTGAGAACTGGCAATGACCTGTTAATACAAGAGATGGGGAAAGAGATCAAGGACAATGATGGAAGAAGGAAGTCTCCCTTCTGAAAGACTATATTTTAAAAATACACCAAGAGTAGGATTAAAAAAAATACTCAGGGTACCACACACACACACACACACACACACACACACACACACGAGAATTAAAACATCAGTTTTCTTTATCCATGGCCACATACAAACCAAACTGAAAATGGTTCTGATTGATGGCTGCATGCTAGGGGTACTCTCGGCTAGAACTGGCACAATGCTCATTTCAGGTCTTGTTTAGTTCTACCAAGGTCTACTGTGTATCAACAAGATTAAAACAAGTTCCTACTCTCCAGAAGTGTCACCAACAGCAGAGTCACAGATGTTTTTCTTAATGGCTACAGTTATTCTCGGGTCCAGGTACTTATAATCCCTGGGAAAATCATGATCCCAAAGTATATGGCTTAAGGGGCTTTTAGTAGCATTTTTCAAAAGTAAACCACATAGTAAACATAGTTCACATAATAAACAAGAAGCTGGTTAATAAAATTGTTGTTGGTTAATCCAGTCTGACTCTTCATGACCCCATTTGGGGTTTTCTTGGTAGAGATACTGGAATGATTTGCCATTTCCTTCTCCAGCTCATTTTACAGATAAGGAAACTGAGGCAAGCAGGGTTAAGTGACTTGCTCAGGGTCATACAGCTAGTAAATGTCTGAGGCCAGATTTGAGCTCAGGAAGATGAGTGTTCCTGACTCCAGGCCCAGCACTGTATCCACTGAACCATCTAGCTGCCTCTAACAAGAATTAATTTGTTTTAATTGAATACTTAAAGCAAGTCGGATCTTATAGTATCTGATATCTGGGTCCTTGTGTGCACAAAGTGGAGAGCCTGAAAAAAGTGTCGTAATGTCCTGTATCATTTCCATGATAATGTATTTGGTGTAACTGTTAAAGGGGACAGTTGATTCCATAGGAGTAAGCTTTAAAACTAAACCAGTTTAAAACAGGCCTTTGTGAATACCTGAGGCTCTGAAGGAGATTTGAAGCACTGGGTCAGAGCTAAGCAGGACAAACTTTCTCAGTCCATTGGTTACCTGACTGCACAGCAGGATTTTGACTGTGAAATTTGGTTATAGGGTATTAATGATATTATTGTGGAGAGCAATTAGTAAAGATTTGTTCAAGAGAATTTAATGTGAGGGCTTACATGTGTGTTTGTGATGCTTAGAGCACATGCAGGCTATTCCTGTGGCTCATATTCCATTTGGGGCAGGTAGGCTGTATAGTGGATAGAACATTGAGCCTGGAGTGAGGAAGATCTGAGTTCAAATCCAGCATCAGACACTTACTGGCTACGTGATCCTGCGCAAGTCACTTAATCTCTTTCTACCTCAGGTTCCTCATCTGTAAAATGGGAATAATAATAGTTCCTACTTCCCAGGGTTGTTGTGAGGACCAAATGAGATAATAATTGTAAAGTGCTCAGCACAGTGCCTGGCACCTAGTAAGTGCTATATAAATGTTAGCTATCATTATTATTCTTGGCATTTCAACAAGGCCTTTCGAGTATTCCAAATTATAGGGAGTGTGAAGCATTCTATTGTAAATTAGCAGAAAGAAGAGAATAAGATCACTGGGGACTAGGGTTGTTAAGAATAAGTTTTGCCTACTAGAGATCACGCCCAGATACCTTTTTCTCTAATTGTAGCTGCTGATTATGTACAACTTAGAACCTGCTCACCTATGGCTCTTCTTTAAAGTCAACAACAGCTCCAATGTGCATTCTGTTCATGAGTGTAAGTTGTGTACAAGGTAGGGGAACAACTCTTTCACAAAGTAGCTCATCACTTCCATTATACAGAGAGCTTAGACTCCAGCACAAGAGAAAAAGGTTTTGAGGTTCCCAAGTCGTAAACATTCCTGAATCAGTAGGCTGGGAGAAAAACTCTAAAATCTTTTATCAACCTCACCTACAACAGCATTTGACTCTTTGGACTTCAAGAGCACTCAATAAAAATCACAAGATGGGGTTTAAAAATAAACTTCTTGCATAAGATGCTCATAAATTCTTCTGGTAAGAAGTTATGGTTTTTCATCAAAATGCTTGATTTGCTCTTTTCAGCTACCTAACCTTTGGGAATTAATGACCAATAATATTAGCAAAGCAATAAAAATGTGCACAGCAGAAGTGTTGCCGCTGAATTCTTAAACACTTCAATATGGTATTAGCTTCCCTTTTGCTCAGAAAAAAACCTTGCAGTGTGCTCAGTGAGAAGGCTTTTTTTTTTCAGTTGCGCAGATGCCCATATGACATCTCATTAGGTAAATCTGGGGGGCTGGAAAGTAGGGGAGGATGGTTCTGCAACATTAGCAGAGGGAGGACAGACGTAGCAGATGCAAAAGCCCAAGACACTGATGCATGGAGTACATGTGGGGCCAAGGCAGCTGCCAAGCACCTTTTCCTCCATCTCTATGCAGAGTGTTTGAGGAGAGAGCTTGGGGAAAGATGAAGGCAACTCTTAGGAAGAGCCAGCTGTTGGGGACAACATGGACAGCGGAGGGAGGAGAGGAGGCTCCAAGAAAAATGGAAATATTTAAGATTTCTGCAAGCCGATGAACTCACTAGGAGCTGAAATAGCCTTATTGCCACCTGATAAACCAGCTAAACTCTGTGCTGACAAGAAGATTGGGGAATGAACTACTTTAGATAATCACTTATTCCAGTTAACATATAGCTCACATACATCCAAGGTAGGGGATGTGCCTTTTTTCTTTTTAAATCTAGGTATCTGTTTCCTTCATACACATTAAAAAAAAGAACCATTTGTCTCAGGTAACATACAAGTAAAAAAAAAAACTTTTTCGAGAGAAATATAAAATGCTCAATTCACCTGCTTTTCACATTCAGGAAATGAAACAAAGAATAAAAAGGTAGACCCCAAGTTGAGGTGGGAGAAGAGGGGAGAGGGAAGGAGATGTTCTGGGCTTCAGTCCTAAAGCCATTATAGCACCACCTTCTGTACCTGCCATTAGTCAGATGAAATTATGGCCGTGGTTGGATCCAGCTGTGAGCTAGATGCTCCTCCATCCACAGGCTAGGTGGTGTAGTGGATAGAACACTGGGTCTGGACAGGAAGATGTGAATTCAAATCCAGCCTTGGACATTTACTGATTGTGTGACCCTGGGCAAGTTGCTTAACCTCTGTCTGCTTCAGTTTCCTCAACTGTCAAATGGGGATAATAGTAGCACCTATTTTCCAAGGTGGTTGTGAGGATCAAATGAGATAATATTTATAAAGTGCTTAACACATAGTAGGTACTTAATAAATGCTTGTTTCCTTTCCTTCTTGACATTATTTCTTGTATAATGGTCAATTTTAAAGAGTTAAAAAAAGGTGATTCTAAAGTAATGAGATGGATTCCATAAGCCACATACAATAACTAATAGCATTAAAAGTCTCACTGAATACACTCAGCAATAGACCATACCTACACTGAACATCATTTAAGTTTTCTTAGATTATTCTGAAATGCTTTGAGGTTCTTGTAGTGTGTTAAAAATAATCATTATGAATATTAATCATTTGTATTATAGATGTGTGGAAATTATAATCAATAAAGAGTTCTAGTTAATAAAATTATAACTAAAGTAAGAGACAGCTGCATATATGAGGCAGTGATTTTTGTCATCATTATGGATGTGTGAGATGGGGTTTGGAGGGACAGGGAGAAGCAGGAAATACAGTCCATGAATACAAGGAACCTATGGGCCAGGCTAGATGCCAAAATTACTTCCAGGTAAGGCCACAGAAACACAAATAGAATCTGCTTTTCCAAGACGTAATAGCCTCCTTTTTCCATTCAATTCAGTTAATGCCCATCCAACAAATATTTATAAATCCCTAGAAGAATAGAGTGTACTGAGCTGGGGCCTGGGGCCAGAAAAATTTTAAATAAAACAGAAGTCATTTAGCTCCTTTCTAAAGCCATTTTCTGCCAACTTTGTCCTACACGTTTAGAACTTTGGGGTCTCTGAGGAACAACTAGTCAAAAACGGTGGCAGGACCTTGCAACACTCATACCTGGTCTATAATGTTGGCACTGAAGATGGCTTCTTCCATGTGTCGTTCATCAGATTTGATGACTGATCGGATAGTGTTCACCACATGCTGCACTTCTGGAGGGAGATTACAGTTTGAATGTTCCAAAAATTTAGCCACCAAAATTTTTGTGTCTTTATAGGCCTTAAGGTCCACTAAAGAGGGTGGCTGCTCTTTTGAGATGATCTGTAAGGCCTTTGGCTTTAATTGTTGGTCAACTTTCCTGGTATCTCTTTGTTTTCCAGCTGGCAAAAAATGGTCCTGATAAGCAGAAGCAGCCATGTGAGAGCTAGAAATGGAAACTAAAAATAAAGGGGAAAAATACAACTTTGAAAAAAAAAAAACTAAAGCAAGCTATCAAAACCAAAGAAAACCAAACATAAGCATGCCTGGGAGAAAGCTTTCTGAGAAGCCTCTGAGACTCTGGCTAAAACTGGGGATGGGTGTCTCCCTTCACTCCTCAATAGATGTGGCATTATCAAACCTCCATGGGCCTATTGCCCTATGTGAAAACTAATTTAGAGACAAATGACTACTGAAAGATCAGAAAGAAGGAGGCCATAGAGGGAGGAGACACTCAGAACAAGAAAAAAGTAATAGATCAGTGGGCAATCGAGTGCAAGACTGGGAGATCTCTTTTCATACAAAACAGAAAAATATCCTTCCTTTGCTTCAGGATATTTATAGTATTAAAGGTAGATTGCTTCCCCCTTTTCTGTTAGTAACAAATCCATCCACCTCTGGTCTTACATAGGTTTGGCAATCATAGTTTCTTAAAGGTGGAAGGACCGATCTGTATACTGAGATCCAGAATAATTGTTGCACAATGTCATATAATTAACGTAGAAGGTAGTTTTCTCCTGACTGCCAGGCTAAAGTTTTTTTTTTAAAAATTTAAAAGACATTTCCCTTCCCCTGGGTTTCTCAAATAGTGCTTAAGATAATACAGAAAGCAATAGTGAGAATACTCAAGTATCCACAGAACAAATAAGAAACAAGAGTAGAAGTTTTATTTCCTTAACTATGTCTCAGTCCCACTGTCAAGGTGAATTCTGGGTAAACTAAGTTAATCTCCAGTCAACTTGAGTAAACCAATTGACTCAACTAGTACTGGGTTAAATTTGAACTGCCTCTCCACCACTCTTAGACTAAGAGTTAAGGAATGAAAAGCAAAAGGAAAAAAAAAGGAATGGGTAGTCTGAAGCATTTCAGCTTTAAACCAATGGGAGATTAAAAATGAGGGAGGAAGCACACAAATGACCACCACTACTCTACCAAGAAGACGTCTCACGAAGGGAGAGCTCACATTGAAATCAGCAGGCATATGCAAGGCTGAAGTTAATTATGCTCTCTGGTACACTCTGCTAAGCAAAAGGGAAGGGAAATGTAGATGTTCTGTGTGTGTGTGTGTGTATTTAAATATTACATCTTGTGACATGAGAAAATGAATTTAATGAAGTATCCTTTGCTCGGTCACCATCTATGAAAACAACAACATATGAAACCACTCTCTTTCTCAAGCTACACCACCACCTACTCTGTTGATAGAATAATAGAAAAGTTAGGCATGCATGCAAAGATGATTTTAGAAATCAGTACCTCACCTGTCTCTAAATCCGACTGAGATATTCCTGCTTCACGATGTTGGCTAAATAGAGGTGTGTAGGAAGAGGTATCTCCTTTAACCAAAGAGAATATTTAATTAAACATATTGAAACATGCATTAAGAAAACAGAAAGAAAAGCCCTTCCAAGTACAAGGAATCAATTTTAAATGATAAAACAAGTTGAAGGAAACAATTGGTCAATGCCTTTAAAACAAGCAATATATCCCTAGATAGGAAAAACACACCACTAAAACCCTTCAGTCTTTCAAACACCTCAAGTTAATGGTTATTTTCTTTACTTTGACATACAAAATAATTTGATACAATCTCTAGTTGATTTCTTTTATTAAACACTTGAGGCATCTCAGTGTTTCTTCAGGAAGCCTCAAGGTACCCACTTCAATAAAGAGAAACGATAAAGTTTTCGTGTCTGAATTGAGAGGAAATCTGCTTTGTGTGGAGCAATTTTCCCTTTTTAATAGTCATGTGGCTGATGAAGAAACAACAAACAAGACTAATTCTCATTAATAATGTTTACATTTTGAGGTCTGATCAAACCATCTATCTCCTTAATTCCCTTCATGGATTGTAGAACACGGAGTATTAAAGGTGATCAGGGCTGATCAGAATAGGAATGGGGCATTTCAGCCTCAAATGAGAAGGTAACTGAGATCATCTCACTGATTGCCACAAAACAATTACTATAAAACCTGTGGTGGTTTCCCACCCACTCCCTCAATCTTAGATTCATGAAAATAAACAAGGAAGAAATCTTCCATATGTCTGAGGAGTATTTATTGCTCTTTCAAAGACAAAAGGCTATTTTGAAATTTTAGATAGATTAAAAGACTTTTTCCCTCTTCAGGGCACAGTTTATAAATGAAAACCTACTCTAACCCTCTTTAGTTGAAAAGGTATTTAAATCAGGAAATGGAAAAAAAAAAAAGAAAAACCCACAAGATCCTCATCACCACTTAGAAAAGTTAGGATAAGAGAGATGTTAGCGGGAGTTGACTTCATGCCCGAGAATTTTGGCACATATTCTACAGTGAGACTCAGAACTATTGGTTTGCCAAAGTCAGATTATTCCAGCATGTAAAAATTGCTTTAAGGTGCAAGTTAGATACTTTGAGAAGTGTTATAATTTATTTGGGCCATGACAATATGACAAAGCAATTTGCTTATTGCGGTATATACTGGCTACATCTGTTAATGCAGCTCTGAAGTTATCTTACTAGCTCCTAAAGAATAATTTACATATTAAAAAAGTTGTTCAATTCCTACAGTAAGCAGTAGATAATCTACTGCTCAATCCTTAGACATGCCAGGCAGAGAAGCAGAGATAGTAGCCTCAAATGTCCTTCCTTTTATACATATTTTATGAAGAAGATCTTTTTCTCATCTCGGGGCAGTTATTAGGCCTACCTATAATACAAAAGTAAAATGACAAAATAGCAATATCAACAAGTGTATAGACATAAAGGGTTTCAAAAACAAACATCTGCAGCTATGGTGATAAGCCACCCAAATTTCTATTATCTATATTGTGTTGCCATAGGAGATATACCTAATACGCAGGATCTCTTGGTGAGAAAGTAACAGAAAAACAGAAACAAAATACTTCGAAGTCTAAGGAATAAATTATCAATGGTTTAACAAGCAAATGAAAACTATTAAACTGTGTCTTTAAGATAAACAATATAGATAAAAAAAACATATTCAAGTCCATTGGCTTAATTTTCCCCCCACTTGACATAATGCATAATACAAAACCAAAAGACCAAGCTATTGTGAGTATTAAAAATATACAAATCAACTACAAAGAACCTATGAAGAAAGATGCTATCCACCTCCAGAGAAAGCTGATAAATACAAATATGCATAGTATGATTTCACACATATACACACGTATGTGTTAAATGAAGGTTTTCTCTAGTGCAGGCTGCGGAAAGAGGGAGGGTGGGAAGGAGACAGTTCAGAAATTAAAATGTAACAAAAATAACATGAAATAAAATCAACATCAACTGCATATATTTGACTGTGTCAAATCTAACTTCTGTAGAAAGGTTCCCACCAATGAAATCTCATCCCAAGCTTCCAGGAGTCAACACGGTCAACTCTATATTAGCTATATCAACTGGAAGATAGAATGGGTATGAGTCATATGAAGCAAAAGATAATGTCAAATTATTTATATTTGTTTTTTATAATATGCCTACACACACACACACATACACACACACACACACACACACACACCCCTGAGACAGACAGACACATACACTTTGAGCCACAAGGAGAGCTTAGAACCACAGACAATCCAAGCTGTCAAAGACCTAGGGCTCTACTCCAACTCTCATTTTATAGATCAGGAATGAGGAGGTGATTTGCCCATGTGCTTGAAATTCAAGTCTCTTGGTCCTGTGTTCTTTCCATTATAGTATGTAACCTTTCTCTCATGTAACTGTGCCTGATTCCAGTCTCTTCTAGGCTTGTATTTATGGTCACCATCTCCCATTTCCTTATTGCAAATTAAAAAAAAAATTAACCTATTCTCTTAACACTTTATTCTTTGCTTATGTGTTTTAATATACTCAAATTTGTATTATACTTGCCTGTGTACCTCTCTAATGAAATGAATCAAAGGGATGCCCTACATGGTCTGAAAGGTTATGGCTCACCTTGTATCCTTTTCTGCTCATTATGAAAGGTTAATATAATTCAGAGCAATTATCAATACCCTATTATTAACCTCACACATGTGGACTTCCTCAGATTTGCTTTGCCCCAAACTTTTAAAGGTTACATAAAAGAGACTGAAATGCAAAAAAATATAGAATAAACTGAAGCCCACACAAACAAGTTGTTTTGTACTTCAGTGTGACAACTGGTATAATTAACTTTGGGATGGTCAGTGTGTAACCCAGCCTGCCATCATGTTTGAAAGAATTTACCTTCTGTGCTGGATGAACATGAAATAGGATCACTGGTAGATCGGACAATATCTGAAATTCGTTTTTTCCTAATGCGTCTTGGAGGAACAGTTCTCTCTGGGCAGCCGTGGTGTGATGAAGTGTTTGCAGGAACTGAACAGAGAGAGGGCTGGGAATGAGTTGCAGAAGATTGGCTAAAGGTCCCACAACACATTTTCATCTGTTTCAACTGTGGCTGTGATTGATTCTCCCGCACAGAGCCCTGGGACTCTGAAAAGCTGTAACTCTCAGAAGAACAGTCTAGAGATCTCTGAGGAGAACTCTCATAGTCCTGGATCTGAGATCTGTCTGGAGAGGCTCTGTGCCGGCAGCCTCTCGCCTCCATGGGGGAACATGGTGAGTGAGTGCTGTGGAACCTGCAGCGCACGCTGCGATCCAAGCTGGTACAGCTACTGTCCGTGGCTGCTTTACGGATTGTACCATATGGAGAAAAGTCAGCAGAACGGAGAGAGCCTTGAACTTCCAAAGAACAAAAGTCCTCAGAGGAGTAGCTATGATCTGGAATGTCAGCAACTTCAGACACCAAAAGAGAAGTACTATCAACGGAAACTACAAAAGAAGATTGTTAACCAAAGTTTTAACATTGAATGCTTTAAGTGACAGATGGAACAAAATAGCGAAATATGAATTACAGGAAAAATGATACCAGCATCATCTCTATCTATACCTTTTAGTATCTATCCGCCTTATATAAAACTCTGAAGTTTAAAAGTACCAGCTTTCTCTTTCTCCTGTATGATCAAAACTTTTAGCAGAGATTTCATTATCCTTTGAGACCCTAAGATATAAGATGCCATAGAACTATAATACAAAGATACTTTTTAAGTATCTAGGTGAGCATCACATACCTCTCTGGTTCCAAGGGACCAGTGCTTTTTGGCGCTGTGGTGGGGGGCAGTGTGGATGGGAGATAATTGATCTCAAACAGAACATAGAGAAATGCTTCAACAGTAGTTCTGGACCCCAGTCTTTCGAAGGACACTAGATCCACCTATTAAATAATAGGGACGTAGGGAAGATAACATCCCTAAAGCTCCCTCTGCACAAGGTTGGACAAGTGTTTGACAAGAAGTTAATGCCTTTAAAAGTTCACTAGTGCTAGGTTCTTGTTCAACCAGAAAATGGTGTCTTTTTGCCACAGTGAGGATAGATATTCTGTTGAAAATGAACGAACCACCTCTAGCGTCAAACCAGACCTCCACAAATCAGTGATGTAACTAGCAAAGACAAAAGCCTTAAAACACATAGGCGTAGACCTCAGGGATATTAACTTGAAATGAGATATTTGAACTCTTTTTACAATGCATATTCTATGAGCCAGTCCTCTTCTTCTCTAAAGATGACCTCACCTTCTACTTTCTTATGGATGTGGTACGGCTATCAGACTCCATCAGAAGCAGAATGGATTATATCTACAAGAGTAGACTAGAGCCAGATTATGAATGGAACTCCTTTAACCACCACTCCTCACCTTCCCTCCCTGGTCATGTCTTAAATTTTCTTTGTGTCTACAAAGGGTGGATCTTCCTCCTCTCTCCTCGGGGACTTGGTCTTTTCCCATAGGCTCCCTCTAGAATCTTGTTTGTATGTTGAATGGAAATAGGTTATATTCCTTTTCCCCTGTATTTCTAATTTCTCCCTCTCCACTGATTCAGTCTTCTCTGGCTACCCCAAACTTCCACATCCTAAAACAAACAAACAAAACTCTCAATCTAGCTACCCACTCCCCACCCCACCAACTACTGTGTTCTCCTTATTGTGACTACCAGATGTCTTGAAAGAAATATCTTCATTCCTTGTCTCTACTTCCTTGAACAAACATTCAATTCAACAAGTGTGCTGAATGCCTACTAAATGAAAAGTCTTACATTAGGTGATGGGAACACAAAACAGAGATGAAAAAATAGTCTTTGCCCTCAAAGACCTTATATCATATGAAAGACATGATATTAAATAGCTAACTAAGCACATGATAAATTGAGAAGAGAGAAATAATTAATGATATCAAAGAAAGCTTTCAGCAGAGGTGGCACCTGAACTAATCCTTGAAGGGAGTATTTTAAGAGATGGAGCTGTGAGGAGGAAGTACAATTCTGGCATTGTGTACAATTTGTGCAAAGATGTGGAATAAGGAGATAGAATTCTGAATTTAGAGAACAACAAAGAGGCCAGTTTGATTGAAAGGTAAAGTAAAAGAAGTGGAGTATTGTGAATTATACATACAAAAGTGGGCTGAAGCCAGATTATAAAGGGCTTTAAATACCAAACTGAGGAGGGTATATTTTATCCCATCATAGCTATAATAATAATAGCTAGCATTTATACTGTATAATGCTTTAAGGTTTACAAAACACTTTGCGTATGTTATCTAATTTGAGCTTCAACAATCCTGGGAGATAGGTACTATTATTTTCATTTTAAAGATAAGGAAATTGGGTGTGAGAGGTTAAGTGACTAGTCCAGCCAGTGAATGTCTAAAGCATGGTTAGGTCTTCCTGTCCTCAATGGCAACAGGGAGCCACTAGGCAAGAAAATAATGTGATCACTTTTGTGCTTTAGGAAGATTATTCTGGAAACTGTGTGGAAAATATGGATTGGAGAAGGAGAGACTAGAAGTAGAGAAGGCCCCATTGTAATGTTAAGGTGGCAAGTGATAAATAACTATAGTGGTGGATGTGTGAATATAGAGAAGAAAACGCATTTGAGAGATATCATATAGAGACAGAATCAATAAGACTCAGTAAGTGACTAGATCTGGGGGAAGCAAGAAAGAAGGAAGAGTCAAGGATGACTCCATCATGGTGAAGTTGGGGCTACTGGAAGGAATGAAGTACCCACTATAGAAATGATAAATGCTTAATAGATATTTGCTAAAATATGAACATTAAATGAAATTGGGAGATTTCAAGGAGGAAATATTTAGAGAAGAAGGTAATGAGTTCAGTTTTTGACATGTTGAATTTGAAATACGTATACTAATAAAATTATGGATCTAGTCCTATTCCATTCTGTGGGATGTGTGGAGATGATGTAGCACTGTTGGTCAGGAGAGGGATTAGAGCTAATTATATAGTTTAGGAGTCATATTCAAAAGGGAAAAGGATGGGAAGGGTGAATTCCAGCTCTTTCACAGATAATCCATTATTAAAGAGAGATCCATGAACAGGGAAGAAACACTCATACACCCTCACTCCCTCGAAGTCCACTGGCCTGCTGGCATTCTTATTGTTCCTATTTCTTAAAATCCATTTCAACTTGGCATTTGCTCCTAACCCCTCCACTGAATCTTCTCTCTCAAAGGTCATTAATAATCTCCAAATTGCCAAATCCAAAGGCCCCATCTCCATCAGCATCCTCCTTGAAATTTTTTTCTGCTTATGACATAGCTGACTCCTTACAACTCTACCTTGCTTGATTTCCATGATACCATATGAACTTGGTTTACTTACTAGCTTCCTGGTCATTCTTCTATCTCCTCTCCTTCCTTGTGCCCTCTAAATGAAAATGTTACCCAGGTTTCCTGAGTTATCCTGAAGGTCCTAATCTAGCTTTCAAAGCCTAGGTCATAGACTACTTCCTCCATGAAATCTTTCCTGATTGGCCAATCCAAAACAATTTCTCCTCTGAACTATTGTGACTCTTCGTACCTTTTATTGCACTTTTGCATTCCACTTTGTGTTATAGGCTTTTGAGTATGTCATCTCCCCAATTAGATAGTCACCTTTATTACTGCATGGATAATAACTCTCTGCTTCATTTGACACTATTGACCAGCATCTCCTTCTGCATACTCCTACCTGAGTTTTCAACATCCTCTTTTCTTCTAGTTCTCCTACCTGTCTGATCATTCCTCAGTCTTCTTTGTTGATTCATCATTTCCATGTTTGCACCCCTTTCTCACCCCACATATCCAATCAGTTGCCAAATCTTACCATTTCTACTTTCACATCTCTTGCCTCTATCCTGTTGTTTTTCTTCATGCACCCACTATCTTGGTTCATATCTTCTTCACTTCTCACCTGGACTATCAAAATGCCTTTCTATTTGGCCTTCCTGTCAGAGGTCATTCTCCACTACAATCAATCCACCACACAGCAATCAAAGTGATTTTCTTCTGAGCAGATGATTCTCCGGCTCAACAAATACCAGAGTCCTTATTGTCTTTAGAACAAAAAAATGAACTCTTCCATTTTGATTTTAAAACCCTTCACAACTTGGCCCCAACATATCTTCCCAGATTTATTATATACCCACTGACTTTCCTACACTCTATAGTCCAAGCCAAATTAGCCTTCCCTCCTCCTCAAACACATTACAATAAAAAGCCTTTTCTGATTCCATCAACTTCTAGTGTCTTCTCTTCTAGCAACCTTGTATTTATTTTGAATTTCTCTGTATATTTATCATGTATCTTCTTATATATGTACATATTATCTCCCCCAATAGAAAGTCACCTCTTTTACAGAAGGAATTGTTTCATTATTTTGGTCTTTGTAACCCTAGCATTTACCACCAAGCCTGGCACAGAGTAAGCATTTAATACATGATTATTTGTTGATTGTTTTTGTTTTCATATTGTAGGCACTCAAAAATATATTGATTAAGCTTATGCCCATCAAGTAAATTATAAATATAGGATAACAGTTTTGAGCTGGAAGGGAAAATAAAAGTCATATAATCCAATACTCTCATTTTACAGATGAATAAACTGAGTCCTAGACAGGAAGAGGGATTTGTCTAAGGTTACAAGGGAATTAAATAGTAGTACTCTTCCAAAATAAACATGGGTGAAGGATTACTAACATTGGCAAGGACATCAGGCAAAGATTTCTTCCTCTTCTGAACTTCCTTTGTACTTTTCCTGTGATACTCATCCCATTCTGCCTTGGTAATACTTATTTTGTAAATATTTTACTTCTTCTAATAGAGGACAAGGAATATATCATATGCGACTCTGTGTCCCCCACAGGGGCTAGCACAGAATTTTGTTAGCAGATAACAAATACTTAGTGAATGTATAAATAAACGAAATTGAATGAATGAAAATCCTTAAAAACATTCTTCCTTCTCTCTCTCTGAATCTATACAATCTTATTTTTTCACTCCAGGCATTGCCATTTTAAGATTGCAAGAATACACTTTATTTGTGCTTTTTTTATTTTTAGTTTTTAGATTTCCCATTTCTTGAGGGCAAGGGATAATAGTAATAAGCACAACAAAATAATGACATTCTATGTGGGATTTCACACATCAGAAAAACAGAAAAGAATGTAAGCAATACCATCTTGAAAGGTAATTTGAAAAGGAAGGTCAAAAGTATTCCAGCTAACAGCTACTTCTGATAATTACTAGAAAAGAGGAAACACCTTCCCTTATCCTCACAAATAAAAGTACCTCACAGTTAATGAAAAATTTAGTTCCATAAAGTTCTCAATACATAAAAATGTGTGTGAAGTTAGTTTCAGTTTCATTTTGGTCTTACTAAAATTATTTCTCTGGTTATTGTTTGGGTAAATATATAATTTTTTAGGAATTGTAGTCATGTATTATGTTAATACAAACCTCACAAATACCTAAACCATAAAAAGTTTTATTGAAAGATGAATTATTCAAACCTCTGTTTTGTCCTTTTGATTATACATTTTTAGGATGAGCACACAGCTAATAATTTAGTTCTTTTGAGAACTGGAATTATAGGGAACCATATCATCCTTTACTATATAATCTGTTTACTGAATGTGACTTGGCTCAAAAAACCTGTTTTCATTCAATTCAGCAGTTCCCTTTCCATTAGCAAAATACAAGCAAAATCCATTTGCCAAATCTGAAGTTGTTATTTCAAATCAATAAGCATTTTGGGAAGCATGGAATTTTGAACACTCATAGTATCTTAAATATTTTCCATTTTTTGGACAACATTTCTGTAAATTGTTTAATAGGTTTAGGTCTATTTTTTGTTGTATTTTTAAAATGCCTTCCTGCTTAGAATTGCTATTAAAATTGAAGGACAAAGTTTTAAGACTGTCTGAGGCTATGTTATACCCTATTTCCTGAAAGTCCCACCATGGAAAGGAATTGCTCCCTCTCTTTTCACCTTCACCTCTTGAAAACCCTGGTTCTTCTTGAGTATCAGCTCAAGTACCAGTAACTTTAGAGAAAGGCCTCTCCTGATTCCCCCATTTCTTAGTGCTCTTCCATCATTATGAATTATTATTATTATTATTGATATACCTTCTACATAGACTATTGATTATGACCTCCCATTAGAATAGAAGCTCCTAGAGTACTATTTAATTTTTGTAGGGATTATTTCACTTTTATCTTTTTACACCCAGTACCTAGTGCAGCAGCTGCTACGTAGTTGGTGCCTAATAAATGTTTGTTGATTGACTGACTGACTGAATGAGATACAGCAAATGTGCTTCACCCTCGGATGAAATCTTTTTGTGTCTATTTATGTCAGTGATAGCCCTTCAACTTTCTCAGTGATTAAGACTTCACTACAGGTATCATTATGGTGCTACAGTGCAAAGATGGGGCCAGGATTCCTCAGCCCCCCCACAGAGTGGTGTTGGGTATGGGTTCTTTTTGAAACCAGTAACTAGGCTGGAAGGCCAAATCTTGTGTACTATAAAAGAAGTGAAGCAGAAGGGCCTTTATTAACCGAGATGCCCTAAAAGAATGCTTCTGGATCTAGCAACTGTTTAATTTTCCACTCACCAGTTCTGGGTAAAAGTAAGGAGTAGCCAAGAATGAAAGCAAACCTTAGGAAGGAATGCTTGCTAATTCAGTCTCCTTAAAATGAAGAAAAAGTAGGAGAATAAAAGAAATGTCTTCTGGAAACTCAATAAACTACGATTACTTCAAGTGTCATCATAAAGAGATCTACTCTCTGAGGCAGGCTTACCTTGTGTGCTAAAACCAGCAGTTGTGTTTTGATCCCCCAAGCTTGATTCAGTTACTTGCTGGTCTAGACTGGTAACCTACAGCAAGAAAACAAAAGCAGCATGTGTTTGACTTCAGTGAGACTCAGATTCATTAATAATCAGAACTGAAACAAATCATCTAAATGGCATACTACCATCCAGTGATAAAGGCTTACTTGAAAGCTCTTGTTCAATTTGTGACACTGACACATATTCATATTTTTTTAATCTTTTCACCCTTGGGGAGGGGAGAGATGTGAAGAAGCATTAGTCCAAGGTCATCCCTGACCTCCCTGATACATGGGGGTGTGAAAATCAAGAGAGAGAAGGGCCGCCACTCCACTCATAAGATACCCTTCCATCACAATTTCTAATTCTTCAGGAAAGTGTGGCCCATTTACAGAATACACAGCAAACACTGGATAGGAATGATGAATCTCATTACCCCAGAAGACCACACAGATAACCTTTTATGACAGCCCTTGTACTGATTCTCCCCATCCTTTCTTTATTCTACATTCTCAATTCCACCTAATCCTATTCAAATAATTGAAGAATCAGTCTGGGGAAAATGATTCATAGCCTTATTTTCCCCAATTTTTATTATCTCACAGTAATTATTCATTTCACATCATCTCCTTTACTCCAAAGGAAATAGTCCAACTTGTTTTTTTTTTAACCAATCCTGTAACTTAATTGCTTTAGGGACCCTCTAATGAGGAAACTCTTGCTGCTGATGCAAACTAGCACTTGTTCTGCAATTTATAGCCTTAGAACTGCCTCAGTCACTTTGAGGTTAAATGACTTTTCCAGAGTCATGTAGTCAATATGTACCTGAGGCAGGACTTGAATCCAGGTCTTCCTGACTCCAAGACTAACTCCATCTACTATGCCATGCTACTCCTCAATGGGAAGATAGTCATCTGGGATTCCCAACCCCTGCATGTTGGAGTTTTCCTATCTTTTTCTCCCTCCTTCCCTAAAAGGAATCTGCAACCTTTGAAACTCTTTTAACAAGTCAAGATCTATATCTATACATATAATATTATTTACATATATATATATAATATATAGTATGTTATATATGTGTGTATTTGTATATATAATTGTTTAAAGGGATTCACAGATTCCTCTTAGGACTATATATTATATACACACACACATACATACATACATGTATACATAATTCTTGGTGGATGTATTTGTTTCTAGGAAGATCCACATTTTAAGATATGCTTCATAATTAGATAACACTGCTGCAGCATCTTAGAATATGAACAACTATGTACATACAATATATGTATACAAGCAAAATATATTTTAAAGTGACTTGTTATTATATATGCATGTAACCCTCAGCTACAAAAAAAAAAATCCCAGTTTTGAAATCCTAAGTGATTTCAAAATTGCTTAGGGAATTCAGCTATAAATAATGAACTGCTAGGGGAAATTGGGAGAGGTGATCTGAGCCCCAGTGTCGTAGTTAGATTTCAACTCAGGTAATTAGATTTCTGACTATCTATATGTCCCTTGCCACTTTAATCAAACAGGTTATTTTTATTTCTACTCTTTAAACTTTAAACTAAGGCTTTGTATTACTGCAAGTATAAAATGACTGCTGTGTCCTCATCACTGTAGGAATAGGAGATACTGTCTGTAAGGTGGCTTTGAGAGTGCTATAAAGTTACTACTTAATTAATTCAATTAGCATTTATTAAGTGTCGCTATGTGCTACAGACACAAAGACAAACACAAAACAGTCTCCACCCTCAAGGACTTGATATTCTATTAAGAAGCTATTCTGGTTGGATTAACTATGGAGAGAACTGAGTGACCAGCTCCAATGTAAGAACCACTAGGCCTTCCTCACCTGCAAACACAACTCCACTACCTTTCCTGGGCTCAGTCCTCAGAAGTAATCAGAGCAACACTAGCTAACATTAATATAGCATTTTAAAGTTCATAAAGCACTTTACATAAATTATCTCACTTCAGCCTCAAGCCAAACACAGTGCCGAGCACATAGCAGACTTTAAAATTGTTTATGAAAAGAAAGTAAAATAATGAACAGAAAATAACTATTCTAGAGAGCAATAATCAGTCAAGCAGACTCTTACTCTAGTCAAATTCAGACTTGTCATGTTGCCATAACCTGTTATTACATTTTTTCTCAGTACTCTAATTGTGTTTTTGGAAATTTTGTGAATGTGCTTTCATATTGGAATATAAAGTAAATAATAAACATTTGATTCTTGATCTACAGTGGAGGGAATTAGGTAAATAATCTTTTTTTCTTCTTTTTTTCCTTCCCTCACTCTCCACCCTGCACTCTAGAGAAGACCATCATTTCACACACACATACACACACACACAAACACAAACACACACGCTATACTATGTGTACTTCTATTGATCAGTTCTTTCTCTAGAGGTGGGTAGCATTTTCCTTCATAGGTCCTTTGTACTTGACAAGTATTTATAATACTCAAAACAACTTAGTTGTTCCCAGTTATTCTTCAAATAATATTGCTGTTACTGTATCTAATGTTCTCTTGGTTCTGCTCATTTCACTCTTCATTATTTCAGGCAAGTCTTTCCAAGTTTTTCTAAAATCACATTCCAACACAGTCATATACCACAACTTGTTTACCATTCCCAAATTGACAGGCGTCCCCTCAAATTTCCAGTTCTTTTCCACCACAAAGAGAGTTGTTGTAAATATTTTAGAACATATAGGTTCTTCTCCTTTTTCCCTGATCACCTTGGGAAAGGGACCTAATAGTGGTATTGTTAGGTAAAAGGGTATATACACAGTTTTAGAACTCTTTGGGCTTCAATTAGTAATATTCCTGATATTTACCTATGAAGATTTGAATCAATATTCATAAATACCCAGTGGTACACAGATCTGTCAAGTATTCTTTCCCTGAATCACAAGAAAACAATCACTACCATGAGAGACTCATTCCTTTTCATAATGCTCTTCTCTTGTCTCTCCTCCCTAGCCTGGCCCCCTGCCCTCCATCACCATTATTAGTTTTTCTCACAGCTCCTTTCAAACCTACTCTCTGAAAAAAATTCCTGTTAATAAATTACTATAAATAAAGCAAGAGTACCAAAATAGACACTAAGCCAAGGTCAGGCGTGCATTAGATGGATGCCATTTAAAAAAATAAGGCGTCACTCTGGCTCCTCAATAGCCACATAGTGCTTAATCCATGTTGATTATAGTAGGTGGCAGATACTAGAAATGATCATCAATCACATCTGTACAAGCAATAGTCAAGTTAATTTGAATTTAGCCCTCCATAAAACTGAAAGTAACATTACTATACTAGAACTATTAGGAAAAGAACTTTTCATAGAATGCTAGAACTAATAGGGATGAAAACATCTAGTTCAGTCCTCTCCTTTTCAGATGAGAAAACAGATGAGACTCAGAGAGGTCATGTGATGTGCCCAAGATCACACATCTGGTTGGTGGTATGACTGGGAATGGGCCTTGGGTCTCAAGACTTTTGGATCAGTGCTCTTTCCATTGAACCATACTGGATTTTAGATTAAAGTGCATTTCTAATGAAAAAATGAAGAATAAATTTGTCACAAAGTTAAATTAAAAAAAAAAATTTAAAACCAAGCCTCGTACACAGAACTACAGCAGTAGGAAGGAAAGTGGCATAAACATTCTAATGTAGATGTCACATAAATAACAAATATGGCATGCTCTTGTGCTATTAAATGGAAGGAATTTTATTCATAGTTATGCTACTTTTGTCAGCCATAGTAATAACGACAGAATAAATTGCCATGTAAACTTGTTTTCTCCTACTCAAGGGATGATGAAAATTTCCTAATAAAACAAGAAGAAACCATGGAAATTATTCTGTATTTCTAAGTTTATATCAAACTAGTGTTTGGGTCTATAGAGAAAGTCTGCAGATTCTTGGCAATTTCAGGAAATCTGCACTAAAAATTCACATTGTTTTGCTTTGCTTTGTGAATTTTTAGTGCAGATTTCCTGAAACTGCCAAGAATCTGCAGACTTTTTAAACAAGTGCATATTGTATAATTATGCTCTTTTCCCTCTTCTTGAAGACAAAATTCACTCACAAACTAAAGGCATAAATATTATTTAATTGGAAAAAACATTAACTATCTTTATTATTGGATTTTAGGATGAATCTCTGAAAATGCTCTAGACTGATGAGAACTTAATAAATGCTTTGTGACGGTGAGAAAACAACCCCCTAGTTGCTTCTGCATCTTTAGGGATGATCTCTGTGTCTCAGGGAGTTGGATCAGAGTCAGATCATGCTCAATTCAACAATGCTGAGATAGTGTTGATCTCTGCTCCTCCTGTTCAGTGATTCTTTTCTGTGCATAATAGTTGTAAAATAATACAGGCCATTTATATTGTATTGACTCCAGCTGCTGAAGACTTTTTTTTTTTTAAAAAAAAGTGACCTGAAGAATACTGAAATCAGAAGCTGACCCCTACAAGAGCAATATTTGCAGAAATAAAGAACAAAACAAAATCAGGACCACTTCGCTATATTTACACACAGAGTATCCTGTAATTCCAATGTAAATTATCAGTGAGTTAGACTACAGCAGAAAGTTACTGACTTGCTGCTTAAGAGTTCTATCTAGGGAGAAAATTTGGAACTCAAAATCTTGTGGAAATGAATGTTGAAAACTAAAAATAAATAAATTAATTTAAAAAAAGAGTTCTATCTAAAACCACAGGAACATGAAGCATCAGTAGGGTAAAAATGAATGTGAAAGAAATGAGTATGCTCAATATAGCTGAGAAGTATATTTAAATGAATATAATCAATTCTAAAAATAACTAATTTCTAAAAGTAGTTTTGAAAAAAAGCTACTGGGTTTTTTTTTTTTTATATTCTAGGACTAGCTCTAAGGAGCAGCCCCTTCTTGCATCTCTCTCTAGCTTCTGTACTGCTTTTATTTCTCCCTTCTGTCAGTCTGTCTTCCTCTCTTTATAAAAAATGACTGTCGATACGTAATTTATGTGCAGTTTACACTAGCAAGTGGAATCAATTAACCTTCTGCTTGTCTAAGGGGAAAGGACTCTGGCTTTAAATGGGAACAAATCTTTAATGTTTAGTCAGGTCAGAACTCTTGGTCCATCCCCTGGGGAAGAATGCAGCTGACATGGACTCCTATTTCGTTTTGTAGAGGGTAATGGATTTCATTGACTTTCGTACCCTCGGCAGTGTGTAAGGCATTGAAAACTGGTCACCTAGCCATTAGGACCAAAAGGCAAAAAGACCCAACAAAGAGCACAGCCAAGTCATTGGGAAACTCTCAGCAGGTTTGAATAATTTGCTCAGATGGACTCTTTCATAGGAATGAAAAAAAAAAAACCGGACTGTAGAAAACGCCTATACCATACTATTTGCACTTATAAATCCTCAAATTTAAACTTTTTCAATGTTCAAAAAGATACAAAACTCATAAAAGAAATGTTATTTCAACAAAGCCAAATTACAGAATGTCTAATCTTTTCACAGATGATTTCAAAAAGTGCTCAGAAAAAAGCAATATGCCCCCAGAGTACTCTATTCTTTAGAAAACGTGACTTATACAACTGTAATAGGACAAAATATTGATGAACCAAATTCTCCCCAGTGCCCAAGTACTATTAAATGACACCCATGTGTCCCATAATAAGTACTCTCCATTGGGAATACCACTGAGAAAGACAATGATTTCATATTTTGCATTTATAATCACTTTCTTGGAGAAGTCAAAATTCTCCAAGCATCATAACTAATCATTACTATCACTGTGCAACATAAATATTATAATGTTAACCACATGAAACCACCATACTTAAATAAAAATGAGAATTTTTCTAATTACTATGCTAATCCAAATCATCCCCTTAGGAGGCAAACAGTGTTTACATTTAAGAAAATCAAGCGGACACCAAATATGTTACCCTTGCTTGCTACTCTGTATACTGGGTCATCTCAATTTGGGAAAAAGGCCATGGTGTAAATATAATGACACCAGCAAGACAGAGATAGGAAAGCTATAAGAAAGACTCTAGTAACTTACCTGATGGTTTCTCTAATGACTTATTGTCACCAGCAGTTGTTTCTCTATCTCTTTCTTTCTTTTTCTTTCTTTTTTTTTTTTGTTAGGCAATGGGGTTAAATGACTTGCTCAGAATCACAGTTAGTGTCAAGGGTCTGAGGCTGGATTTGAACTCAGATCCTCCTGACTCCGGGGCCGGTGCTCTATCCACTGCACCACCTAGCTGCCCTCTGTTTCTCTATTTCTTAAGAGGCTTGAGAAAGCATCTCCACTCACGTGACAACCCTTAGCTACAACAAGAGTAGACTGTCCATTTCTTCTTGTGAACCAGACAGGGAAGCAGGGTGTTATTTAGACCCTAGTCTGAGTCTCACTACTACAGCAAAGACATTGGGGAAACCTCAGTTTATTGCTTCTTTTAGCACTTTCTACAACTGCCTTACTTGAAGACTTTTGTGAGGAACCAGTGAAATTAAGAACATGGAAGTTCTCTGAAAAAAATGTAGCTCATTAGCATGATGTACCTATATATGTGCTGAATCTGTGGCAATGGTCTGACCTGACTAGCTAGTTGAGGCAAAGTCTGAACTCTGGGATAAAGCCTTTTATTACCTCTGATCAAATAGGAGCCAGTAGCTGAAACAATACAACCAAAATTTATGATGATCAGGGATGTATATCCTCTACATCTTGAGAACCAAACCTTTCAAATTCCCTCAAGAAGAGGTGGGGGTATTTTATATAGGAACACTACAATTAAGTGTTTCACATTTCTTATCCATGAAGGCAGACTTCTTTTGTGGGTGACTTCTTGTTTATGAATCACATGAAAGGGAGTGTCTGGAAGGCAGTACAGTACAATGGAAGGAGCTCTGAATTTGGGGAAAGAAAACTAGACTTCTATCCTAGCTTTGCCACTAAATATCTGTATGACCTTGGGCAAATCATTTAACCTCCTGAGGTCTCAGTTCTTCCATCAGTAAAATGGAAACGTTGGATTCGATTACCATTAATGACCCTTTCTAATCTAAATCTAAATCTAAATCTAAAGCTATGGACCTATGCTCTCAGTTATATGAGATTTTGATGTGGATTTTGTGGTCTAATTTATCAGATTTATCAATTTCTAGGTTAAAATAGAATGGATTGTTTTCAGTTGGTATGATGAGGTATTCTTATTTTTTGTGCCTGATAAACCGCACCATCTGCAGGGAGGGCTTATCCTAAGTGTGACCTGGTGCTTGCAGGGGCATTAGAAACAGACACACAAAGCAGCATAAACTATGTTCTGGCCACTCACACAACCATGGGGATGAGCAGAATCACTTAACTTATGGCCAGTGGGCTTATGCCATCATTCATGTAGATCAGCCCTTGCATATTTTTGACAGGCCATGATAACAATCTAGACCACTTCATGTATATACAAATCTTCACCTTACTTGCATTTTTCCATATATAATAATGATTTAAATTGTTTGCCACATAAAGGAAAATTATATAATAAATATAGAAATAGCAAAGCACTTTGGTGTTTCTGGCACAGCTTTAAAACAGATGAAAAGGAATTTCCATAATTAATACCTTAGAAACAAGATGATGCAAACACTTCAATTCTGTTGCTTTAGCAAGAACAATTTCTTTCACTCAAGAATTTTTCTCTTTTTGTTTCTATTATGGATAGAGGAATGAAAGGCAAAGAATACCTAGTTATTTTTATTGTCTACACAGTGTGGCAAAATTAGAAGCATCTTATCTATACCCGCATTTGTGTGTCCTGACAAGCACATTCAGAAGATTTCAAGCCTGAGTAAAGAATGTCACAGTGTTAAATTGAAAAGGGATTTGGAAAAGATAGCGAAAATGAAGATGTGTGACTCATCTGCCTAGCAAAAACTACCATGTGAATGGCAGGACCAATCAAGTGATATGCTCTCTGTGTTTGAGAATAGAATTTGTTCCTTGGAATAACCAGTAAAAATGATGAAATTAAACAATTGCAGAATAGCATTTTAAAAAGTTAACATAAAAAACAATTTCATTTCAGTGAATACTTACATATTGTGAATATTAATTTTTCTTATTTTTATATCATACCCTAACACTGAGTCTAATTTTCTTCTTTTGATTCAGAAATGTGCAAATCTTATATCCTGAATCCCCCTTTCCCTGCATATTGCCTCAATAACCACCATTTCCAAGTGCTATTGACAAAAGCATTCTCCTTGCTGGTGAAACATCTTCTATCCTCTTTTTCAGGGTTCTGTAACTGTAATCTTTCTGTGGTTTCCAGAAATTCCCAAATAACTCATAGTTATTGATTTTCCTTTTATTACATAGCAATTGTATTTAGTCCAAATTATTTAGATAAATACTTAAGCATCCTCACAATCTGGTCCCAGTCTTTTCAATCTTTTCTCCCAATGCTTTCCTGTACAAATCCTAAGCTCCCATCAGATTGGTTTACTTACTGTCCCTCAAATATGCCTTGCACATTTCTGACTCTGTACCCTTCCTTACATTATTCCCCCTGCTTGGAATATTCTCCCCTCTCTTCCTCAGATACATGAATCCTACTCATTCTTCAAGGTCAAGGTGCATGAAGCCTAACCTAACTACCCCAGCCCATGATAATCACTCTTTGCTCTGAACCTCCTTATCACTTAATATCTGCATCACTTGGCACTCATGTAAGGTTTGGGTTATTATTTATACATTTGTTGTGCATACATTCTGTCTCTTCAATAAGAGTTATTCAAAATTCAATAAATATTTATAGAGTGATTAGACAGTCTTATGCTAGGTGCAGTAGGATAAGTGTAGGGGTTCCGCATTATGCTATTTTGTATTCTCCATAGTATCTAGCACAATGCCTTGCTCACTGAAGACTAATTCAACAAGGATCTGTTAAGGTGCTTGTTATGATTCATAGCGATGTGTATAATATAGATCCCCATTTTGGGCTTGGGAATCTGAAGGATTCATAGGAATTGGGGAGACCATTTGAGGAGGCTCCCTTATCTCTCCAGTGGGCTATGAGGAGTAGGGCTGGGGAAAAGGAAGGAGGAATGTGAGAAGGAAGCTGAAAGTCTAGATCAAACCAAGGCCACACTAGGAAGCAACTCTTGAAGCTTTCAGAGAAATGAGGCTAAGATTTATCTCTATATTCACTTGAGATGGTCTTAGGCTGAACTCTTTTTGTAGGAATATTTGGTTCACTTTGTGAATTATGCCACAAGTCTATCAAATCCCCTAGACATTTGAATAATTTTCTGTTAGAAGTGTCAAGCTTAAACATGTCTTTATTTAAACAAAAGAGAAAAGGATGAGAAATTCCAAAAAGAATGAGAAAGAAGAATTCAAGGCAAAAGAGTTCATGACATTTTTTGCCAAGTAATATTTTCCAAATACATTTACTATTCACAAATAAATACATGTGAATAGAGAAAATCAATTAATACCTACACCATACCAGTTTAACTATATTTTTGAAACCATAAAATGAACACTAACAAACATGGAAAGTGTCCCAACAAAAATTGTATGGTATTCATGAAACAAAGGAACCATCACCCTACGGCAGCTATAGAAAAAATTCACACTTCCTTGACAAAAAGGAGGAAGAGGAATGACAAACATTCTCAAAGTACATAATGAAGAGGTGTGAGAACTAAAGAAATACTTTTGGGACAAGCATGCTTCATTTCACCAAGCAATAGTCAAGGCTGATAATAGGTACACACCATGGAATTTATCCACGTAACTAGGAAATGATTCAGATCCAAGAAGGAAATCAAAAGGCCCTTCATGAGCAATATTCATATGAACTTAACAATATGTCAACAAAGACACGTCAAATAATCAGTTGAGTCACGTATATTTGTTTGTGGTCTCAGAGGGGCTTATGATGGTAACTCAGGACCAGGTCATTGCCACCAGTAATTAGAGAAAGGTTGTCGTTAAATGATCAATATAGGCTTAGTGATCAAAATATATTAGCAAGAAAATGGCAGAAATTTTGCAACATGGAACCATAGGCTGCAAAAAAATACAACCAACTGAATATCTAGCAAGACACGATCTGGTACCTAGAGTTACATATTAGAAAACTCAATAAAATTCAGGAACTGATGGATGAGAAATCCTTGTACTACATACATACCTCAAAGTATCTGAGACAACTCAAGTAACAAATTACACTGAAACCAGACGATTATCAAGGATTGAGCTGTTACCCACAGTCACCCAGATACAACATTGGTCCATAAAAAGAAACAACTTAAAAACAATGTTATTAATAGATTCTACTATGCCAAATATTTATAATCTCCAAGCTTCATGGAACAAAAAGCTTTCACAATACAAAGATGTGGCAGAGGAGATTAAACATGTGAGAATAGGAGGAAGTAAAAATTATTCTGCTAAATCTCATATGCTAATGGAGTTGCACCCAAAGCACTTTCTGGGAACCTACAGAGGATGAACCTATATGTTAATACTTACATTCAAATACAAAAGTGGTTATTTTATCTACCTCTGAAATAGTCCATATAAGATTGTATATAAAAGAAAAACAGCAGGACAGCAATTTGTTCCAGTACTGTTTCTATCTGAAACCCATTGACAAAATGAGAACAAGATGATAATAATAACTGGCATTCATATACCATCTTAGGGTTTATAACATGCTTTGCATACACTATTTCATTTGGTCGTCACAAGAACTCGATGATGTAAGTACTAGAGATTTTATTATTTCCATTTCACATTTGAGGAAACTATGGGTCAGTGAAATTAAGTGACTTTTTCCAAATTCACAGGATGGTGTCAGAAGTGAGACTAGAGCTTAGGTTTTCCTAACTCCAGATTCAGTTCTATCTTTACTACACCAATTGCATATCTTTGAAAATGTTTCTTACCTGGCTTGCAAGTGTCTGTCCAATCACTGCTTCATATGGAGGGGGGAGTTCTGTTGGATAAAGCATCCCAGGACTGTTGATGGCAACCTCATACAAAGTACTGAATGGAGAATGAGGAAATTCCAAGTGAAGTCCTCTGAAAAGAGAGAAAGGACGCTTTATTATAATCCCTTAGCTTAGAAAGACAACTAATTAAGTTTCTCTATTATAGCAAAGCAAATGGAATGTGTAATAATCTTGTGAAAAGTTTTCCTCACCACATACTTGTCATGTAAATGAAATGAAACCCTAATTCATTGGAATTTCAGTTTAATTTTTTTTTTCTGGGAGGACACATCAACTATTTAACCAACTTCACAAAAGCGCCTTTAAATTAAGGTAATTATACAGATGATTAAATTTTTAATTCTACTTTTGTGTGTTATATTAATGACTGTAATTTAATAGAGGCTTAAGTATTATGTTCCATTATGACATAAAAGAGTTGCTTTTGTCTTGTCAGGATTCTTTTTTTTAATTATTGCATTGTAACAATACTAATAATGCGTGTTCTAGGTCTAAGCTGTCACTTCTTTCACAACGGATTCTCTAGTCTCTTATCAAACTCTCCTTCTTACCTTTGATATTCTCTAGTCAACTTGTTCACTGAAAGTGAGAATGGTTTCAACTGCTCATAACAAACACAGCCCAACTACTGCTTCCTGATCTATGTAACTACAGCATGTAATCACAGACATATAAAAGAAAAGATGAACCTTTGAGCTTCTATCATGGGTGTACAGGTATACTCTGGTGGGTAATAGGGTGGGGGAGGTATTGGAGGTATGAATTCATCAAAATCCAAGGTCTGGTGGAGAATGGTTCCATGGGGAGTCATACAGTCTGGGTTTGTGGAATGTGATCTCTGTGGAAGAAACTGAAAAATAAAGTTGAATCAGATTTATTTGTGCAGAACTACCAGGACATCTCATGCTGTGTGTGTCTAACTTAATTATATATATGAGCTTTAATTATAAATTTAAAGTATATGTAATTTAAACTGTCAAGCAAGGAATGTTAAACACATACTTAAGAAAGAAAAGTTTTCCTTGAGTAATGGTTTACTCTAGACATACTATTATAACTTGCTTTTCAAATATTGATATACTGAATTTTAGTGCTTTTGTTTGTTTGTTTAAGAAAAATAAGATTGCAGAACTCTTTACATCTCTCCACATACCAAACCCTGATGGACAATGTTTGTTTGGTAAATTCCCGGGTTCCAAAACAATGTTGGTGCTTGCAGATTTGAGGGGAAACTAGACTTTAGGAATTCTCTTAATGATACATTATGGAATGATCTCAATAACTGAAGTTGTCTGACTTGTTTAATAAAAGGATAAATGATTCCATTGTATTTCTTCTTTGAATAGATGTGCGTCCTTGGTTTCTCATGAAAATCTTTCTATCATGCTTCTGGAAGTAGGTGCTTGTTGCTTCCATATATCAGGTTACTTCATCTGACTACTCAAGATGTTACATTTTATGCATTCATTTACTCACTCATTCATTTGGCAAACATTTATTGGGTTGTTCAATGTATTGTGCTAGGACCTGGGGAAGATATGAAGCTAAACAAAACATAGTCTGTAGCCTCAATGAGTTTGTAATATAGTAGCAAATAATAATAGCTTATTATAATTTTTAAATGGACATTTTGTTTTGACATTATAGGTATTTCCCAACCATACAAATGTCTCTACAAGGTTGTTGCTCAGTCGTTATCAGTCATGTATGACTCTTTGTGACCCCATTTGGGGTTTTCTTAGCAAAGATACTGAAGTGGTTTGCTATTTCCTTCTCTAGCTCATTTTACAGATGAGGAAACTGAGGCACCTAATGTTAAGTGACTTGCCCAGGGTCACACAGCTAGTAATTGTCTGAGACCACATTTGAATTCAGGAAGATAAGTCTTCTTGACTCTAGGCTCAGTACTCTATCCATTTTGCCACCCAGATGCCCTACAAAGTACATTATGTAAAAAATTAATTTAGTGATTTAACTTTGACAAGATAGCACTAACAGTGACTTTTGAATTTGATGAATTTTGTTGCCTTTCAGTGTTACCTTTATTTAAATTGTAATCGTAAAATGTATTGCTTTTTGGCTTAGCTTTCTTTACTCTGAATCACTTCAGCAAAGCCCCTCCATATTTTGCTGATTTCTTCATATTTATTTTTCCTTCAGGTACCATCATTTTTCAGTTACCCCTCCAAATAGTGGGCACATGTATAGTTTCTAACTTGTTTTCACAAATAATGATGCTTTTATTTACATTTTGGCACATATTAGTCTTTATGCAGCTTCCCACTTCAACACTGTATACATTTTTATATTTTAAGAGATAGGGAGCCTACTATAGTGGAAATAGTATCCAATTTTGAGTCTTGAGTTTAGCACTGTCAGATCTGATTTTTTGAACCTTGGCTCTGCCACTAACCGCTTGTGTAACCTTGGGCAGTTTGCTAATCTTTAAAATGAGGGTTTTTAACTAAAAGAACTACAAGACCCTTTCCAGGTCTGGATCTATGAGCCTTTAAGTGTATTTATTTTATGTAGCAAATTTCTAGATTTTGTGACAACTGAATAACAACAACAACAACAACACACACACACACACACACACATATATATACACAATTTAGTACTAACAATTACTCATTATCTAAATTGGGATTGTATGTGAAAAAAAGTAGGAAAACTCACTGGAAATCATTGTACTTTTGGAATTCTGCTCTCTGTTTCTCTCTCTCTCTCTCTCTCTCTCTCTCTCTCTCTCTCTCTTTTGTACTATATACAAAGTATTAAGGTCTAACCAGTATAAAATGTTGATATTTGTTCCCAAGATTACTAGATGTAAATCAAAGGCATGTTGTAAATGTAGTTAATCTAGAATTTAGCAAAGCTTTGGACAAAATCTCTCATGCTATTCTTGTGGAAAAGATACAAAGACACAGGCTAGATGGCTCTTCAGTTAAATGGCTTTGGGACAGGTTGAATGGCCTAGTCCAAAGAGTAGACAAGTAACTGCTTGAACGAGGTCTCCAATAGAGTGCTTCAGGAACCTAAGTTTGACTCTGTGCAGTTCAATATGTTTTATCAAGGATTTCTATGAAGGTATGAATGGCTTGCATATCAAATTTACAAATAACAAAGATAGGAGGGATAGCTAAAACACTGGGTAACAGATTCAGAATATTTAAAAATGTTTTTACAGGCTAACATTTTCTGAATCGTCTAACAAAAATTTAATAGAGATATATGTGAAATTTTACACTTGGAGGAGACAAGGCTAGAGATTAGTTCTCCTGAAAAAGATGTGGGGTTTTTGGCATACTACCTGAATATGAGTTAACCTTGGGATATGGCAACTTGTATGGCTTTCAATTTAAAAAAAATAATTTATTAATGACCTACTATTTGCCACATACTGTGTGAGGATCTAGAAATACAAAGTCAAAAGTGAAACAATCTAAACCCTTAAGGAACTTAGATTTTAACAGAGAGACACAGCGCGTGCATATATGAGAAACACATGTAAGGGTGGGGCTCTATGCCAACAGTAGTTAATTAATAGATGTGAAGTTTTAAATGTATAAAAAAGATGCTTTCTGCTCTCTTATCTCTTTATGAGACGTGTATTTTCTTTGAATTGTCCAAGAAAGAAAGCAATGTGATTGGCTGGAATGGTCAGTCACACCCATTGTGCCTTTGCACAAAATAACAGATTATTGATAAATTCAGAAAAGCAGGGGACTAGCCTAGTAGTGAAAGACTCCACATTCAGACCCATGAGAAGGAATTATTCCTAGGGATAGCAGAGAATTTCATTCTACCTCTGTTCTTTCCAAAGTGAATATGTTATCAGAGAATGGAGAATGCTTTAGAGGACATCCTGAAGACAAACACAGACAGAAATGCAGAAAGAGAGAGAGACACCCCAGTAATGAAGTAGATTCAAGGAGTGTGACCTGTTGCACCATCAAAGAATACCAGATATGTTCTCAAATATAGGGATCTAGTAACTAGGAGTTATAGGTTTACCTTTTGGCCACACATGCTTTCTACATGTATGCCTCATTACCAGCATGCATTGAGCTTAAGCCACTTACTCCTCCCCTGGATTGTGTATTTGTGAGGAGCGTACCCCAGACCTTTGAGAGATGTTTTATACCAACTATTCTCAGTATACTACCACATTAAATACTTTTGCTAAATGCTAGTTGAGGCTGTTAGCTATTATCAATGGGGAGCATATTGGTGGGAGCTGGCGGATGAAAGCCAAAGAAACGTGTACCCTTGGGGTTCCCTGAATAGTAGCTGCCCTCTGGGGATTCATTTTGCCAAAAGCTACCTGGAGCTGGTGATGTAGGCCAAGGAGGGATGGATGCTGTATGTATACAAAATAAATGCAAAGTTATAATGGTGAGTGGGCAGTTAGCTGGTGAGGAAAGAGAAACCAAGGAAAGCCTCATGTAAAAGGTGTCGACACTTGAGTAAGAAGACTTGAGAAAGAAAATCAAGGCTTTCAAGAGGCAGAGGTAAGGATGGAATACATTCCAGGTGTGGGGGATGTTCAGTCCAAAGGCCCAGAGACCAAATATGGGATATTGTGCAAGAGGAAAGAGTTTATTTTACTTGGTGTTTGTTGACTTCAGAATAAGAATCAAATGTATGTAGAGTGATATGCAAACCCTAAAAGCATCATATACACACACATACAAAAATAAAGCATACTGGTGTACTTAGTACGTACACAGGATCACAGACTAGAGCTGGAGGGGACCTCAACGACCATCTTGTTCAGCTCTTTCATTTTGTAAATGTTAAGTGACTTGCCCAGGGCCACATCTGGAGATACATCTGAATCCAGGTCCTGTGACTTGAGTCAGTCTTTTCCCTAGTGTACCATCCTGCCCAGGATGTTATACCAAGGAACAATTTCAAAGCATGCCTGTGTGATAATGTGTGAATGTACGTACAATGGAGAATACGTGTGTAAGGACTTACGTGGGATGGCATGAGTGAAAATGAATACACAGAAGAACATTTACATGGAACAGGAGAAAAAGGAAACCACTATTCTGCCCATGATAGACAAAACCCTCCCTGGAGAAGGTTTTGATTTTTTGTACTCTTTCTATAGATAGATAGATAGAAGATGTAGATATATACAAAATGTATTTCTATATTAGAACAACATTATATACAACTATAGATATGTCATTTGTTACAAGGAAGGGCTTTTATTGAGTGAGAAGTGGGATAGAGGCTTAGGAGACAGTGATAGTTATGGAAAAAAGAATCAACAAAACATTTTTTTAAAGCACATCCAAAAAACTCAAGAAATAAATAGATCCGTCTTATTATCACCAAATTAAATTATATACACTTACACACATATTTCTCTAAAAATACCATAAAAACTGTAGTACTATTTCTTACATGAACTTGCTTTTTGTTCTTTTTTTGTACGTTGAAATGTTTGTGGATAATTAACTTTAAAATAAAAAGAAAATTAAAAATAGAGCAATTATGAAATATATCTCAATAGTCTGTAAATACTTTGATTCAGTTACACTAGCACTAAGCATATATCTCAATGTGCTTCCAATGTCACAGGAACAAAACATACTCTGAGTGAAAAGGGAGAAAAACTTCACTATTGGTCATTTTTGTTAAGAGGCTAGGAACCAAGAAATGTTTATCTAGGAGACTTCTATTATGTCAGACATTGAAAAACTAGGTTCGATATGATCTCTACACATTTTCAAAGAGCTGTCACATATAGTATCTCATAAATCTTAAGAGTCTTGGAGGGAAAGTATTAATCTTCCCATTTACAGATGCTGAAACTGACACACAGAGAGGGTAAGTCAATTAAATAACATGTCACCAGACTATTTGAACACAAACAAAATGGAAGAAATTGGCATTGGGGAAATGGAGGAAAGAGGCGGAAAGAGCTGAGGAGAATGCAGGAAATAAATGTCAAATAAGTTTAAGGAGTTTTTAGTTGTCCCATAATGCAAGTCACAATATTATACAAACTGCGTAGCAGCAATGCAGTTCAGGTTTCCAGAGAATAATAAATAATTTATATCCTGACTACCATATAAGAGTAATAATTCTGAACCACTACTATTCTTGAGTTATCTCAGTTATGATTATTCCATTCTTAAAAGAACTATCAATTTACGTATAACTTAAGCATGTAGTAAGCATGCTAAATATATTCATGCTAAAATATATTGCCCTTTTACCTACTATTTTTGTTCTTAAAACCTATATGCTATAACACAACGTACAATGTTGGAGTTTACAGCTCCTATAATGTTATATTTGCTTACGGAAGCACCTTACAATTAATTAATTCACATTGAAATCTGATGTGGTACTACCCACATGGTACTTAACCTTTCTTTCACAACACATGCCAAAGAAAATAACCAGTATAAAGTCTCGATGAATAGGGTCAAAAGTTCATTGCTACTGCATAAATGTTTCTTAAAATTGTAACCCCCTTAAAAGGTTAGCAACTGCTTGTGACAATCCTAGTGGATTTATACTGGCTGAAAGTGTTTGAGCAGGGTGTACAATTAGAACAGGTTTTTTTTTTAATCTTATTAATGACACACTAAAACTGTGCTCTGGCTTCCAAGCTTCCTTAAATGACATATTACAGTGGGGTAAGTGGGGGGAAAAGATAACACTCTCCTAACAAAACAAAAACATGCTTTTTCTTTCAATATAAATAAAAAGTGGTTTTATGTGTGTTTTTTTTAGGTGGGGATTGTTGTGGGGGGGGGTTAAATCCTGACTTTCTAAAATGGAATAAAGGAGGGTTTTGTTTTTGTTTTTCCCCTAATAAAGAAATACACATACACACATATTGTATCTTGAATTTGAGTGTAAAGAACTGATTTATTTTAAGTTAAAATAATTAAAAATCTTTCATATGAAGAGATATGACTTGAATTGCTTGGTCTCCTGACTTCCTTCAAGAGTATCTCTTCCCTAAGACAACATTGATTACTTGGAGTTTATAACAAGAAAATACAGACAAATCAACTAACTGGATTAAAGCATAGAAATGAAATAATATTGAATCTAAAGAATATTGGCTAATACTGGCTATACTCAATAGACAAAATTCATTTTCTTCAAAAAAGTCTTAGATTTTTTTTGGTAGCAGAATGAGCTTTCCTAGGGTTCTGGTCTATGCCAGTGAGGTTATAGCTACATGCTTATTTAAAGTACTTCCCCTTTGTTATGTTAACTTGGTTGCTGAAAGAGGCATAAAGAAATTGTTTGTGAAGCACTGATAAAAATTGGAGAAGAAACATAGCCTATCAGATGAAAAATGCTTGAAGAGAGACATGGATTGTTCTGAAAGGACCAAGTTAAGAACAATCTGTCTTAGAGAAAAAAAGTCCCTAATGAGTGTGGTAACATCTGCAAGGCATTGTTGTCCACTGGTTCATTTACATATGACTGCTTTCAGGGTTTTGAAGGATATAACTTTTTGAGGACTGGGTGAAAATTTATATATTTTCTGTTTGTGTCATACCTGACAGAATTGTAGACTCTGGGTTTTTTCAAACGGATTTAGAAATATAGGTCACTGATTCATGAAGAGGCTCTGACACCAGGCACTAAAAGTCAGAGATGACCAAAGGAAGACAGAAGATGAGAAATCAGAAATCAAAAGAACGAGAAACAGCAACTTAAAGAGAGAAGCTGATGGTGGAAACTTTCTCTTGCTACTTCATCTGAACAAAATAGTGGAGAATCAGAAGATGAGAGGAGCTGCTTCAGACTGAGTAAACTGAGATAAATGAGAAACCAGGCAGGTGGACTGAAGCTATTGTCCTCATTAGAACAGAGTTCTATAGCACCTGAAAGCAGCTTGAGGAAGGGAGAATTCTCCTGCTGCTTATCTGGTTAGGTTTGTCTGCATTGCCATCTACAGCCTGAGAGAGGGAAAACCTCACAGGAATATCTGTGTTGCTCTTTATTGCTGTCCCCACATTCAGAGAACAGAAGACAAAGGGAAAAGATAAACTTTGTGGCTACTAAAATTGTACAGTTTTTCAAAAAATGCTTAACATTTTCTCAGCACCCTGCCAAGTGTGGCTGTGTGCTAAAAGAGCTTGACAATGCCTCAGAGGCCAGAAGTAGCAGGGGAGCAGCTTTGACCAGCAGGTGACATATGGTATAGTGTGTTCCATAAAGAAACTAGAGATATCAAAGCCTGCAGACATTTGAGTCATGAGTTTTCTCAGGGACATGTTTTTGTTTTGTTCTGTTTTGTTTTTTCTGTTAGCATACTTTATTGCTATGTTTTTGGGTTTTTTTTTTTTTTTGTATATGCCAACTTTCTCCCTAAGGACACTATGTGCATGAGTGGGAAAAAATGACCCTAGTTTAGGAATAGACTGTGATGTTTTTAACTATTTCTGTTTTGCTCTGTATTGAATAAATATAAGATTATTTTTGGTTTTGCATTTTTATTTAGCAAATGTTCTGTGTCCAAGAGTTAATGATTTTATTTTGACTGATTTTGTGTAAATAAGAAACACACTTGTGGAGTTTCAGGAACTACAGTAACAAATTATAGAACTGTCTTCACCCTGCTCCCCCCAACATGGTTACTTTAAGGACCCTGAGAGTTGAGAAGTAGTTACATGGTCTTGACCATGGCCAGTCGTCCTCTGGGAACTATCCCTCTGTCCCCAGACTTGCCATTATGAGGGCTGGTTAGGAAAACTGGACCATCCTATAGAGAAAGAAGGGGGACTGTGTATGTCGCATCAGACACCATACCTTGACTACTTAGTAGGAGAACCATCGAAAACTGGTTAATCAATCATTTATGGTCCATCTAATGTGGCAGCATGACTGAAATAAATAACACTTTTAGGTGTCTGTAATTAGATAGAATTCCAATGAGTCACAAAATAAATTAAATTAGAATTCTCATTCTAAGTATTCTCATTAACAAGTAAATATATTTTCATATTTAGCAATTCTCAGTACTGAGAATTATTACAAGGCTGTCGAAATTCCTAGTAGCCACATCTTGTCTTTTATTCATTTGTTAGAAGATAGAGATTCTCACCTCTAGACCAACTTCAAGCTGATTGGAAATGGGGGAAATTCTATTATTTCTATTAATACCTTCTCTGAAAAAAAGATAATTAGTTTTTTTCAAATTTTATTTCACTTAGCTATATGTGTCTCTATGTATGGGTACATGTCATTAAAATACACTCACCATTTGTAACACATCAGAAGAAACCATCTGCATACAGCACATAGCTGTAGCCAAAGCACACACAATGGTAGAAATGATGTTGAGAGCACATACGCTGAATAACAGGTCCTGTGAAAAAAGATACACAATAGAATGTCAGTTCTTATCTTAGTAATACAGATGACAGAATCCCAAATATTTGTGACAGCTTTGACAATGATAATTGACTACATTTATCAATTTTATATGGCTTTAATTGTTAAAATACAATTTATTCTTCTGAGAAAGATCGACTCACATATATTTCCATGACAGAAATTAATTCAAGATTCAAAACAAACATCCCTAGACTTAGAATGCTGATGGTTATTTCAATTCCTTTTCATTCGTTTATAATTATCATGCAGAATTTTGCTTTTTGAGAAAAACAAGGATATGATTAATGAGTTCCCAGAAATAATGTAATCTGAAAGATAAGAATAATGATGACTCTGAACATCTATGACATGGAAAGAAACCAATAATAAGAGGGCAAACATTTCTTCTGCGTTATATTGGTCAAATAAGTGCTATAACAGAACAAGGTATACATAGTTGGAACTTCTGATTGCAAGGCCAGGTTGGTCAGGGCCCTGAGCCAGACATTCTACCTCTGTAAGTATTTCTAATAATAATTTAGTATTTGTTAGGAAATATCTCTTTGTCTATAGTGATAATGCATTTTGAACTAAGCATACTTCCTATTGTATGAAAATTGTTTTAAAAAATATATTCCCCTCTATTTTTTGCAAACAAATAATAGAAACTCATTTTTTCTCCCTCCCAACTCCCATCCCACTGGAAAAAAAGAAAAACACACTTATTATAACAAATAAGCATGGTCAAGCAAAACACATTTGCTCAGTTGCTGTATACCAAAATATATGTCCCATTCTGCATTGTAAATTTATCACTTCTCTGTAATAGATAACATGTTTCATCATCAGTCCTTTGGAATTATGAATGGTCTTGTATTGATCATAGTTCTTACAGCTTTCAAAGTTGTATTTTTACAGCATTATTATTATTGAATACATTATTCTCCTAGTTCTGATCATTTCATTTTTCTTCAATTTATAAAGTCCTCAAAATTGTTCATTTTTATAATATTGATGTTACAATATAAATTATTCTTCCAATTCTACTTACCTCACTCTATATATTCTCATATGTCTTTTTCTTCTTAAAATCACTTACTTCCTCATTTCTTATAGCACAATAGTACTCCATCATATTCATATACTACAACTTTTTCAGTCATTCCTCAATTGATGAACATTCCCTTAGTGCCCTTTTTTGTCACCACGAAAAGAGAAGCTATAAATGTTTTTATCCTTAACAGACCTTTTCCTTTTTCTATGATCTCTTTGGAGTATACAGCTGGGTCAGAGGATACATACTGTTTAGCAACTTTTTATGTATAATTTCAAATTGCTTTCCAGAATGGTTGTGCCCAGTCATACGCCCAATAACAGTACATTAATGTGCCTGTTTTACCACAGCCCCTCCAACATTCATAATTTTTATTTTTTTGTCATCTTTGCCTTCTTATGGGTAAAAGATGGAATCTCATAATTGCTTTAACTTGTATCTCTTTAATTAGTAGTTATTTGGATCACTTTTCCTTATGACTATAAATAGCCAAGGTTTCTTCCCTTGAGAACTGCCCTTCATAACCTCAGACCATTTATCAGCTAGGGAATAGCTCTTTTTCTTATAAGTTTGAATTAGTTCTTTGTATATCTTGGAAATGAGATCTTTAGAAGAAAAACTTGTGGCAAACATTTGTTGCAGTTGCTTTCATTTTAAATTTATTTTTATTACATTTGTCTGTGCAAAGATATCTTAATTTTATTTAATCAGAATTAAGCATTTTATCTTTTGTAATCCTCTCTATGCCTTGTTTGATCATGAACTTTCCTCTTATCTACTGATTTGATAAGTAACTTTTTCCTTATTTCCCCATATTTATGATATGACCTTTTATATCTAGGTCACATATCCATTTGCAGTTTATCTTAGTATAAATTGTGAGGTTGTGGTCTAAAGCTTACTTATTCCATATTGCTGTACAATTTTTATACCATCTTTTGTCAAATAGTCCTTATCCCAGTAGCTGCATGTTTATATTTATCAAATACCAGGGCATTACATACATTTGCTTTTGGATGTTATGCACATATGTGTTCCATTGATCATTCTCCCTATATTTTAACCAATACTTAATAATTACTGCTTTCTAGCATCATTTGAGATCTGGCATGACTAGGGCTCCTTCATTCCTATTTCTTTTCATTATTTCTCTTGAGATTTTTCACCTTTTCTTCTCCATATGAATTTTTTTAGCTCTATAAAGTCACTTATTGGTAGTTTTGTATAGTACTGAATAATATACTGAAGTATATTAATTTATGTATTATTGCCATTTTATTATTTTATGGCTCATCCAATCCATGAGCAATTATTTTCCAATTATTTAGATCTGTATTTATTTCTACAAACAACTGTTTGCAGTTGCATTTATATAGTTCCTGTGTGTATCTTGTAAGGTAGACTTGCAAGTATTTTATATACTCTTTCTGCTGGGTTTGACAGGTATTTTATAGAAATGATGATAATTTGTGTTTAATTTATATCTTGCACATTTGCTGAAACTATTAATTGCTTCAATTAATTTTAGTGGCCTCATTAGGGTTCTTTGTGTGATTTGTTTAAATCTATAGTTATTTCCTCAATTTCTTTTCCTTATCTTAATGTTAGTCAGAATTCTAGTACTATGTCAAATAGAATTTTGACAATGTACATTCCTGTTTCACCCTGGAATTTATCTGAAAGAATTCTAGTTTATCTTCATTACAAATAATGGCAGATCTTAGTTTTAGGTATAGACTATTTATCATTTTAGGGAAAGATCCACTTATTCCTATGTTCTCTATTTTAAAAAATTGTGTTATATTTGTCAAAAAGTCTTTTCTGTATCTATTAATATAATTATATGATTTTTGTTTCATTTGATATTAAGTAGTTAATTAAGTTTATAGTTTTCCTAATTCTAAAACAACCCTACGTTCCTGATATAAAATGTTGTTTCTCTATCTCTTTTAATAAAGTCTATATTTGCTGTTTTCTTGTCTGAAATCATAATTGCTACCCCATCTTTTTTTTTTTTACTCCAACTCCTCATCTTAACTTTTTGGGTTTTTATGTCTTACGTGTGTTTCTTGTAAACAATATACAGTTAGATTTTTGTTTTCTAATCTATTCTGCTAAGTTCTCCCATTTATGGATATATTTTGTTTTTTAATTGCTTATATTTCCCCCTGAATCCCTTCTCCTACTCAAGGAGTCATTCCTCAAGAACACATGGATGTCAGTAATGGAGTCAAGAAGACATGGGTTGAGTTCTGTCTTGGATACTTGCCACTTGTGTGACTCTTAACAAATCACTTCACCTCTCAGAGCCTCATTGTCCTCAACTATAAAGTTAGAAGGTTGGACTAGATGGTCTATCAGGTGTCCTTCAGCTCTGAATCTATGGTCCTATGATATTATATGAAAAGACTATAAGTAAGTATAATGTAGAGATTTGTTATTTTGAATTAAATTTCCTCTAAAATGCAAAGATTTGCGAATTTAGAATCAATGGTCATAATTTAAATCCCTTAATATTTCTCAGATGTTGGGGAAGCCATTTAGTCTCTCTAGGCTTTAAGTTTCCCCGTTTGTAAATTTAGAGATTAGACTAGTGGACTACTGAGGTCCCTTCTAGTCTAGATCTATTCTATTGTTCAGTTGTGTCCAATTTTGTGACCCCATTTGGGGTTTTCTTGGCAAAGATATGGGAGTGGTTTGCCATTTCCTTCTCTGGCTCATTTTACACATGAGGAAAGTGAGGCCAACAGGGTTAAGTGACTTTGCCCAGGGTCACACAGCTAGTGCCTGTGACCAGATTTGAACTCAGGTCTGCCTGACTGTAGACCATGGGCTCTATCCACTATCCTAGTCTAGATCTATTTTCCTAGGAATGTAACATTTCAATCCATGCCAAAAAGGCTCATTCAATTGTATTTAATTAAATGCATTAACCAAGTGATAAGGAACCATTTTAAATATGAAGTTATCCATTTTCAAGGTCAGTGGTATTTAAATTAACATCTACTCTCAAAAGATAACACAGGAAAATCAAGGCAATTAAGAGACATTATAAACAAAGGAAATTGAAATACCGTGAGTTCATAGAGAAGACTGTATAATATTACATATAATATAAGACCATATTAGAGGTGGCACAGTGGATAGAATGCCAGGCCTGAAGTCAAGAAGACCTGAATTCAAATCCAGCCTCACAAACTTAGTAACTGTGTGACCCTGGGCAAATCATTTAATCTCTATCTGCCTCAGTTTCCTCACCTGTAAAATGAGGATAATGACAGCAAACTTCCTCTCAAGGTTGTTGTGAGGTGCAAGTGAGATAATATCTGTAAAGCACTTAGCACAGTGCCTGACATATAAAAGGCGCTATATAAATGCTATCTAGCTAGGTAGGTGTAAGAGTAAGAACAGGAGTAGGAATAATGCCTACAAAAGTGCAGAGACAACTTTAATGACCAACTTAAAATATAACTGAATTCAAAAGCTATTTCACAATAAATAGTCAAAGAGCGTAAAAATAGTTCTTAAAAGGAGAATTACAAACTATTAACAACACTATGGATGAATGCTCCAAAGTACTAATAAAAGAAAGGCAAGTCAAAATAACCCTTAGATTGGATCTCACATTCAGAAAACAGTCAAAGATGACAAAAGATGAAAATAACCAGTGTTAAAGGGGTTGTAGAAAGATAGACATACTAATGCATTGTTGGTGGAACTATGACTTTGTATAATACTTTGGAAAGGAATGTGGAATTATGCAAAAAAAATGTGGCTAAAATGTTTATACTTTCTGACCCAGAGAGTACACAGCTAAGTATATACCCAAAAAAAGGTATCTGACAAAAAGAAAGCTCTATGTATACCAGAATATTTATAGCAGCACTTTTTGTGGTATCGAAGAACTGGAAGCAAAATAGGAGCCCATTGTTTTGGGAAATTGAGGTACATTAATTTAATAGAATATTACTGTGTTTTAAGAAATGATCAACATGATGAAAAAAGAGAAATATGAAAAGACTTACTTGGACTGATGGAAAGTGAAGTAAACAGAGATAAGAAAACCACATACATAAATTTTGCAATAATACAAAGAACCACAGTCTCAAAACAATAGAAAATGAAAGTACAAAAGTACAAAAAACATAATATCCTAAAAGAAGAGATAAGAGAAGGCACTTTGCTCACACTCCCACTCCTTAGCAGAGGTAAGAATCCACAGATGTGGAACACTGCATATAATGTCAAATTGTTTTGATCTACTGATTAGTTTTGCTAGAATTTTTCTCTTTCTCTTTAAAAAATTCTTTGTTATACAAAGAGCTATCTTTCTGGGAGGTTTTGGGGAAGGGATACAGACGGAAATTTAAGCAATGAAAAAAACAAAAAAATCAATAAAATATTTTAAAAATATGTGCTAATTAAAACATAAGGTGTTACTGTTTATTACAACGAGTGAAATTTTTGGAAATATATTGAGTTTAAAAAGTGAGGTTACTTTTGTAATGAAAGCAATTAAAATAGCTAATTTGCTATTCAAATCAAAGCTAAAAGTTATGCTGTAAATTATAGAAAAATGTGACAAAAAACTGTTAAAATTTTTATATTATTATTTGATAATAATAATCACATTTATATAGTGCTTTAAGGTTCACAAAGCACTTTCCTCATAGCAACCCTATCAGGTAGGTGGTGTAAGTAGTATTATTCCTTATTTGATCTATTAAGGAAAAGAAGTTCAGAGCAATCATATGCTTACAGATTAAGAGCTGGACAAGGCCTTAGAGATCATCTAGTCCAAAAACTTCATGTTATAGATGAGGAAACTGAGGCCCAGAGAGGTTAATTGACTTGTTCAAGGTCACAGTGTCACAGACAGAATTAGAAGATAGCTGTCTGCAGACATAAGGCCAATATTCTTCCAGTTTCCTTTCCTGTAAAATGAGAAGTATAGAGCCAGAATCAGGGCTTCTTAAACTTTTCCCACTGGAGATCCCTTTTTGTGTTTTGTCAACTTTCATTGGCTTTGTGTGACCTGAGGCCATGTGTAGTGCAAAGTGCACATGCTTTGTGTTCAGAACCAAGGCTGTTAGATTTTGAATTAATTTTTGGTCACTGAACATTCAGAAACTTTTTAATGTTGCCAAATGTTTTGTGACTCCATAAGAGGTTGAGACCCACGATTTAAGAAGCACTGAACTAGACGACCACTAATATAGAGTTCCTTTCATAATAAATTAAAGAGAAATAAAAATATTAGCTAATTGGACGTTGATTATATTTGAAGCTATGGCTAGTAACTAACATGAAAATTAAGTAATAGCTCTTGGTGGAGGAAAACTAAGAAGGGAATGGGGTAGAAAAGCATAAGTGCTGAAATAAAAAGAAAGAGGTAGAAAACTATCTCAGCCTAAACTGGGGGAAAATGTCAAGAGAAATTTTATGTCTTTATTGCACAATGTAGCAATGTAGCATTTTTTTTCCTTTCTCTCTATTCCCTTGATGGGGAAAATAGGCAACATCTTTAAAAACAGGAGAGAGTCTCTCCTCTGATTATTAGTTTGGGAGCAATCAAAAGACTTTAAGTACAGTAATCAAAGACAATAACAAAGAAAATCCAGTGGATAATTTTATGCCAAACTAGTCTAAAGAGACTGTATAACCAGGAGGGAAGAGGGAGAACAGTGGTATGGGTGGATGGATGATTTAAACTCAAAATGCTAAATTGAGATTGAAAATGAATTATAAAACACCATTCTTATCTAGGTCTATGAATTAGGATTAGATTCAGCAATGACTATGGTATAGCTACGTACTGTGGAATAACTGTGAGTGCTTAATTTGGAGTCAGAGGGACTTAGTGAAAATCCTGGATCTGTAATTTATTTGTCATTGTTTTTGTCCTTCATTCTCAAAGAGGACCATGACTTCAGGGAGGTGATGCCATGACATGCAAGTGAATTGGATTTAAGTGACGGAGAGCTGTGCAAAGTCACCAGCCTCACTTACTCCTCCAGAGCCATCTGGGTCTAGTGGCAAGATTTACATCAGGATGACTGGAAATGGCCTGGGATGTAGTAGGAGACCTTGGTCTTTTTAAGCTAAGGCCTACCTGCATGGCACATCACTTAACCTATGTAGGCTTCAGTCTCTTAAACTGTAATATAAGGCACTTGGCCTGGATCAGTCAGTGAATAAACATTTATTGAATACCTACCATGTACCAGGCACTATGCTAAGTACTAGATGACCTCTAAGGTAATTTTCAATGCTAAATGCATGACTCATTGATGGCCCCAGTGAAAAAAGCAACACTACATTATAGTCAGTTATCTTACTTAATAGCAGTTTTCACAATAAATGAGAGGCTGCATTCTCCAGGCTATAGTCTCGAGAGAGATACTGATTCCTGTTTTCAATCCTTGGGTGGTAGCCATGGAGAACACAATGACAAATATAAGAAAAACCTATGAGACAGTCCTCTTTTCCTTCTGTAATATCTGTAAGCTGACATTTTCTTTTTTATATATAGAACTACTAACAGTCACCAATTCATTCATCAACAATTCCAATATTATTTTTTATTTCTAAGAGCTTTTGCTATGTGAGAACAAAAGCCACTCCCCAATAGATAAATGGTCAAAGAATAAGAACAAATACACACTTTTCAAAAGAAGAATTGCAGATGATTAGTAATCATATGAATAAAAGCTCTAAATCATCAATAATATGAATACAAATCACAACCACCCTGAGGTTTTACTTCATACTCAGAAAAATGGCAAAAGACAGTAATATTCAAAGTTGAAGGGGCTGTGAAAAGACAGGCACACTTGTACATCTGTTAGTGGAGCTATGACTTGGTCTGTCCACTATGGAAAGCTATTTGGAATTATACTAGTAAGTGACTAAAATTTCCATACATTTTGATCTCAAAATACCACAGCTGAGCCCCAGAGAGGTCAAGACAGAAAAACCTAATGTAATAACAGAAATATCCACTGCATCACCTTTGGAAGTTACAAAAGACTGGAAACAAATTAGATTCCCATCAAATGGTACATAAAGCAAATCATGGCATATGAATGTAATGAAATATTACTGTGTTGAAAGAAATCATGAATGCAAAGAACTCAGACTCATAGTAAGACTTACGTGAACTGATGCAGAATGAAATATGTAGAACCAGGAAAAGAATACATGATAATGAAAATAATTTAAATGGAAAGAACAACAATGAAACAAAATTGAATACTGTGTAACAATAATGACACAGTTTGTCCTCAAAGAAGAGAGAAAAAAAATATAACTCCTCCCTTCTTTTCAGAAGTGAGGGACTCTGTGTAGAAAGCATATTATCAGACATGGCAATGTTGGTTAGTTGTGCTAGGTTTTTCCCCTTCTTTATTCTTTGTTAAAAGGGATAGCTGACTTAGTGAGGGACACATAGGTGATAAAACAATAGAAATTTGAAAATTAAAAATAGAATGTACTAAATTAAATAAAAATTAGGGTACTTAAAGGTTTTTTCTGTCCTTTATGCTGTACTTTGTAGTCATATCTGCAATGACCCAAGAGTATGATCATTTTAGAAGAAAAAAGGATAGGTGTATACGTGTAGATACATATTGAAATTTAAGTGCCTCATAAGTATTCTATAACCATATACCTGCATCAGAGCATGAGAAGAATGATATCATAAATAAGACAGGTAAGAAGAGTATCCTCTTATAGAAATTGCTGTTGGGGGAAAAAAAGATCTGTTCCTTTATTACATTCTCAAGTACCAAATGAATCATTCTGGAGGGTTATGCTTCACTGGATTTTATCAGTTAATTGTAAACTTAATGAAATATGGAGAATGAAGTGTTATTTCCTTATTGCTTATGCTCTTCCACTCCTTACCCTGTAGGAGTATCTTCATATGAAAGATTCAGCATTTTATTTAAAGTTGTTAGCAACTTGGTTTCTACTCGTTTGACATATTAAAAATATTATTATTACTATGTATATGTTTACATTGCACTTTATTACCTAATTAGCAAGTTACACTATTTCATGGTTAAAAGCCTAAAGGGTTATAAAGTAAAGGCAAATGATTAAAAAAAATGAAGACAAGAACAAAATTAATTTGCTTTGAAGTTCCAATCCACATAGAAAATTAACAAAGTCCATTTGAAAATAAAAAAATATAAATCATAGTCAATCAACAAGCTTTTCTGAAGCACCTGTTAGTTCCAGCCACTGATTAGATGATGGAGATACAAAGAAAAAGATGATAATCCCTGTCATCAATGATCTTATATTCTATGGAGGAATGTATAACATAGACTGTACATATGTGTGTATAGTATACATAGACTTGTCTATACAAAATGATTACATTACCAAAAATACATAAAATAAACACAGTGGTACTGAAAGTTAGATTTAACAGATCATTTTGGTAATAATATTATTTTTTAAATTTTATTAACTCTGTTGATGACATTGCACTGGGAGAATCCTATTTTTTGTTGTGGTAATGCCAAATGCAGAAACATCTAGTTGGACTCCCTGTTTGATGAAAACAGTGATTTCTTTATCTACTTAGTGGATACCCTTGAAGCTTTGAGGGCATCTCTTCAATAGGAGATTTCCACACTCTTTCCCTTCCTTTTTCTTCTCCAAGTTTGATAATGTTGTTCTTTCCAGGGTCTCCCAGGGGTGAGGAAACCACTTCACAAAGTGACCACTTTGGTCATACTGATAACTAAGAGGCAGGGCCACCTGAGTGAGAGGTCTCCATTAAGCAACTGTTGCAATTAAGATCTGAAGAGTTATATGGTAGAACGAATGATTATGTTTAGAAACCCATAAATAATGTCAAACTTTTTCAAAAGAGGACACTTCAAGATCATAACAATGAAAAAGTAAAATCTTTCCAGTGACATATACAAAATGCAGATCCAAAAACATAAGAAATTCATTTTTGTCAGCCTAGAAAAAATTAATTACAATCCCTACATATTCCTTTGTCATTGAAATGAATGCCCTTCTGAAAACATTAATATTGCATATACTATGTGCTACACCATAGAAACATTGTTTAAAACTACTCAGAAAAAGAAAAACACAAGTCACAACCTTTTGTTTGAAAATAAATACATTTCAGGAGGTAAAGATTGCTTTGTACCTCGTGAAATGCACTCATTTTAATCACAAAACAAGGGATTTCTATTTCATTTTTTGTCAGCTGCTTAAAGTGACTAGCTTTGTTCCACACAGCTGCATGCTGCATGGAATACTGCGGCTATGCTTGCTTATTCACAATTCTCTTTCTAGCTGAAATAATGTTCTCACCTATGCACTTGGACAGCTTTGTCAGAGAGCCTTTTCTAAAAGCGTGTAAATCGGTATTGTGCAAAACTACTTTACAGCAGCTTTCCAAATTTCAAGTAGGAAAAAGAGCTGGCTCTTTTAAAGTTGATCTTAAATCTTGCTGCTGGTCATTTGGCAGAATGATATTTAAGTGACAAATAAAACAGAATTAAAAAAACAATTACGTGGCAATACTAAAGCAGGCAATAGATTCAGGGAAGAAAAATAAAGTTTTCCCTTTTTATAGGCAGATCAATAAATAATCAACATAAAGTAAAAAAGAGGCATTTGAACTACATTCCACAATTTTGGATTTGGAAAAGGGATGAAACTACAAATATAACAGAGTCTATGATTACTTTTTAATGAAGGAAAATGACAAAATTTGAGTAAAAGGTAACAAAGGTGAAGCATTACAGATGCCCAGATATTAGAAAACATTAGGGCTCCAGGACATTAACTTGTTAATCATATAAAGATGTTACTGTCCAATGAAAAGGTCAAGTCTGTAACTATTTCTAGATTCACCCATTCATATTTGTTATGGTTTTAAAATGTGATGCCCAGTGTATTTAAAGAATAAGATTATTTTGGGAGAATACTGTATGCAGAGATATAATGAAAGAGGGAAAAAGGTGAGAATAGGGTCAGGGAAAGCCAAAATAGAGAAAGGAAGAATATAGGATATGAAGGATAAGAGAGGAAAATAATACAAGGAAGAATGATGGAAAATCTAATCATGAAAGTATCTTTGCTATGGCAAAAAAAGATGTTTAAATGTGGAAATGATAGAAAGTTACAAAATGTATTTGGTAATTTTGGTGAAGTCGTCTAAATTCCCTTTTCAGTTTGGAGTAATATACAGTACTACCCAAACTTTAGGCAACGAATAATGTGTCAGATCATCCCCGTTCATTTCTTACACATAATTTGTTTCTTTCTCTTCAAACTCAGTAGTAGAGGTTGAGGAAAGTCAAGCTCAGTGTTTTCCAATATCACTAATGACTGCTGCAACAACAAAAAAATTAACTCTTTGAGCCTGTCTCCTCATTTATAAAATGAAGAGTTAGACTACATGACCTCTAAGCTCCCTTTCAGCTCTTAAGCTATGATCCTAGAATCTACTGACCCAAAGTATAACAGAATCTCTTACATTCAAATTTCCTAGACTTAGAATAAGGCAGATATACAGGATCCTAGTCTTAGAGGTGGAAGGGGATTTAGAGGTTATTTAGTCCAATCTCTTCATTTTACATAAGAGTAAATGGATGTCTGAAAAAACAAAACAAGTTGCCCAAAGTTGCATATAGGATTGTATATAAGGTTGCATATAAGAACCAGGATATAAACCTATGTCCTTTGATTTCAAATCCAGTACCATATTTGGAGGCATTTTGGTTCATTTTCCTCCCTTAACTAATATACCCCTAGATATTGCTGGTTCTTCTTTCAAGAAGTTTCTTAAGTCTGTCCCATTCTATCATTTCCACCCTTTATAATCTTACACTCGGCCTAGGGCAAAACAGCATTTTAGCTCTCTGTCTCCAGTTTTATTCTCTCTTTTATTCTATGGATCTCCAGATTAACCATTAAAATACTGTTTTGATCATATTAATCCTCTACTAAAAATGTTCAGCACTACCTACTATTTATGGAATAGAGTCTAAACTCCTTGATTTGCCACTCAGAATCCTCTATGATCTGCCTCCATGCTATCCTATTCCTTTTCCCCTGAAGAATCCATAACAAAAGTCATTTATTACAGTTACATTGTATCCTAAATATAGCATATACTTTGCTAACAATGTGTCTTTGTTTATGTTCTGTTCCTTGCCTAAAGTGCTATCCCATCAGCATTGTGGTTTTTCAAATCATGTTCCATCTTTCTCCCATCTTCTCCAAGAGGGCTTCTCAGAACATTTCAGCTCAGGATGACTGTTTCATCCTCTGACTTCATAGCACTTGAAATCACAGGAGCATAAAATCTCATGACAGGAAGAGATCTTAGAATCCATTCATACCAAATACCTTTTTTAAGATTAGTAAAGCAATAACTAGAAAGTAAGGGACCTTGCCAAGAAGGGTACTTCATTTGTGGTAGGGGCAAAAAACAAAGCTTTCTTGCTTCCCAGCACAGTACTCTTTTCTTTTTCTTTTTTCTTTTTCTTTTTTCTTTTTTTTAGGCAATTGGGGTTAAGTGACTTGCCCAGGGTCACACAGCTAGTAAGTGTCAAGTGCTTGGTCTGAGGCCGGATTTGAACTCAGGTCCTCCTGACTTCAGGGTCGGTGCTCTATCCACTGCACCACCTAGCTGCCCCCACAGTATTCTTTTCAATACTAATCACTCAGCAATTAATCATGCACCACCTTAAGATCGCTAATACTATTGTCTTGAATTATCTGGCTTTCTATATGGATCACTTGTCTCTGAACATAATATCTTATATCTTATACTTGATGTATCCCCTATTATAATTGGTAGAGTCCCTCATATGTAGCAAGTATTCAATAAATATATATTAACAAGAAAAATATGAATAAGCACAACACAGCTCTTCCTTCTTATATTTAAGATTTGTGAAGGAAAGACAAGATAAAACCACAAAAAAGGAAATGGACAATTTGGATTACATAACTTTTGAAATGTCTTTGCAATATAGTTTTATTTCATACTTCATACAAATAAATAAGCAACTATTTTTTAAAATGAGAACAAAAGAAAAGAAGTCAAGAGTTATTTGTCATTTTTAAAATTTTATTGCATATATTTCCTGTCAATCTTAGAGACCTGGATCAGTGAGGTGAGAAAAGAGAAGAAAGTTTTGTATTTTTAACCTGGGATTTGCAAGATAGGCTTTGCAAATAATTAATCCTCCATTCTTAGAACCAGGCAAAGTGTCTGAAAGCCAGTATTTTCATGCCTTCGATTCTTAGTCAGAGCTGGCCATGAAATGGTAAACATTTAGGGATTAAATTATAGACCAATATAATAAGGAGTAACAACCTTTTTATTAAACAAAGTTATAAAAGAAGCAGTATTTTAAAAGGATGGTCTTTTTCACCATCCTCAAAAACTGCTGCTCATTTATTTTTTCCTCTCCATCACAATCAGCTTTATCCAGCATTTCCTGAGGTTCATGATCTGATAAATTTTCTCTCAATTCCTTACAAATTCTCTTAATATTTTTCAGGACAATACTTCCTATACAATCATCATCAAATAATTTGAAAGCCTTCAAAATTTCTTCTTTTTCATTCTTTTCATTCCTTTTCACATGCTTCATGGAAAAATGGTGCCAAATCCCTCTTTACTAAGCTCTGCTAGCATTTAAAAATTTCTTCTTTGGCTCAGTCTAAGGCATATATTACAATCTTCAATTTCTTCACATCAAGGCTTCTGGACCCATCAACATCAAAGAAGTCAAAGGTCTCTTTAATTTCTTGTTTCTATCCCTCAGTCAATTTGACTTCCATATTAGGCTTCTTGTTTTGTCTGGTACTTGGTCAATAGTTAGATGCCATACAGCAGTACATAGTGACCAGCCCTGCTGGGTCAGTGCCATAACATTGCTCCAGGACACAGGCACTGTCATCATGCCTCCACAGAGCTGGTCTTGTCTACCCTTCATGCTACAATGGTTGCTAAGGCAAGCTCTGATTACATAAAATTAAGACAGTTTATGCACAAACAAAAGAATGCAGCTAAAATTAAAAGGGAAGAAGGTGCTTAGGGAAAAATCTTTGCTGGGTCTCATATCTAAGATATATAAGGAACCAATTAAAATATATAAGAATAGGAGTCATTTCCTAGTAGATAAACAGTTGAATGGATGTGAACAGGCAGTTTTGTAAAGGAAGAAATCTAAGCTATCAATAGTCATGTAAAAAGTTTTCAAATCATTAAAAATCTGAGAAATATAGAAGTTCCATCTCATACTCATGATATTATCAAAGTTAACAAAAAAAAAGGTCAAATGTTGGAGGACCAGTAGAAAAACAGGGACACTGATGTACAGTTGGTGGAATTAGTCTAGTCATTCTAGAAAGTAACTTGGAATTGTGCCCCCAAATTCCCTAAACTGTGCATATCCTTTAACTCAGCAATATTACTACTAAGCTTATACCCAGAAGAGATCAAAGAAAGAAGAAAAGGACCCATATGTATGAAAATATTTATAGTAGTTCTTTTTTGTAGTGGCAAAGAACTGGAGACAAAAGTAATATTCATTAATGGGGAAAATGGCTGAACAAATTATAGTATATGAATATAATGGAATACTATTTCCCTGTTAGAAATTATGAAAGGAATGGATTCAGAGAAATTTGGGAGCTCTTGTATGAACTGGTACAGAATGAAGTGAAAAGAATCAGGAAAATAATCTATAAAATGACATTATAAAGACAAACAACTTTCAAAGAATTAAGAACTGTGAATGCAATGATCAGCCATGATTCCACAGAACCAGTGATAAAGCATACTACCTACCTCCTGACAGAGAGGTGATAGGAAACAGAAAGATACATATTTTCAGCCAGGGTCAATGAAGAAATTGCTTTGCTTTATTATGAGTAAATGTTATGAAGGTTTTCTTTATCATTTATTTTTAATAGGGGAAGGTAGAACAAAGAGAAAATATATCTTTGTTCATGAAAAAATTAATTTAAAAAATGGGAAGGAAAAAATGATTTACCTACTTAACTTTCCAGACTCCCTGGATAGTTTACATAGGAAAAAAAAATCCCATAAATAAAATGAATCCTCTAAGCAATTCTTACTGGACACCTGAATAGAATCCACGTAATGCTGTGCCTTTTACTTTTCCCAAAAAATTTTAGAGTTACAGGAGCATATCTAGGAATAGCTCTCAACAATGAAGTCTAGCTATGCTAAAAACTATTTGGCATAGAGAGGTCTCTAAGGATGGCATATAAACCGATCCTACACAGGAAGTGAAAATTAGTCTTTCATTTCAGGAGGATAAGTGGTTCACTGCAGAATCTTTGGGAAGTATAATTTCAAGTTGCTAAAATTCAAGTTAGCAACTTTACAAATTTAAACATACAAAATGTCAGTGCTCACAATGCTATATTCAGTAAAACACTACCAAAAATACAATTTAATAAAAAAAGCACTTATTAAGCACTTATGATGCGAAGGGTGCCATAGATACAAAAACAAAACACAAAGAAGTCCCTGCCTTTAATAAATCTTCATGAAGATATAGTGAAATAATCAGATTGATTCTATGTCCTTTTTTTAATTGGTCCTATTTATAGTTAATTGATTTTATCCTGTAACTGCCTAAGTCATGATTCTTTATCTCTGAATTTAGGTCAGAGATTCAGCTGGCCTATAATGAGTTAAGTTTAGAAATCCAGTTCTCCTGCTAATCATTCTTCTATTCTTGGCTTAAGGAACTCTATTGTCCTTGAGGGATGCAGGTGGACACCAAGGAAGCACATCCATCAAGGATACCTGGTTTGTTATCCAAAGAAGTCTGGTCCACCATCTCAAATCTTGCAGGTGGACTCAAACAACAAACATTTCTTAGTCACGGGAGGGAAGGAGGGGGTAGCTCCTCATTCCCAATTTCCAACCAACCACATTGGTTACAAAGCCGAGACAAGGGGGACAATCATATTGATTTCACTATTTAGGATCTTGAGCTCTTTTAACCAATCATAACTTGTTTCCCACCTACAAGTCTTGTTTTTTGTTCTGTACTCCCCAAAATGTAAAAGAGAGCTGTCCCCCTCATTTGGGGTCTTAGCTTTGCTGAGAAAGCTGAGATCCTATTTACTGGTAAATTTGCACTTTACTAATAAATTGCTCATGCCTGGAACTATGTGTCTCAGTTTAAGTTACTTTTATCGTAACAACAAGATGTAAAGAGATAAGTATTTTTATTAATTATATATGGATTAAACAACAAGGAAGATTAGGACAAACTTCCATAAGAGGTGGCAAATGAACTAAGCCTTGAAAGAATATAGGGAATCAAAGAGTTACCTATGCAGAGTGAGTGAACACTAGGTAATAGGGACAAGCTATACATATAAAGGTAGTGAGGTAGGTAAAATGCCAAGTGTAGGAATTGAAAAATAAACCAGTTTAGGTGAGAAGTAGAATGAGTAAAGAAGAATAATAAAAAACATACCAAGAGCAAAAGTATATTCACCACTGACTGAAGTGAGAGAAGAGGTTCAGGTCATGGGAGTTGAAGTTTGATGAATCAGAAGTGTTGGTTGTTTGAAGGAATGTCAATATGTTTATTGGAAGAAACAATGTATAGGAGGCTTTACTTTCTAAAGGGCACAGAGCCAGTTTCTGAACTCCTCTGAAAACATCAACGACTCCATATCACCTCTAGAATAAAATACAAATTTCTCTATTCGACATTTAAAGTTAATTGACACTCAGGTCCCTTCCTACTTTCCAGTCTTTTTAAGACATTACTCCTTCTTGTGTACTCTACAATCCATCCATATTATTCTAATTGTTATTCTTCAGAGATGACATTCTATTTCTTTGCCCTGGTTGTCATACATATCTTAAAAGCTAAGTGTCACCTTCCCATCCCCAACCTCTAACCTCCAACCCTAGAATCCTTGGTTTCCTTTTATTTATTTATTTATTTTGCGAGGCAGTTGGGGTTAAGTGACTTGCCCAGAGTCACACAGCTAGTGAGTGTTGTATATCTGTTATATATCTGAGTCAGGTCCTCCTGACTCCAGGGCCTGTGTGCTATCCACTGTGCCACCTAGCTGCCTCGAATTCTTGATTTCTTTTAAGACTCAGGTCAAGCACCACTTCTTGCAGAAGATCTCAACTGCCTGTACCTGCCTTCCATCTGTATTTATGTGTATTTATCTTGGATGTACTGTATTTATCTTGGATGTACTGATATATGTCTGTGATGTCCACTTCATTAGAATTAGCTCCTTGGGGGGAGTAACTATTTTTGCTTCTTTTTTGTATCCCCAGTGCTTAGTACAGTTTCTGATAAATAGTAAGACTTTGATAAATGCTTGTTGATTGATTGATTGGCTTGGGATAGGTAGGTATCTATAACCAAGACTTGGTGATATATGCTGATGGAGTCTGCCTCAAAGGAGGAGAGGTTGTGAATAATTGTGGCAGAAGGAGAAACTGGAAACAGAATGAACCTTGAAGAAAGAGAGCTCAAAGGGAGAGACTAGAAATGATGTTGAAAAATTTATGTTTATTTTTCTTCCTCACTGAGTTTGCAATGGGCCATTGTGAGAATGTCTACTTTGTACTGAAGAAGCTAGCCAGCAATGCAGTGCTTTCTAGGGGGCACCAGTTTTCTATTAAGTATGATAAAAGGTCCTGTTTATGAAAAGAGAGATGTAATATGAAGGGCAGTTTCTTAAAGACAGAAGACGGACTACAGAGGATACAATGGAAGGTGAGGACACAGAAGGAGAGAGACTTATGAGGGATGGGACTAAGATGTATGCAGATGAGAGAACTGGAAATAGTAGCAGGGGAAAGGGTTTGTTTGCCTACACAGCTGGTAACTGAATCATAGGGATTTGGAGAGGAAGAGGTCAGAGCTTGCTTGTCTATTGTACTTCATCTAGACAAGTGGTACAGGGAACTTTTACTGAGATAATACTTTCTAGCAATGTTGATCTGCAACTGAGTTGCCTGGAAGGAAAGGAGGCACTAAGGTAAAGTGACTTGATCAGGATCATGTGATTGGGACATATAATTATTTGATTTAGACTTCTACCTTTAAGGGGCTTGTAATGGTAGACACCATCTGCCATCAGCTACTTCTCTGTCATGCACCAGGGAAGAAGGGAGCTTTAGTCAGGCACCTGGGAGACTAAATACCTGGAGATTAGGTTCCCAGGGACCTGACTGTAATTCAAATATATCACCAACTTTTTCCCCCTTCATCTCAAAGTGATAAGGATTCATAGTTGGGAGATTCTTTGCATGTGGTCTCAAAAAAAAAAAAAAGGCCTGGTATAAGAGGCTATACTCTTAGACAAAATAACACTGGTTCTAACAAAAATGAATTTTATAAAAGAACCAACCTGTGACATCACACAAGGATCCCATAAAAGGTCCCAAATATATCTCACAGCATTACATACAGAGTACTTGACAATTTTAAGTCTTCTTGTCTCTGAATCTCATAGATCTTAGTTGATAAATGTAAACTACCTAAACTATAATCTGAGTAAATAAGTATAGTCTGTACACTACTTTATTTTTTGTACTGTGGGACCCTGGACTCTGAAAGGTGATCTTTCAATTTATTTTTCCCTGAACCAGCTCCCTTGGACATTCCTAAACATTACCAAACAACTATGGGCCACTGTCCTTATCTCACTCCCACTGGTTACTGGACTCTGCTCCACCTTTCTAGCTTCCCTTTTTTAATGTTCTTCCATTTTGTATCATTTTAACAGAGAAAATTACATTCACCATATTTCAGATATTCAAGAAAACAGTAATGGGAGAGAAAAATAACAATCCACCACCATCTAGAGTAAATGTGTTCTTTCCTGGGTTCACTTGGCATGTCATTATTTTTATGTTTATTTTGCTGAATACACAAAAACTTACTGGAGGCAGACTTTGCCTCAATTCTTTCTTTGTCAAGTTTGGTTTTGTATTTAAAGACTGCTGAAGTCCAACCCAACACCAAAAATCTGTGATTCTATGGGATTCTTCTGATTAAAGAATCCACTGTCAAACTACCATGATTATACTATAAAAATGGAATTCTATCATTTAAGCCAATATTTCCATCAAAATTACAATTCTTTAAATTGTTATTGGTATTGTAGTATAAGAGGATATAGTTCACTAAGATTAACAATCATTTAAAATAGATATTTTGGGGGCATATAAACATGTAAATGGACTGGCACTTGGTCACACAATAAGCCAGTGACAAAACTAGGATTGGGAAATTAGTACAACTTCTAGCGGATTAGGTAACAAAATCTTTTATTCATTAAAACACTGAGCTTCAAACTAAATTAAAGTTTATAAAATGAAGATCATCAAAATGTTGTGCATGGAGGGCATATAAAATTTGACCTTTTAAAACATTATATTCAGATTCTAGAAAATTAGAAACACTTATGTACTATATTTAATATCAACTGTCAGGGCTGATTTCAACAAGGAAGTCAAGGACTACAGTCAATCCCAGGGAATGAAAATGATGCTTACTTCAACTCTAGGGCAATATCCTATATAGAAACGATAGTGAAGTTCTATTGCACAGTAGGCTGAAGGTTAAGTTAACAAGAATGATTCATACAAAGAAAAATATTTCAAAGTCAAAGAGAAGCATCTTTTGCTAGCTAGGAAAAAAGAGTAGGCATATATTATTGATATTTTAGTTTAAAATGGCACATCACAATGAAGTAAGGAGAAACAAGAAAACAATAAATACGATGAGTACAAAATGTAAATAGAAAGAACAACAACAAAACAGTTGAAATTGAATATTGTGAAATTTCAATGACCCCAAAGAAGAGATGTGGGAAAGGAAGTACCTCTCCCACTACTATGCACAGATATGTGAGCCTTTGGGTATAGAATACTGTAGATAATATCAAATTTTTTACCAGTATATGTTAGTAAGTTTTTGTTAAGCTCTTTTCTCTTTTTTATTCTTTGTTGTAAATTATGACTCTCTTGGTGGTGGGGGAGGAAAACATTAAGAAAAGTAGGTGACCAAAACCAACAGAAATCATATGATTATATCAATAGATGCAGAAAAAGCTTTTGACAAAACAGAGCACTCATTCCTATTAAAAACACTAGACGGCACAGGAATAAATGGAGCTTTCCTTAAAATGATAAGCAGAATCTATCTAAAGCCATCAGCAAGCATTATCTGTAATGGGGATAATCTACCCAATAAGATCAGGGGTGAAACAAGGATGTCCATTATCATCACTATTATTTAATACAGTATTAGAAATGTTAGCTTTAGCAATAAGAGCAGGAAAAGAAATTGAAGGAATTAAAATATGGAAGGAGAAAACAAAATGATTACTCTTCACAGATGATATGATGGTATACTTAGAGAATCAACTAAAAAACTACTTGAAATAATTCACAACTTTAGCAAAGTTGCAGGATATAAAATAAATGCACATAAATCATCAGCGTTTCTATATATTACTAACAAAGCTCAGCAGTAAGAGATAGAAATAGAAAATCCATTTAATGTAACCATAGACAATTTACAATATTTGGGAATCTACTTGCCAAGACAAACTCAGGAACTATATGAGCACAATTACAAAACACTTCACATAAATAAAGTCAGATTTAAACAACTGGAAAAATATCAATTGCTCATGGGTAGGCTGAGCTAATATAATAAAAATGACAATTCTACCTAAATTAATTTACTTATTAAGTTCAGTACTAATCAAACTACCAAAAAAAAATAAAGCTAGAAAAAATAATAAAATTCATCTAGAAGAGCAAAAGGTCAAGAATATCAAGGGAATTAATGAAAAAAATTGCAAAGGAAGGTGGCCTAGCTTTACCAGATTGACCAGGTCCAAAACTATATTATAAAGCAGCAATCATCAAAATTATTTTGTACTGGCTAAAAAATAGAGTGGTGGATCAGTAGAATACATTAGATATACAAGACACAGTAGTAAATGACTATAGTAATGTACTGTTCGATAAACCCAAAGATTCCAACTTCTGGGATAAGACAGAAACTGGAAAATAATAAGGCAGAAACCAGACATAGATCAATATCTTATACCTGTATACCAAGATAAGGTCAAAATCGGTACATGATTTAGACATAAAGGGTGATGCCATAAGCAAATTAGGAGAGCAAGGAATAGTTTACCTGCCAGATTTATGGAGAATTGAAGAATTTATAAACAAACAAGAGATATAGAACATTATGAAATGCAAAATAGATAATTTTGATAACATTAAATTAAAAAAGTTTTGCATACTATTTTCACTTTTTTGTGGCTTTTCTCTTTTGTTCTGTTTCTTCTCTAACATGAAAATGTTTACATGATTGCACATGTATAAACTATATCAAATTGCTTGCCATCTTGGGGAAGAGAGTTAGGAGGGAGGGAGAAAAAATTTGAAACTCAAAATATAAAAATGAATACTGAAAACTATCTTTACACGTAATTGGAAAAAATAAAAAAAATTTAGAAATAAAAGAAAAGTGGGTGAAGAAAAAACAAAGGATACTAATACAATTACTGTTTTAAAATAGGGTGCACTAGTTATATTTGTTATTCATAAGTGAAACATAACCCACGCATAAGGAAGAGGACTGAATTTGATGACCTCTAACCTCTTTTCTTTCTAACTTTGAAATTTGACAATTCTATGCTTCAATATTTGCTTAATTCAAAATCATATAATCACAGGCCCTAAAAAGTAGAAATGATAGGCAAAGTACAGAATGTATAGGAAATCAGTGGAAAAGGGTTTGCCAATCAATGTTTTTGTATCATTTCTGCTACATCTGAATTAACAGAGCATAACAAGATTCATTAAGGTCATCTTTGGCTATAAAGAACCAAAATGCAACATAGATATTATCAACAGAAACTTTACATTTTATGTAACTGAAAACTTCTGCTATCATTTCTGTGCCAATAGACATTCCCAGAAACTGTAAAACACATGACCATCCTTCTCCCATTATTCAGGTGATGAGTTCTATTGCCTACTGGCAACACCTTTAATACCTTTCTGGGTGTCTATCTCATATCCCATCAATCTCTTGTTGTGGTAAACTTACCCTGACTCTGAAGGACATCCACCAAATCCTTGCCATACATCATAATTGTGGATTGAAGAATACAGTATGAGTTAAAGAACAAAAAGAATTATTAAATGTTTCCTTTGCGCAAGGCATTGTGATAAGCACTGGGAATAGAAATGCAAAAAAGCAAGTCAGTCCTTGGTCTCACAAGTTTACATTTTGATGGAGGAACATAAGACAAAAAGGGGAAGTAGAAAGGTGAGAGCAGAGTCCAATAATTAGTGGGAATGGGATGAGAATACCGGCCCTAGTGGATTGCTAATGGTTAGGAACGTCTGAGGGAGATGGCTTTGGAAAAGAGAAGTTGAAAGATCACCTATCACACAAAGCTCAGGGTTTCACACCTTTTCACAGGATAGTTCTGCCATCCAAGCTTTAATCACTAGCACACTTCAGTGGTCACTAAGAATTTTAAAAGATGTATAAAGGGTGCGTGTTTTCTTTGAAAAACATATCCTGCAGAGGCTTATGTGAAATTCGGGGGAATGTCACAAGGCAGTGGGTAATAAGCAAAGGAAGTTTGGAAGCACTGGGGAGGAACTCTAATGGGGACAAGTAGATGAGAGGCAAGCTAGAAAGGAAAATGCCAGAGATTGATAAGGACAAAATGGGGACTGTGCATAGTAGGCAAAACTAATGCTGGCAGTAGAATAATTTCTCCTTAATGGCATCTATTTCATGCCAGTACTGGCAGTCTCAGTAGAAGAAACAGCAAGAAGTCTCCACATTCATCCAATTTGCAAGTGAATTCCATAGGCTGTAGAGCTGTGCTGAAGAGCACGGTGGGAAGCAGGGAAAAATGGACTCACAGTCTTCAGTTTTCTGGAGCCTTGGGAGGTTAGCAGTTTTGGGAAATGGGGGTTGTGTTTGCTGCCTGATTTAATACTTTATTGTTTACCCTGTATTCTTTTAAAATAAATGTCTTTTGTGTCATTATGATATATGTTTCACTTGGGTTTGGTGGAGGGATATTTAGTGGAAATAGGGCTTTATGAGCTATGGCATGAGATAGACCATTTTCTCTCTCAGGATACAAATCAGGGCATATTCAATACAGGGCTGTATTAAGAGACTAGGGTGCTCCATACATGAGGGCGTGTCCATAATATTTTAAAATTTCTTTTTTATTTTTTTTTAAGTGAGGCTGGTTGATTATTAGCTTTAACTGAGGTTATTTGCTCTGGCATGAGGACACATTGAAAATAGTTTAACATCAACCCTTTTCCCATTGAAACTAAATGATAATGAGATGAAATAGTAGATAGATTGCTGGGCTTGGAGTCAGGAAGACCAGAATTCAAATCTGCCCTCAGACATTTATTTGCTGTGTTACCCTGGGCAAATCGCTTAACCTGTTTACCTCAGTTTCCTCAACTATAAAATGGAGATAGTAACAGTACCTACTTCCCAGGATTGTGATGAGGACCAAAAGAGATAATATTTGTAAGCACTTAGCATAGTGCATTGTACACAGTAAACACTATATAAATGTTTATTTTCTTCCCTTCTTAAAGACTAGACTAGTTGTTCATTATAACCATTATATTGTACTATGTCATGTCACTGATGCTTTATTGTTGAAATGACACTGAAAAACTATCACTGTATTTTGCATTTTTCAGTTTTTTTTGAGCAGTTTTACAAAACTTTCCTTTCTGAGATGAAGGACTTTAGGAAACAAATGAAGGAACTGTTAGCCAACTTCATTAAGAAATCTGGTAGACTAAATGATTCACAGTGATGGCTTGGAAGAAGTCTAGGAGGATTTGGATGTGTGTAGATTACTGGACTTTGAACAAAGAGACCTTCCCATGAGTTATCTGTTAGGTGGGGAATATTTTAAGCATCATCAGATCACCATGGCAAAAGGGATGAGAATAAGATGGACTGCATTTGCCCAGTAGGATTCTACCATTTCAAATATGCCTCCAAGAAGTTCTGTAGCCCTTTCCACTTTTAAACAGCTTATAGAAAGGGTGGTTAGTGAGAGATATGAACTACTCAGAAGTGCTAGCATATCAACCTACAAATCTGGATTAAGAGCCTACTGTGTGCTAGAAATTGGAGACACAAAGACAAAAGCACAACAATTCCTGTCCACAGGGAGCTTACTTTTCAAAAGGGAAGCCAATATGGACACACAAAGTTATATAAAAACCTATAAAAACTGATTACAAGGTAACATTGGGCAGAGAAGGAAAGCATTAGCCCTTGAGGTGAACTGTAAAAGCCTCAGGCAGAAAGTAGTGCTTGATTGAGTCCTGGAAGCAATTAGTGATTCCAATAGACAAAGATAAGGAGAGGCAGAGGCATTCCAGGTATGAGGAGGGGCAGCTAGTGCAAAGCACGGAAAGGGGAGATAGAGTGTAATATATGAGCAGGCCAATTTGACGAGACCACAGAGTATGTGGAAGTGAATAATGATTAATAAGCCTAGAGAAGTAAAATGGAGTCAGGTTATAAAGAGACTATATCTAGAAGATCTTATGGAATTTTAAAAAAATGTTGAAAGAAGACAAGGAAAGCCTAGCAAAAATATTATACTGTCAAGAAGGCATTAGTCTGAAGCTGACAATGAAAGATCTGATCATAGATCATAGAACAGTGTTGGCTTTTGATGATCTCAAAATGTCTTTTGTGTAACATGCTGACACCAGTCTAGAGGGCCTGGGAGCAGTTATATACTAGGGAAGTGTTGGCCAACAGAAGCCTGGGGCATTTCCCAGGAGAGGTATTGTAGACAATGAAACCTATCATCACTCCCACAAATTAGATTTCTTGTCTTTGAAGTAGGCTGTCACTAATAAGTTCTGACAATATGTGTTTGGAGCCTGCTTCCAAATTTAGACAGACAGACACTAACATATTTTGACAAGTGCTAAGTTGAATGCTACCTGCCAGAGATAGGTGCTAGCATTAGCCAACTATGAACTCAGTATGCATTGATGGTCAGGGACGCTAATAGGGACACACATACCCTACATGCCCTGTACTCCTTATGTACCTGATGCCATGGTCACAACCACGGAATGAGTGAATGTAATCTATGAGATGCAGAGCTGATTCAATAACAGAGAAGTACAGCTGAGTTTAGGACTCAAGCTTCATTCCCCCAAAGAATATCCAACTGTTCAAAGTATGACAGATACTGGACTTATGTGATGAAATATGGTATTGGACCATAATGGACTCAACCTGAGGTAAGAGAAGACAGTTGGTGTTATTCAAGATATACTGATTTATCACCATCAATGTAGTATATATGATTTTGGATATAGTATATGAAAAAATTCTGAGTCTGGTGCAAAATAGATTTTATTGGTCCGAGAAAGCAGCCAATGTATAAAAATGTGAGATTTGTACATATATGTTCAAAGGAAAGTGCTAATGACTCAGATGGCTCATCTGCAGAATATAAGTACCAGCAAGCCTTTGGAGTTTATATTTATAGATAGATTTCTTTTTAATCTATTGAAGAAAATGGGAAGTAAGCAATGTCCTAAGATGGCAGACCTGGTATGCACAGACATTCCCAGTTAAGAGTCAGAAAGCTTCTACAGTTTTCCAAGTTATTATCAGAGATGTATTGCTCTGTTAGGCTCTTCTGTTAGGATCTTTTCTGGTCAAGGCCTATACTGACAGCCAGCTATTCAAAGAAGTGTCAGCTTTGGTAGGAAACAAGAAATTTACAACTATACATTACCATACTCAGGGAGACCCAAAACAAGAGCATTTTAATAATATACTAATGAATATGCTGGGGTTCAGTGAAATCAACATGTGACACTTCTAGTGCATGTATATGTTGCCAAGACTGATGATACCAGCTTTACCTCAAGCCTGCTGATATTTGAGCAAAGGCTATATTTACCCATTGATTTGTATTTTGCGGTTTTGGAAGATGGAACAAATGTGGAGACTCACAACCAGTGGGTCTCTTGGCTGAGAGATCAGAAGAGTAGATCTACAGCTTAGCTATGAATTAAGCTTGGAAAAGCTTAGGGAGGATCAAATATGGTATGATGCTTGATTTTGAGGGACTATAGCTGGGGATTAGAGACCTGTTAAGTAATCATTGTGTCTCAGGAAAACACAAGATAGCAGACTAGTGGAAAGTCATCTTATACCAGGTTGTTGAAGGACTGAGAAATTTATCGACCCACAAAACAGCATCAGAGAATACTCAGGTTTCTACAAAGATAATATATCACAATCATTGTTGTTCCCTGGGAAGTTATACCCCTTGGTGATGAGGAGGATAAAGGCATTGGAGAGTTGACCAATTAGCACCTAGCTTAATGCACTGACCATAATACATGCATAATAAATGCTTGTTCAATGAGTCAGACCCCAAGGAGGGCCCATCCATCATTTCCACATGAACTGTAAGAACTAGATCATGGCTCTTATACTGATAATCAGGATTATACATCACATGAAGGGAAAATTGCATGTTGGTAGCCCCTTATGAGTCAGATAAGTCAAGCAAGGTTGTTCTGATCCAAGAGTGACCGCTTTCCAGAAATGAGACCTGAAAATTCATTTCCTGCCAAATGCTTCACCTATGAAGGCCCCTAAGAAAAACCTACCAATAGAATTCGAATCACTGGGGCCTAGATAGCCAAGGCTGGTTAAGCTATCCATGGTTTCAGAAGTGTAACTGCAAGATGATGAGGATGACAGTAGGTTATAGTGTGTGGAACATTGAAGACACTTAATAAATGTTTCTTGACTGACAAGAAAAGAGTGATAGGAGAGGTGGTTGGTTTCACATGCCATTAGCTGTTATTCATCGATATAACATAGACTTGGTTTACAGCCCTAAACTTTTGATGTTATATATGGCAAATGATCTTCCTATTTTATCTACTGTATTCAGCTTTCCTGTATGTGCTATTATTTTGTTGTGTATTATGTTTCTGTATGTGCTCTATGTCTGAAGCATACAATTGGACCACATGTACTAAGTAACTATAGGTGGATTATATATTCAAGATAACATGTTATTAAGCTATATGAACATTGATAAATGTGTATAATGGATGCTTATACATGTACTAGTATTTTCTATTTAGTTTGCAGTCTCTGCCTATTTATTTGTTTATCTACTTATTTGTTTATTTTTACTGAGTGGAAGATGCAGAGGAAAGAAGTTCATAGGATCACAGATCCAGACCTGTAAGTGATTTTAAAGTCTATTTTATCTAATCTTCTCCTATTTCAGTTGAGGAAAATGAAGACCAGAGAGTTTAACTGTCTTTTTTCCAAGGTCGCCCAGGTAGTAAATAGCAGAATCAGGATTTTTGAGCAGAGGTTCTCTGACTTCAAATCCAGGGTTCATTCCAGTGCATCCCCCATTGCTTAGCTTACTCCAGTGAGGAGGAGAAGGGAATCTTGAGGTTTCAGTACTTGGGCTTTAAAAGCAATATTCACCTGTTTCTTCAGACACTGAGGTTTCAGTGTTCAGTCACTAGTCAAGTGACTACAACTCTTTTCCCATTCTTTGACCTGCACAGCTATGCTGAAAAGCAGTGTGGGGAGTAAAGACCAAGTGAATGTATGAACTTCAATTTATGGAGGCTAGGAAGGTGGCAATTTTGAGAAATTGGGTATTGACTATTTGATTCAACTCCGTTATTTACCTTGCATTCTATTTGAATACATGTGCTTTGCCTTAACATGATATCACATGTTTCATTCTGGCTTAGTCAGGGTAGTTTCAATGGAAATCAGGTATTAGTTGATAAAGGACTATGCCAGAGGTCAAAAGAGATTTTGGATATTGAAAATATGCCTTCAGCTCCCAAATTGAAGGTTTCCTGGATATCATGTTATTTAAGCTGAATATTATCTTCCAGTATAGTACAGATTAATGAAGGGCAGCTAAGTGGTATAGTGGATATACTGCTGGGCCTGGAGTCAGGAAGACTCATCTTCTTGAATGCGAATCTGGCCTCAGGCATTTACTAGCTGTGTGACCTCCAACAAGTCACTTAAAACTGTTTACCTCAGTTTCCTCATCTGTAAAATGAGCTTAAGAAAGAAATGACAAACCACTCCAATATCTTTGCCAAGAAAACTCCAAATGGGGTCACAAAGAGTCAGAGATGACTTAAATAACTAAACAACAACATCGATTAATGAAATTCACAGATCAAAAGCCTAGCTCAAGAGCCTTTTCTACTTTTTTTTTTTATTTTCACATTAGTGATGTTGTAAGTAAGAATTAGAACCACCAGAAAGAGGAAACCAAACTCAATAGAAGAAGAAAAAATAGCAAATAGTATACTTTGATCTGCATTCAAACTCCATAATTCTTTCTTTGGATGTGGATAGCATTTTCCATTACAAGGTCTCTGGAGATGTCTTAGATCCTTGTATTGCTGGGAAGGGTTAAGTTTATCAATATTAGTCATCACACAATGTGGCTGTTATTGTGTACAACATTCTCTTGGCTCTGCTCCCTTCACTCAGCATCAGACCATACAAGTCTTTCCAGGTTTTTCTGAAGTCAGCCTGTTCATCATTTCTTATAGCACAATAGTATTCCGTTATATTCACATACCACAACTTGCTCAGTCATTCCCCAATTGATGGACATCCTCTCAATTTCCAATTCTTTGACACCACAAAAAGAGCTGCTATAAATATTTTTGTACATGTGGGTCCTTTTCCCATTTGTATGATCTCTTTGGGATATAACCCTCTTAGAAGTGGGTCAAAGTGCTGGGTCAAAGGGTCTATTTTGATAGTCCTTTGGACATAGTTCCAAATTGCTCTCCAAAATGGCTGGATCATTTCACAACTCCACCAACAATGCATTAGTGTTCCAATTTTCCCACATCTTCTCCAACATTTATCATTTTCTTGTTTTGTCATCTTGGTCAATCTGATAGGTGTGATGTGGTACCTCAGAGTTGTTTTGATTTGCATTTGTCTAATCAATAGTGATTTAGAACATTTTTTCATATGACTATAGATGGCTTTAATTTTTCCATCTGAGAACTGCCTGTTCATGTCCTTTGACCATTTATCAATTGGGGAATGATAGCCTCTTCCATTTTTTTTTCTAATAAAAACCAAATGTAATTTTTATTTCCTTTCAATCTTCTGACCTCTCATTCTGTTACTCCATATGAAAAGGACTAGTGATTAATAATTACACTTTCATTGGCTATTTTTTCAGTCTCAATGAACTGATGTATTTGAAATAACTTCAAATAAACAAAATCATCTAAATAATCTCAAACTTAATAATTCAATTCTTAAATAAATGATAATTGGCCAAATGAGATACACATGACATAGTGTGATATGTGAAAGTATCACAAACATAAAGGAAAGAAAATTAAAAGAAATGGAAATAGACAAAAGATGCTTAAAGGAAAGGGAGTGGAAAAGGAAAGAGAGAAAAGGGTGGTGATTCAAGTAGGGATGATTTAGTTTAGGGCTTTGAAACCCTTAGGGGATAATCTTAATAAAGGAATGATAATTCAGTGGTATAGTTGTGAAGCAAAGAAAAACTTGCCAAAAGAGGACATACACACACACACACACACACACACACATTTACACATACAGACATAAACAATCAGTTCAGGGATCAATTTTCAAAGTATCTTTAACAGCAGGATATTCCCAAAGAATTGAAAAGATCACAGAAGGTACTGTCATTGAAAATGGTGACTGAGATAATATCTGTAATGATGGACCCATATGTCTAGTTTCTCATCTCCATAAAATGTTTTTTTATGAGAATGGTCTTTGATTAAACATATCAGAAGGATAAAGTAGACTTATGTAGGCAATTTTCTACAGCAAATCACATTTTCAGCATCATATAACTAATTATGGTGTATAGAGAATATAAACCCTTGCTATCTATTTGTTAATTAACAAAAAAAACCCCAAAACCCATTTAGCATATTAGAACAAAACGTAGCCTTAAAGGCTCTCTTCAAATCAGAAGTCTCATACATATCTAAAAATTATATAAGAGTCTAGGAGAAAAATTTTGTTTAAATTCTTCACTGAATTTCAACCTCAAGAAATTCGAGGAAAACAAACATCCACAAATATAATTACTGAGGCTGGATTTGCAGTCTGAGAACTTAGGTGTGAATCCCAGCTCTGCTAATTACTGTGTGACCTTGGGCAAGTCACTTAGCAGCTCTTCTGAGACTGAGTTCCCTCATCTTTAAAATTAAGTGAATGGGCCAAGATGGAGGATAGAGGCTGCTGGTACAGTAGCAGAAGCAGCAGCAGCAGCAGCAGCAGCAGCAGCAACAGCAGCAACAGCAGTAGAGTAAGGAGCTCTCAGCTCAGAGATGGTAAAGGGTCAATTAACTGGTCAGAAAGAGATTATAGGAGACCCTTAGCTGGCACTGGGTGCAGCTGGAGCTGGTTGGCAAGTCTATTGCTCATACCTATTTCTGGGTTGTAGTTCCAGGGCAGAGAAAAACATTTGTAGTTGGTCATAAGGGAGCAAGGGTACTGGTCCCAGTTCTAAGGCAGAGAGAAGAATTAACTCTGGTGGTTGAAGGAGAGTTCCAAAGCCAAAAGGAATGCTAGTGCTTGTAGCTGCAGAGGAGTAGGGGCCCTTTTTGGGTAAAGACCAGAGCTCAGAACAGGAGAGTAGTAAGCACACCTCTCCCTGGATCACCCTACCTTGGAAGGATTAAAAATTTGCAGAACCCCAGAACTAGTTCTGAAAACAGCAACACAAAAAAGATTGAAGCTTTAAATAGTGTCTCCTCACCCCTAGGTTAGCAGAGCCCAGCTTTAACGTAAAGTTCAAAGTCAAGAAATAGACTGGAAAAAATGAGCAAACAGCTAAAAAAAAAAAAGGAAAAAAGAAAGAACTTGATCATAAGAAACTACTGCAGTTACAGGGAAGACCAATACACAAACTCAGAAGACAATAATGTGAAAGCAGTTACAACCAAAGCCTCAAAGAAAAATGTTAATTGAACCCAAGCCCAACAAGAATTGCTGGAACATTTAAAGAAAGAAAAGAATGGTAGCCCTATTTTTCCTTGAAGGCCAACACAAGTTTCACTTCCAACTATGTTGCCCTCCTAACCCAGTAAACTCTAAATAAACTCCAGTGGCTCCCTATCACTTCCAAGATTAAATAAAAAATATTCCTTTCCACCTTCCTCAGGCTCTTGTTTCAATACTTATCTTCTTTTTCTTATGCATCTTAAATCTCCTTTTCCTTGGTCCCTTTCCATACACCTACAATATAAACCAGCACATCACTTTAATTCCAAAAAAGCTATCATATTACCCTCATATCTTGTGAAATTATTATCTGATTTCTTGTATCTCTTTCACATTCCAGAATCTGCCTAGGAGTCCCATATACTGGCCTAACACAGGGATAACCAAGTCTTCAGCACTTCCATTGGGTAGATGATGATTTGGGCCATGGCTTTTGTAGGGAAACCTGCAACAAAGCATTCACATGAGTTGCAACTGGGGTACAGGACTGGTCTCTGATATGTTATAGTCATGGTGGTTGTCTTATCACAGGGATCTAGATGAGAAAGAACAATATCCACTGAGGAGGAAAATGGGGAAATCCCTAGCCTTTTACCCAGTAACTCTTAGGACCTATTTCACATTTCTGTAATGGTACAGGAGATGCTGACAGCTGGAATCATCTTTATGAGAATGGAGGCATTTGTAATACCCTCCCTCCACCCTTGAAGTGGATATGGAAGAAGGATGCCAGCACAATGACCTATGAAGCACTCTTGATCAAGACCTGTGCTTAAAAGCCAATTGAAATCAGGGTCAAAAGACAGTTGGAAATTTGGCCATAAGTGATAGAGATGGTACCATAGGCCAACAAAAGGATCTCTAGGTCTTCCATATTATAACTGTAATGCTGGAGTCACTTGTTCTTCAGAATTTCCCAGAAAGGTCTATTCTAGCATATAAGAAAATGCCCAAGATATTGAGCAGGTGGCTCTTGTAGAAGGTGAAGAGCTCCTAATGGTCTAACACCTGCCACCTATAGTCTGATAGTCCCTTGTACTGGACTCTTCAATAAAGGGTTAACCATGTCTTCAGTATTTCCATAGGGTAGATGATAGTTTGAACCATGGCCCTAGTGAGAGATCCTGCAACAAAGAATTCATGCATTTGCAGTGTCTCTTGCTTCCTTGGATGGCCCACTTGATTTGCTTATGTGCCATGAATTTGACAGCTGATTTGGGCATCATCTTGAGCACAATGATTCCATTCACCAATCAATGAGTGGATGCCATCCTCTGGACAGATGCCCTGTAGAATCCTGGAATATTTCGCTAGTTGGTCATCTAGTCAAATGGAACCCTAACGATACATGATGCAGTCTCTGCTACCATCTGTTTCTACCACATGCCTGATGGATTCTCCTGTTTATTAAGTCTACTGGCACCACCAGAGGCTTGCCAATGTCCAGGACCATATCTTCTATGTTTTCTAGGGGGTTGTATCAGGAAGTGGTCTTGCTATTCTTGCCAGTCACTGGTCACTGTCTCACTATGATCCATGATGTACAGAATCTCTTGGACTTGCTACTGGAATTTGGAACTCAGGGCTCCCAATTTTTTTAGATTTTTAGAAGCATCTATGTGGCCATCTTGGTTCCAATCCACACTGTGGAAAATAAGTAACAGCTATGTCTGATGCTCCTGCAGGTAGTGAATGTTTACTTGAAGGATCAGGCTCCCATTTTGGTCTGTGCTTAAGTCCTGCAGAATGTCCTGGTGGATCTGTTCCACATTCTCCCAAGCAGACCAGTCCTCAGTGGCTAGTGAATGTATACTGGGCTATACTTGGTTTTTGTCTCAAGAGGCCCCAACACTGCTTCTGCTGGTGCTAGTCAGTCTGTCCAGAGGAATTTAATAAACACCTATTTGTGCTAGGAGGGTAGCTAGATAGCACAGTGGATAGATGCTGGGCCCAGAGTCAGGAAGACTCTTCTTCCTGATTTCAAATCTGGCTTTAGATACTTAGTAGCTGTGTAACCCTGGGCAAATCACTTAACCTTGTTTACCTCAGTTTCCTCATTTATAAAATGCTCTGGAGAAGGAAATGGCAAACCATTCCAGTTTCTTTGCCATGAAAACCCCAAATGGCATCATGAAGAAACAGACACAACTGAAAAATGAGTGATAAGGGGTCTCTTGTAGCAAAGGAGGGGGAGGGTAGCCTGAAAGCATACTTTACTTGCCTTAGGGCAGCCTGCTTCATGACTCTGAGAGTTGATTTGGCCCAGACCACTGCTCCTTAAGGTAGGGGAGGGAGCCAGAAGAGTGAAGGAAGGGAAAATAGAGGGCATGTCTCTGGTTCAGTAGTTCACACCTCAAAGTCATATAGGGCTGGCCTAGGCTAAGATTGCTCCCAGCAACAACTTCATTCAATAGCAAAAGCCCAACCAACTGCTCCCAGGATAGGAGAGGGAAAGGAAGGGGGCCAAAGAGGGAGGATTCATTTTTTTTTTTAGATATCATCCCTTCATATTCAACTTACCCTGTGCCCTCTGTCTCTGTCTCTCTACACACACATACACACACACACACACACACACATATATATTCCCTCCAACAATCCTAATACTGAGAAAGGTCTCATGGGTTACAAATAACATCTTTCTATGTAGGAATGTAAACAGTTCAACTTTAATAAGTCCCTTATGATTTTTCTGGTGACCTTTTCATGCTTCTCTTGGGTCTTGTATTTGAAAGTCAAATTTTCTATTCAGCTCTGGTCTTTTCATAGAGAATGCTTGAAAGTCCTATATTTCATTGAATGTCTATTTTCCCCTGAAGGATTATACTCAGTTTTGCTGGGTAGGTGATTCTTGGTTTTAATCCTAGCTCCTTTGATCTCTAGAATATCATATTCCAAGCCCTCTGATCCCTTAATGTAGAGGCTGCTAAATCTTGTGTTATCCTGATTGTGTTTCCACTGTACTTGAATTGTTTCCTTCTGGCTGCTTGCAATATTTTCTCCTTGACCTGGGAACTCTAGAATTTGGCTATAATATTCCTAGAAGTTTTCCTTTGGTGACCTTTTTTAGGAGGTGATTGGTGGATTCTTTCAATTTCTATTTTATCCTCTGGTTCTAGAATATCAGGGCAATTTTCCTAGACAATTTCTTGAAAGATGATGTCTAGGCTCTTTTTTTGATCATGGTTTTCAGTTAGTTCAATAATTTTTAAATTATCTCTCCTGGATCTATTTTACAGGAATGTCTTCCATTTTTTCATTCTTTTGGTTTTGTTTTATAATTTCCTGATTTCTCATAGAGTCATCAGCTTCCATTTGCTCTATTCTAATTTTTAAGGAATTATTTTCTTCAGTGAGCTTTTGGACCTCCTTTTCCATTTGGCCAATTCTGCTTTTTAAGGCATTCTTCTCCTCTTTGGTTTTTTGGACCTCTTTTGCCATTTAGGTTAGTCTATTTTTAAGGTGTTATTTTCTGCAGTATTTTTTGGGTCTCCTTTAGCAAGCTGTTGACTCGTTTTTCATGATTTTCTTGCATCACTCTCATTTCTCTTCCCAATTTTTTTCTACTTCTCTTACTTGCTTTTCAAAATCCTTTTTGATCTCTTCCATGGCCTGAGACCACGTCATATTTTTCTTGGAGGCTTTGGATGTAGGAGCTTTGACTTTGTTGTGTTCTCTTGGTTGTATGTTTTGATCTTCTTTGTCACCAAAATAAGATTCTATAGTCTGAGTTTTTTTTTCTGCTGTTTGTTCATATTCCCAGCCAATTACTTGACTTTTTAACTCCTTGTTAAGGTAGGGGTCTGATTCCAGTGCAGAGGGTATATTGTCCCAAACTTCAGGTGCTTTGTGCAGCTATTTTCAGAGATACTTTGAGGGACCTATAATTTTCAGTCCTTCCAAGGTGGTATGGTCAAAGGTGAGGTGTTTACTCCTTTCCTGGCCTGTACTCTGTTCTATGAGTGACCACAAGCACTCTTTTCTGCCTTGGAACCTGAGGGGGATTCCCTCTCCACCGCCACTAGTTCTGCCACACCAGCACTCCTCCTCGCCCTAGGGTTGCCCAGGACTGAAATCCAGATCCAAGTATGGGCAAAGCAAGAGAATCCTGCCTCAGCTCCAGCAAAGAGATCCCTGCAATCCCCCTCTGATCAGCCACTGGATTTCCCCTCAGTCTGTGGGCCGAAATCTCTGGATGCTGCTGCCACCACCACTGCCTCCCCAAGGCTGTACTGTGCTCCTTTCTCACCCAGGTCTGACAGACTTTTCCCACTGACCTTCTAAGTTGTCTTTGGTGTTTGTGGCTTGAAAAGTCTAGAAAATACAATAGCTGCCCTTGATTCAATCGCCTGAAGCCTGCTCCAGGTTCACTGAGGCCTGGTCTTTGCTTGCACAGCCCATGCTGAACTGTGCTCCTCCCCCAGCCTGGAGCAACAGAACTTTCCCATCAACCATCCAGGTTGTTTTGGGCTGGAAATTTGTTTCACTCTGTCTTTTTGTGGTTTCTGCTGCTCTAGAATTTGTTTAGAGTCATTTTTACAGGTATTTGGAGGAGTTTGGGGGAGGGGAGCTTAAGCAAGTCACTGCTTTTATTCCACCATCTTGGCTCTGCCCACCCCTAGTTGATTCTTAATGCACTAAAATATGGTACCATGACATAATGACATAATGAGCAAAGATTAAGAAAGATATGGGTTCAAGTCCTATATCTGACACTTGCTGGGTGATCATGGACAAATTACTTAACCTCTACGTGCTTTAGAAAGCTCTCTAACATTCTGAATTGCAGTGAGTGTGAGACCTGCACTGATAGAGGGAGTTTCCTGACCTGGGAGTACCCTATGCTAATAACAAGTCTAGTTCTTCTCCCTATCCTAAATATGGCTCTTTTTCCTAGGCATGTTTATGATACAGAATTAGGCATTGTGGGAGATTCCAGAAGGATGAAGAAATAAGATTTGAAAGAAACGCTAAAATATCTTTTTGGAAATGCTAGTACTGTCTCTTGACCATGAAGGGGGAGCGTTTTTCTCCTATAAAAAATGTGAAGAGATATGGACACAGTCAGTAGGATCTTTATGCCATTATGAGATGTGAGGAACTTTCACTTTGCCTAGCAAAAGGAGGACTCCTTTAATCTCAGCACTGGTTCTTAAGTGCAAGTGAAGGAATTTTGCATACTGCTACTCCCTGTGGTTGCTGCTTCAGTAGTTCAGGCATATTGGGGTCCAAGAGTAATGACACTTTTGGAGGAAATTTGTGAGCAGACAAGCTGCCTGCTCTGATTCTCAACATTAATTCACCTGTATTGAAAGGAAAAAGCAGAGTAAAAATTCTCTTCCAGCAGTGGTAGTAGGCTACCAATAACTGGTAACTCAATTTATCTTAATTGGAGATTGACTGGCTTTTAAGAAGCTACAGAAGGTACTTGTTTGTGTATGTGTGTATATATGTGTGTGTATGTGTGTGCATATATGTATATATCCCTACATGTATACATATAGGGATATATACATATCTCTATCTATGTCTGTCTGTATGTCTATCTATCTAGCTTTCACTTTCCTCCATGTTAGGAAGGTACTATGTTAATACTATCCTAGGCTCAAAGGAGAGAATCTAGAATTAGGAATGTGCTTAGGTTCCACTTCTTACACAATCTGTCTAGAAGTTTAATATATGTGAGGATTGTTTGTTCTGGTCTATCTTTAAAAATATAATAGTAAACACAATCCTGAAAATAGTCATTATTACTTCCTGATCCTTTTAGTAGTATCAGAAGTGTGGCTGTAGAAAACAAGCAAGCACTGGGTATATGTCATGTAGAGTTTTCCTATTTTGCAGAGGTAGATTTTGCTTCTCTGCTCCTCGGAAATAGATAAACAATAGTTTTCACACTGCTTCATGATAACCCCTGGAGGCCCCTCCAGGGCCAAGAGTACAGAGTGCTGTGTAACTAAGCTGTAAACTCCAGCAGGACATTCCCAACCATCCCTGGCACTGAGCACTGAGGATGGCCTGAGGTATAAGGAAGAAGAATGTGAGGTCATCAAGCAGATAAGGAGTTCTAGGTTAAATATTTGCCCAAGAGGGTGCCATTATTCTTATTTATATCATTAATTTATGTTGGTTTTCGTATTACAGAAATATCAATATATGTTACCATAATAATGTGGAATTCTACATACTTCTATAAAAGGTCCAATCTAACAGAAAATATAAAACATCAGGTAAGTCATATTAAATATCCCTGTGTCATTGACACTCTAGTAAACTAAACTAGGAACTCTAGAGAAAAAAATAAAAATCTCAAAATAGAACTACGATTCAATATCATTTTAATTCAGCTAATGATCACAATGGATGTGTCGCTTTCTTCTCTTATCACGAAAAACATCAAAAAAATTGTTAGTCCTTTGACCAGCTATGAGACCCATAGTCCTTGAAGCAGGGAAAGTGACCCATGCAATCCAGATGTCCTATCTATTTGTATGATCAGGAATAATCAAGCACACACAATACTTATTAGAGCTACCTAATTCCTGCTTCACCTCTTCACATCACAGCAAGTAAATTGTCCTGTCAAATTAAACTATATGCATGAATAGCAAATCAGAGAATTTAAAATTCAAAACACAAACATGTCACCATAAATGAATCACTTACATTATAAAATACTTATTCTTTCTGTCAAACATAATATGAAAGCTGCCCAACTGCACTGCAGGCACAGATAAATTATATCTCAATCTACCCAAGAGGACTTTACTCTTAAAAAGCATATGAAAATATTGTGCTTCTTCATGTTTTATTTTTGGTAAATTTTTTGAATTTTAAATTTTGACAAAATGAAAATACTTTATTTGCACTGCAAATTTATTTTCATTTTGATTTAATAGGCTTTCCTAAAACATCTAAAGAATTCAGAGTTGCGGCTCAGATTCTTATAATCTAGTCACTATTCAGATTCTTAAAATCTAGCCAATAGCTCAGTAATGTTCATTCCTTAAGGGTCTGCCCAATATGACATATGGTCTAACAAACTTTGTCTTTGGCTGAAAGAAGGCTTGGGTCGAATTCTTTTGGGCAGAACCTGTGTATTGTGATTTTGGGGTCCCAGCACCCCTAAACCTCAACATTTTGGTGACACATACAGGGAAACTGCCCAACCTCAAGCTCTCCAGACAAGACTGGAAGGTATGAAGCCTCCCCCCTTCCTTCTTGCCCTGCAGTTGGGGTCGCTCTCCAAGCACCTAGGAAGGCTTGGAGGTGCTTTTTGGGCAGACAGTTACCAGGCTATCTCACACTCAGCCTGATGCTCTCAGGCTCTTGGTCCATCGGTTTGGTTGGAGGCCATGGATCTGGGTAACCTTCCACAGCATCGAGGACAAGGATGGATGCCCTATCTGGAAGTGTATGCCCAATTCTGTCAATTCTCTTGGCACTAGGGAACTGGGAAAACTGCAGGTGCTTTTTGGTTCCCTGAGGCTTACTTATCCCCTTTCCCTCTACACCCCTGAATCCTCCTTCATGGAGGTTATAGGGAAAAGTTAGAATAGCTAAAAAACATCTTAGCAGACTCTGGAGGTTTTGTGATTAGTCATTAAGGACTTTTGAAACACCTCCTTACAACCCTGGTCACTCTCTTCAATTGAGTCAAGAAGGTATCTGTTAACCCCTCTCATAGGAGAAGAAGGATTCACTGTTTCCCCCTCACCTTTGATTTCGCCCTCCCCCACCTGGGGAAAGGAAGGAGGGAGGAGGGGCAATGGCCTTGGGCCCTGGGGCAACCTTTGCCTAAAAGCATCACCCAGGTTCAGCACATCCTGCTCAAGGTAAAGAAGCTAGTCTCCAAACTTGGGTAAGCCCACTCTTTTAAAGTTGTAGTTTTAACTGTTAATGATGAGCTGTTGATTCTCTGTGTAAAGTAATTTGGGAATGCATTTAACAAAATTGAAGTCACCTGATTGGTAATGTGTTTGTTTCAAGTTTCAAATTGGTGAACTTTTTGTAGCAGTTACATCAAGCCACTTTTCATAATTTGGTTACTGCTAAAATAATTTGGCTATTGTTGATTATTGTTTCAATGTGTAAACTTGCCAAAAAGCTTGTTTGGGTTTTGTCTTGCTGAGAATTTGCAAGTATATAGAAATAATCTCTAACTATTGGCTTTTTACACCAGGACAAATTCAAATTTGAGATGTAAATCCTGGAAAAGTTTTTCCCAAGCTGTGTTTAGTGAAACTCGCTGTTTGAGGTAAAAGCTTATGGGATTTTATTTTGAGTTGTCTGATGGATCATAATAATCCATCGATAATCAATAATCCACCATCTGAGAGAAATGCCACAAGCTACTCAAAGAGAATGTGATACTAGTGGGAAGTCAGCATCAGAAAAAGCTGAAAGGACAATTTTAGCCTCAGTCTAAGATGGGATCCACCTGGCTCAGTTTCCCCATTGTGTTCCTTTGAAAAGGAATGTTACCCATCTGGCTATTCCTCAGTCTGGCTATGAGGTGGATTTGATACTGCCTGGTTAGAAAACTGAATTATCTGAGTCCAAACAGACCTAAGGATATTTTATCCCGTCATATTTAGGCCCTGCAGTCTTTTCTGTCAGATTTGTGTCTTCCAGACTACAGGCCAGTCACCTACAGTTGGTAGCAAACAGCAGGTACCAGTCAATGTCTCACCATCGTCCCCTGGATGCAGCCTATGCTCGGTTCCAGTCAGCCTCTTCTTTGGGACCCCCTCGAGGCAGCAGGAAGAAGTTTCAGAAGCCAAGACCTTCACCCCTTACCCCAAAAGAATCTGGATTCCATTTGTTTGAGGTGGGGAATGATGAGGATGGAATCTGGACCCAAAAAGGAAAAAAAAAACCTGGACTTTCCCATATGGCCAAATCATTCACTTGAGGCTATAATCCTATCAACCGGCCTTTCATTGTGGCTGTGCCAAATCTTCCAATTCTCTGTTACCCTTAACCTGGACTAGTCTTCCATTGTTTTACCTCCCTATGGCCCCTAGACACTTCCCACTCTTCATCCACACTCCATTCTCCCTTGGCCACGTCCAGGTCCCTGGCATTCTATTACCTCACGGTCCCCTCAGACTACTTGGCCACTCCTACATCCCTCCCACAGTCTTTCTGTATATAAGGTCCATCTTGTCTCCATTAAGGTGCTCTGATTCTTATCTAGTCACTGCTCAGATTCTTAAAATCTAACCAATAGCTCAGTAATGTTCAGATTCCCTAAGAGTCTGCCCAATATGACATATGTTCTAATAAACTTTGTCTTTGGCTGAAAAAAAAAAAAGATTTCAGAGTTGCCTATGGCTATTTCCAAACGCCCTTATTTCTTACTTAATATACCATTTCCCCTGAAATGCTTAGTGAAAATTTTCTAAAAAACAAACAAACAAAAAAAACACTCAAAATTTTCATATCCTTTGAAACATTATAAAGTACTTAGTTTTTTAAAAGTTATGAGAAAAAATATTTCTGTAATCTGCAACCCTGAATGCTAAAGTCTAAATAAAAACATTGATCAAATGATAGAAAATGTGGTTTTTGTAGTGCTACGAAGAAAGATTGTATTTGTTTTACCCTTGATTGACTTCAATTATTGTGCTTCACTTAATATACTACAATAATCCAAAAAGAGATAATGAACAACCAAATGTTTTCACTCAGGAAATGGGTTTCTCTTTACATACATTTTTGCCTTGGGTATAAAAACTCACATTGTAAACTTCTTTGTATTAAAAAGAATATCTATGCAATTAAATGACTCTGTTAATCAGTTCCTCTAAATTTGAGATTGTGATAAACATAACTATTAGTATGATACTGTGGGGTTCTACAATTGCTCATTCCCTCTCCCCTTCCCAAATCTTTCAAGGAAACTTCCTTCAGAAAAAGAAGCTCCAAGGCAAGCTCATGTCCATGATTTTGATAAGCTCTAATGAGCAAAATGTGATCTTACAGTTTTCATCACTGCTTACTCTGAACTGTGTAGAAGGGTACTATTGATAAAGCTATAGCTCTAATGCATCTTGCATATGCCTCCACAAACCTGTGTGAAGCTAGAGAGGGAGATATTCCAAAGTTCCCAAGGCTCCCAGACCCCTCACTCATCTGTTCTCATGCTATTCCCAAGAGCCCCTTGGGGGCTTTCATCTTCCACACTACCCCACAAACACTGAATTCTTGAATGAAAGGTACACCATAAATGCATACTCACTACAACAAATGACTCCATTTCTGTCCTCCTATATTCATTAACTTGCCCATTAGACACAGTCCTCTGCCAGATTTTTGATGTACTAACTAGTCCTAGGGAATTGCAATACTTTACTCTCCAACTCAGCTATATTTATTAAGAATGGAAGTCTTGTGCAGGCAGTTATCACTGCCCTATTTTTCAGATATATTAGACTGAGAATTAGGAGGCCGAGCTCTTAACACCTAAAGTTGATGATTCATAATAGCTTTTTGACTTTGGATAAGTGACTTAAACTCGTTGTTTCCTAATAAACAAAATAGGGGTAATAAAACTTCTACTATTTACTTTTCAGAGTTACTGTGAAGAAAGTGCTTTGTAAGCCTTAATCTGTTATGTAAATGCAAGTTGTAGATACTGATGCTGTGGTTGTTATCATTAAAACCAAACTTGACAAATTAGAATCATGTTTATAATTTTATTGTGATTACTATGAATAATTCCATTACTATTACTATTACTATTATCTTAAAAAAAGATCTCATGCCTTAACTATAAATGTTAAGTGGAGAAACTATTGACTGAGTCAGGAGACTTGCCATAAAGCAAAAAATGAAATTCATAGATATTACCACTTAGAGGAACAGATATAAACAGAATATCTTAGTTCAGAAAACACTGATTAAAGTAGACTAGTATAAACAAGGCCAAAATACAATTTACAATTTTTCTGGGCTAATGACAATAGAACATGTTCCATTTTTAGCAGAAGCACACTTGCACACACACACACACACACACACATGCACACTTTTATAGCTGTTACACTTCTTTCCCTCTGGGCCCCCCCTCCAATTACTGTTAAAATGAACCTTTTTATAGTTTTCAGGAGCTAGGTGCAGCTTCACTGAGAAAAGTAATTGCATTGGGGCACCTTGTTTCCCAAAGGTGCACAGAAACAGCTGTGCTTCTGTTCAAATATCACCCAAATGGGCCATGTTTTCCCAATTTGTCTGAGGTTTGAGTTATATGAACCAGTTAATCTCAGAGCTCTGAGATAAGTTTTTTTTAAAAATTTTATGAGCAGAAGATATACTATTTTTGCACCTGCTAAAAAAGAAATGAACCCTAGAGGTTTTGTACAATGTATACACATGTAAGTAGTCTTGATAATTCATGGGGTAATTATCAAGTGTGCCAATTACTCCAAACCTCTGGGTCTTTTTTCTGCCTATGATGAACTATAACACCCAGGTGAGACTCCAAACCAAAGGGCTATATTTGCTCTTTTAGATAAACTTTCCACTGTCATCTCACTAAAGCTTGAGAGACTTTTCTTACAAAGATTCCACCCTTCCCCCTTTTCATTTATATAGAATCTTACCCTCACTATGCCTGCTGCAGTATAGCACATGCATGCATCTATTTTAAAAAGTGTGCAAATAGGAATGTAAAGGAATCCTGGAGAACAACACATATTGAGAATAAATAAATAACAGTTTAACAGTCTTACCTTATTGAATTAGTTTGATTTTGCTTAAAACAACAGGACCCAATCAGTTGACTATAGATTGCAGTGTAATTAGTAATAGAACTTTTGCTGTTGTAAGAGGACCATGCGTGATCATAATGGGGTGTCTTTTGATATGCAGACAATTTTTTCATTATATTTGAATTTATTTTAAATTCAAATACAAATAAGAAAAGAGAAGAAAACATTGTTATGTACACAGCAGAACATATGAGGATTCAGTATAAAGCAATACATTTCTATGTCATGAAAACCTATATAAAAAATACTACACATTATTTTCAAAGCTGTCCATCTTTTCTTTGCTTCCTTATATGTTTTCTTTTGCTCTCTGCTGTGCATTTTTTACTTTATCCACCCCCGAAGGCTACAATTAAGTTCAGATACACACCCATATACACATATACATACATATATATCCATAAATATACACATATATACATATATACATTCAAACGCATATACGTAAGATTACATTTTGCTTACTTCCACTTGACATCTATTTCTCTGTAGGTGGATAGCATCTTCCTTTATGAGTCCAAATCTTTCCATAGTTTTCTAAATCCACCAGCTCATCATTTCCTACACCACAATAATATTCTGACCCAATCACATTCTATCTGGGAGATTGTCTATGAGAGTTTTTTTTCCCCCAATTTTTCTGTATTCTCTCTATTCTTGGCTATGTAGATTTTATTTATACAGGAAAATTTTAATCGAAAATAATAAAAATAATCCATTTTACACTTTGACACTGTTATCACCTCATAATATGGTTTAAGGTCTGATATGACTAAATCTAGTTCTTTCTCATATTTTTCCTCTGGTTCCTATGAAATTCCTAACCATCTGCTCTTCCAAATGAACGCTGTTACTACTTTTTCTAACTCAGTAAATAATTTTTAGTAATTTAGTTGGGATGATATTGCATAAATAGATTAGTTAGGTAAAATTGTCATTTTTTATATTAGCTTAACCTTCTAATGCACAATAAATATTACTTCAATTATTTAGATCTAACTTTGTATAAAAGGTGTTTCATGTTTATATTCATATAATTCCTGTGTCTGTTTTGGCAGGTATACTCATATTTTTTCATACTGTCTAATTATTTTATATAGTCTAAAACTGTGGCTGACAGTGCAGTTTCCCTATTTTTCTCTTTGATTAAATCTGATTTTAGTTTTGACTTTGTTTAAGATCATGATTACTATCCCTGCTTTTTTACATAATAAATTCTACTCCTGATCTTTATTTTATGTTTGTGTGTCTCTCATTTTTATAGCATTTCCTAAAAGTAATATATTGTTGAATTCAAATTTTTAATCTATCAATTTCCATTTTATGGGTAAATTCATCCCATTCACATTCTAAACTATAATTACTTGTGTATTTTCCTCCTTATTTTCCTCACTATCCTTCTCACCCTATTTACCCTATCTCTCTCCTAACTCTACTTAATTTCTACTCGCTACCTTGTCCTCCTATTCCTTAAGCTACCCCTCTCCAAGAATCCCTCCTACATCCTCTCCCTCCTCCTTATTCTCTTGCCTCTTATTTCTTTCTGAATTTAGAAGACTTTTATATCCTTCTAGATATATGTGTATTGTTCCCTCTTTAACTCATTCCTAATGAGAGTAGAGTTCCAGAGCTACCAGCCCTCCTCAGCCATTCAATTCCTCTGCATCAGTTCTTCCGCTGGCACCTCATTTGTATAAGATAATTGCTCATTTTACCTTTTCCTACATCTTTTTTGGATTTTAGAATCATATACTCAGTTCTACCCTACTCTTTCTTTCAAACTACCCAATTACTAAGGATAGTCTTTGACATACGGTTTACATTTCCGTATATAAAAAGTAAACAATTTGTCCTTATTGAGTCCCTTGTAATTAGTCTTTGATGTTTAACTTATATTTCTCTTGGATCTTGTATGTCAAATTTTGTATTTAGTTCTGGTCTTTTTGCAAGAAAATCTGGAAATCTGTCAATTTATTAAATATCCTTTTTTTTGTTCAGGATTATACTTAACTTAGTTGAATATGATATTTTTGACTGTAACCCCAGTTTTTGCTCTTTGATACATAGTATTCCAAGACCTGCAGTCTTTCAGTGTAGCTGCTGCTAGGTATTGTATAATTTTAATTGGGGTTCAGCCGTATTTGAATTTGTTTTCCTTTCTTGTTGCTCGTAATATTTCCTCTTTAATCTGGGGACTGTGGAATTTGGTTACGATATTCCTGTAGGTTTTCCTCTGAGGATCTCTTTTAGGGGGTGGTTGGTGGACTTGTTCTATTTCTACTTTCTTCTCTTGTTCTAACACATCTGGACAATTTTCTTCAATTATTCCTTGTATTATTGTATCAAGATTCTTTTTTTGATCATAGCTTTCAGTTAGTCTGATTATTCTTATGCTTTCTCTTCTTGATCTATTCTCCAGATCAGTTGTTTTTCTTGTAAGATGTTTCATATTTTCTTCTATATTTTCATTCTTTATATTTTGTTTTATTATTTCTTGGTCTCTCATAACTTTGCTTTCTTTCCCTTGCCCAATGTGTTTTCTTCCTTAAGATTCTGAATCTCCTTTTCCAGTAGGCTGACTTGCTTTTCATAATCTTGTATGTTTGGTTTTTTTTTGGATTATTCTTCCTTTTTAATGTTTATTTATTTATTTGTTTTTTTGTTTGTTTTTTAGTGAGGCAATCTGGGTTAAGTGACTTGCCCAAGGTCACACAGCTAGTACGGGTGAAGTGTTTGGTCCGAGGCTGGATTTGAACTCAGGTCCTCCTGACTTCAGGGCCAGTGCTCTATCCACTGCACCACCTAGCTGCCCAATTTATTTATTTTTTAAATTTTGTCTTAAACCCATTCCTGATAACGGTAGGTTACCAGAACTACCAGCCCTCCTCCTCCATCTAATTCCTCTGTGTCAGTTCTTCCTCTTACACTTCATTTGTATAAAATAATTACTCTTTTTAGCTGTTCTTAAATGGTTTTACTTTTTAAAATCATATCATACTCAGGTCTACCCCAATCTTTCTTCTGAACTACCCAATTACTAATGACAATCTTAGACATATGTTTTACATTTTACATACAAGGTAAATGGTCTGTTGTTACTGAATCCCTTGTAATTAATTTTTGGTATGTACCTTCTGTTTCTCTTGGCTCTTGTATGTCAAATCTTCTATTAAGTTCAGTTTTTTTTTAACAAAGTCCTGAAAGTCTGAGAGTTGATCAAATATGTTCATTTTTTTTCCATTCAGCATTATGCTTAACTTTGCTGAGTATGATATTTTCAGCCAGAATCCCAGTTCTTTTGCTCTTCAACATATAGTGTTCCAAGACCTGCAGTTCTTTAGTGTCTCTGCTGCTGGGTCTTGTATGATTCTAATTGTGGCACCCTCATATTTAAATTTTTTTTTCTTGTTGCTCTTAATATTTTATCCTTGAGCTGGGGGTTTTGGAATTTGACTATAATATTCCTGAGTTTTCCTCATAGGATCTCTTTCAAGTGGTGATTGATGGATTTTTTCTATTTCTACTTTCCCCCTTTGTTCTAATGCTTCAGGACAATTTTCTTTAGTTACTTCTAATATTACTGTATCAAGATTCTTTTTTTGATCATAGATTTCAGGTAGTCTAATTATTCTTATGTTTTCTCTTCTCAATCTGGAGAAGATCAGTTGTTTTTCTTACAAGATGTTTCACTTTCTCTTTTTTTTCATTCTTTATATTTTGTTTTATTATTTCTTGATCTCTTATAACTTCACTGGCTTCCTCTTGCCAAATTCCAATTTTCAAGGTGTCATTTTCTTCCTTAAGATTCTGGATCTCCTTTTCTAATTGGTTGACTTTCTTTTCATAATCTTGTATTTCTTGGATTATTTTTTTTTCAAATTTTCTCAATTGCTCTCATTTAATTTTTAAAGTCTTTTTAAAGTTCTTTTATAAATTATTTTTGGCCAGGTGACCATTTAATGTTACTCTTTGGGGTAGAAGAGGGTTTCTTTACTTCAATATCCTACTCTGAAGATGAACCCCAGTCTTCTCTATTCCCATAATAACTTTGTAAGGTTGGATTCTTTCTCCTTTGCCTGTGCATTTTTTTGTAGTGATAGCTTAATTTATGTAATCACCTCTAGTCTTGGGGTATGGAGGATGGTGCCTCTGGCCTCAGATCTTTAGTTCATCCCTCTTGCCTGGAACCAAAACCAAACCTCTGGCCTCCTGCAAGTGCCCACAGCCAGGGGCATTCCACTCCACTGCTTCTGCACTCACTGAGTGTGTGCTGGCTCCTTCTTGGCTGCACAGCTGGGTCTGGTGTTCCTTATAAGCAAAAGTTCCCCTTGATCTTCCCTGGCTCAGACGCCTAATTCCCCTCAATGTCCCAGGGGTAAAAGTTTCTGTGGCTGGGGCTGAGGCAGCCTCCCAACTCAGCTAACCCGAGGGCTTGTCACTTTTTGTTTAAGTGGACCCTAGCCTAGAGATGTTTACTCTTCACAGCAACCAAACCTTGCCCTGGGATTTTTCTTGTCCCAGAACAACCCCTGCTGCGCCCCCATTCTTATTTACTTTTACCTGCACTTTGTTCACCCTGAGGTGCTATTTTATCTCTTTTGTGGGGGAAAATCTTAAGAGTTTAGAAGTTTCTGACCTACTCTACTGTTGTCTGAGAATCCTCTCCTGTTCTTACTTTAAAAAAATTTTTTTCTTAATATCTCCTATTTGATTTTTTTTTTTGGTGAGGCAGTCAGGGTTAAGTGACTTGCCCAGGGTCACACAGCTAGTAAGTGTCAAGTATCTGAGGCTGGATTTGAACTCGGGTCCTCCTGACTCCAACACTGGAGCTCTATCCACTGTGCCACCTAGCTGTCCCTGTCATTTGATTTTTGATGTCTTTTCTGAGTTCTTCTATGAATTCTTTTTGGGCAGGTGACCATTTGATGTTATTCTTTGGGGGCAAGAGAGGCTTTTTTTGTGTCAGTATCCTCCCCTGAAGATGAACCCCAGTCTTCTTTATTCCCATAGTAAACATCTATGGTTGTGTTCTTTCTCCTTTGGGTGCTCATTTTAAAAAATCAGCAGCTTATTATTGTAATTGCTTCTAATCCTGGAGTGTGAGGAATGATGCCCATGCCTCAGGTCCTTCTTACTGTTATTTTTTGAGCTTTATCCTGGGCCCAACTTCTGCATTCCTTTTCCTCCTCCAAGTCACAGCTCCCTCCCTCCCCCCACCCCCCATCCCCCAACCCCCACCACACTAACTGGAAATGCTCTTGCTCCCTGAAAACCTTCCTGTGGCTATGACCTTCAGTCATCCCCTCTGGCCTGGAACCAAGACCAAGAACTCAGTTTTCCTATAAGTGCCCACAGTCTGCAGCATCCCTGCTCCATGGTTTCTGCACTCACTGGGCATGTGCTGGTTTTCTTCTCACCCAGGAGCACGTCTTGGCAGCACAGCTGGGCCTGGTGTCCCTTATTAGTAGAGGCTCAATCAATCTTCCCCTGCTCAGATGCCCAACTCCCCATCCTGTCCTGGAAGAAAATCTAACAATTGTAAAAGACTCATATTGTATTATAACAATTCCATGAGACTTTAATATTATGTCAGGGCAGGAAATATAATACGAAGTTATTTGTCTATTTGTATTACACACCCACACAACATAAAAGGAACTTGGAAAAGGGTGGGAATAATGTCATGGCTGCTGCATAGTATGGGAATGTCAGGAAGTGTCATGGACAAGACAAAAACCCACCAATCTAAGCTGGAGATTCAGAAGTATAATGTTATAATGGAATGTGGGAGATGAGCATAATTGTCAGACTAGATAGCATATACAGAAGTGGCATGGAGGGCTGGTTCTATGTAAGACAGAGCTATGAGAATTGTGGAACCTTGCTGTAGATTCCAACGTTGCCATGGGGGAAGATGAGGATGATGAGTGGAGTATAAATCAGAAGGAAAATATAGAACAGAAATGGCCATTGGCAAATTACATTTGAAACTTGGTAATATGCATATTCAATACATAACATCAAAAGATATGTTTTTTTAAAGGACCAAGGAAATTATCAATAAATGTAAAAATTGTGACATACTAAGCATACCTCTTAATAGATCACAATAATATAATTAATACAAAGAACACAAACAAAATATACAGATCTAAATGGAAGCTGAGTAATAAGTGAATTAAATTTTTAAAAAGAATATAAACAATAACCATGTTCTAAGAAAATGATAACAAAGAGATAAACATACTTTGGAATGCAGTTCACGCAATCCTCAGAGAAAAAATATATGCCTGAAAACTGTGTTAACAAAATAGGATCTGAGAGGATTGTAGAAGGAGAAAATGTAGAAATATAGAGAAAATTAAATGCATAAACATTGGCAAAAAAGGAAAGAAAGTTATCCTTATTTGCAGAGTATATAACTACTTAGAAAACTCCAAAGAATCAGTGAAGAACAAATTGAGATGCTTAATAACTTCAGAAAAGCACTAGGATCCACAGAAATCAACAAAATGTTGGTATTTCCATATATTAACAACACAAACCAGGAAATGAGAAAATAATAGATAAATCCCTTTCAAAATAATTACAAATTTCATAAAATATATGAGTCAAGATATCTGGATACATTCAAATATTATATAAAACAAATTACAGAACACTATTTACTGAAATGAGAGAAGACAGACCATTGGAGAAATATTTGTTGCTTTTTGGTTGGGTTATGCCAATATAATAAAATTAATTATACTCTGCTAAATTAATTTAAGAATTTAGTGCTTTAATTCAAACCATCAAGGAGTTACTTGATAAACTAGGCAAAATAATCATATAATTCATTTGAATAAAACAAATGTAACTCATGTAACTGGAGGAAAATAATGAAAAAGATAGAAATGAATGAGGTACAACATTTCTGGATTTCAACCTATGTTATGAAGCAAGAATGATAACTCTTTGCTACTGGCTAAAAATAGAAAAATTGAATAGCAGAAGAGATAGATAAGCAGGGCTCAGAAATAATTGAGTACAGTATTCTTATGGTCTATAAACTCAAGAACTTAAATGATTCGGGAGAAAGATGCCTGATATGAAAACAACATCTAAGGAAAAATGAAAAGTGATTAGTGGGAATTAGGTTTAGACCAGCATATTAAACCACATACATTTTAGAGAGTTGAAGTTCTTTAAAGTCAAAATATAGCAAGAAAGCAACAGCCCATTTTGTACATCACAATTTGGGGGGATGGCACATATTAGGTACTTGTGTGTGTATGTGGGGGGGGTATGCTTATATTTTAGACAAACATGCAAACAGACAATGAATTGTGCCAAGAGAGAAGTCAACAAATTGTTACATTTCTGTTACCAGAGGCTGCCAGCCTATTCCTCTTCTATTCTGGCAAGATTTTCCCCACAGGTGGCTCTGGCACAGGGTCATGGATTTCTTCATCAATAATCTCTTTCAGATCTGTGACTTAAAATATTTACTCCCTATTTTGTGTTGGGATCTGTGTGCTTTATCCTCAATGACTCTTCCTGTAACTTAATTCTGTAGGTTATTTTCCTTCCTTGTTAACTCATCCTTATTTTCCCCTAGGGTTTAAATCTGAATTATTTCTTTGACTTCCTTCATCACTGTAAAATCATGTTTTTTTTTCCTAGTTCCTAGATCTCCTCTTAATTTCAGGATTTTAAAGATAAGGTTTGTGCTGTCTACAAGGCCACATACAATACAACTTAATGATATCTCTTGGACATTTCTTCATGGATTATGGCCTCATGGACAGTTAGAGCTGTAAAGAATTTTAGAGATCATCTATTACAGCATCTTCATTTTTTAAAAAAAAATTATTTATTTGTTTTTAGCTTTCAACATTCACTTCTACAATATTTTGAGCTCTAAATTTTCTCCCTCTCTCTCTGCTCCCCCATCCCCAAGATAGTGTGCAATCTGATATAGGCTATTCATGTACAATCATATTAAACATATTTCCACATTAGTCATATTGTAAAGAAGAACTAGAACTAAAGGGAAAAACAAGAAAGAAGAAATGAGAGAGAGAGAAAGAGAAAGACAAAAAAGAGAGAAAGAAAAAGAGAGAGAGAGAAAATAGTATGCTTTGATCTACATTCAGGCTCTGTACTTCTTTCTCTGGATATGGATAGCATTTTCCATCATAAATTTTTTGTAATTGTCTTAGATTCTTGTACTGCTGAGAAGAGCTAAGTCTATCAAAGTTGGTCATTGCACAATGCTGCTGTTACTATGTACAATGTTCTCCTGGTTCTGCTCATTTCACTCAGTATCAGTTCATGTAAGTCTTTCCAGGTTTTTCTGAAGTCTATCCGCTCACCATTTCTTATGGAACAATAGTATTCCATTACATTCATATACCAGAAATTGTTCAGCCATTCCCCAATTGATAAGCCTCCCCTTAATTTCCAATTTTTGGCCACCATAGACAGAACTGCTATAAATATTTTTGTGCATGTCCATTCTTTTCCCATTTTTATGACCTCTTCAGGATACAGACCTAGAAGTGTACTTCTTAGTTTTGTAGCCCTTTGGGCATAATTCCAAATTGTTCTCCAGAACATCTGGAGCAATTTACAACCCAGCCAACAATGCATTAGTGTTCCAATTTTCCCACATCTTCTCCAACATTTATCATTTTCCTGTTTTGTCATGTTAGCCAATTTGTTGGGTGTGATGTGGTATCTCAGAGCTGCATTTCTCTAATCAATAGTGATTTAGAGCATTTTTCCATATGACTATATATAGCTTCAATTTCTTCCTCTGAAAACTGCCTGTTCATATCCTTTCACCATTTATCAATTGGGGAATGACTTGTATTCTTATAAATTTGATTCAGTCCTCTACATATTATAGAAATGAAGCCTTTATCAGAGACACTGGCTGTAAACATTGTTTCCCAGCTTTCTGCTTTCCTTCTAATCTTGGTTACATTGGCTTTGTTTGTGCAAAACCTTTTTAATTTAATGTAATCAAAATTATCCATTTTGCATTTCATAATGCTTCTATCTCCTGTTTGGTCATAACAGCATCTTCATTTTAAAAAAGAAGAAACTGAGACTCAGAGAAATTTAATGATTTTCCAAGGTCATACAGATTGTTTATGACAAGGTCATGACTAGAACTGATATCTGAAGGAGTTCCATTCTCCAAATTGGGCAAATTTGTCTTCTCTGCATCCTTACTGTCTGCTAGCACAGCTGTCCCAAGTGGCTATATGTGCCCTATATTAAATCTTGCCTTGTCTGATATGGTTCTACCAATGGTCTTCTACTTGAAAAGCTATCAGGTAATTTACAAGTCCGTCTTACTGAGTCACTCTTATATGGGTTCTAGCTTGTTATACTGGTTCATCCTCTTCCCACTACCAGGGTTCCTATATTTTTAAAGATGATATCAGCATAGAACAATTAGACATCTTAAACTCTGTTGCGTTCCAGTTATTCTGGCTTCAGCCAGACTTGGAAAGATAAATCCCAATTCAAATAAGAATTTAGATTGTGTCTTAATTATTTTATTATATGTTTGAAACTAATGAGGACAATAATGAATCTATAAATTAATAAGTATCTATTACCTACTAGGCCTGTGGTAGGTGCTGGCAATACATAAATGTAAGCACAAAGAATAAAATAATCACTACTCTCACGGTAGTTAACATGTAAAATTTAAATTTGTCATTAGGAGTTATGATTACAGGCTTTATGAGAAGGAAAAATGAAATTATTGGTTGTAGTGAAATTGAGAGATTGTATCTAACTCTTCTAATCCTGTCTCATGACAGATAATCAAGAGTTGGTTATATTTAAGTCCTATCAGAAATCCAAGTATAAGAACCATCCAAGAGGCATTCTATTTTGATTTTTCACTTGATTTTGATTTTGATTTCATATTTGACTACTTTTTCATATGAAAATGAGGGCTACTTATTCATCTATAAATATCATTATGCTTACTTAATATATATAATATTTATAATTATATTAATTTAATTTACTCTTAAAGAATAAACATTAAAAACTAAGATTATATTTGCTACTTCTAGTTTTATATTAGAAAACACAATTTCTTAGCAATTATTTATTAATGCATGAAATGTAACTCATTATTTTAAACTAATGATAAGTATGTCAGCAAGAATAAGTTTCTTGGGGCCCTGGCAAAGAAATTCTATTCTTTCCTTAGTGAGAATACCTCAAACCAGGGAGACTTTTTATAAACTATTTTAAAATGAGAAGAGAAAATCATGTCCAAATATCAAAATAAATAATTTCTAAGTTAACATTTAAGTTGCTAATCCCTGAAGAAAATTTTATACCCAGTTAACTGGTATAAAACTATTTAAAGATGTGATTTTCTTCCTACTACAAAAGCTGGACTTGTTAAATCTTCCAAACCCCAGTATACATTGTTCTAAGAGTCTCCTATTTGTCACCCTATCCCTGGTGCATCAACGATGATTTCATGGAAGAATACTGAATATTTTTTTCCATGTAACCAAAATGACAATCCATCTCTTGCAAGACAACAGGATCAAAGCATAATGAAGCTTCACTGGCATTTTATTCAGTTAACATAAAGGGACAAATTGTATTTTCACAGGAGGTCACTGAGATTAGAAATAATTTTAGACTGGGAACCATGAAGGTTTACAATTGCTTGTGTAGTAGGAAAATTCTCTCAGTTTTTAAAGACATTGTGATAGCTATTTTCAGGCATATACTGGGAATATGATGCTTTGCTAAAACAAATACTCTAACAGAAAATTACCACTCAATCATACACACATGGATTGGAAGTCCAATAATTGTCCAGTAGTTTTGGTGCAGGTAATCTAAGGGCTCCTATCAGTGGAAAGCAAGATAAAAGAGAGTTTATTTACTATAAAGAGTTCATCAGCATAAGACTTTGTTTACCTAAGAACACTAGCAACAATGCATGAAATTAACAGTGTTTTTCATTTTTAGCCCAGAGATTATTAAGATTAGACAATTTTTGAGCTACCATTACAATGACTTCTGCTTTAATTCCCTGTTCTCTATCACTGGGTCCTTTTGTTTAATATGCATGAAGCTTATTGGAGAGGAAGTCTGATATTTCTCTGTTCTTTGTTTCTTTCTATTTCTCCCCTCCCCCCATTGAAAGTACCATCACTTAGCTGATCTAGTGTCTAGCTGAGCTAAATATGAGCGAAAGTAAATTGATTGAAACACAATCCAATTAAGATAGAAGTGATGCTGATGGGTGGGCATGAAACACTGAATAATATGGCAGAGGTAATTTCACTTCTCTCAAAAGAAAGCACTTATTAGCCTTTTGCTTCTTGCTTTATTAGATAATGTATAAGGCCAGAAGCAACATTTTCTATCTGTATTTAACTGAGATTCTAATCCTTTCTTAGAGATATGGACCTTATCGTCATTTTCCATGCCTCCTAGACTAGACAATTATCCTTAAATACCACTTTGGATGTAGAACCTATAAGAAAAGCAATAGTCTGTTCATTTAACTTGGCCCATTTAGAGGGGAGAACACTTGTCTACATGGGGGTTTCTCCTCACTTTTCAATTCACTTAGGGTGTCTTCGGGTGACTGATTGCATTAGAGCTTTTCCACATAATCCCCATTTTATCCTAGAGTTCATTCCAACAATTCAAAGATCTAAATTTTAAGAATTTTGATAGAGGTTTTCTACAAGGGTTAAATTCTTATTCTTGTGATTCTCCTATAATGCACAAAATGGAAATTTAATGAAGCTTTCATTGATGAATGGGAAAAAACCTTTATTCTTCGTGATTTTCACTGTATCCCACACCTTCAGTTCCAAACCCTTTCCTTCCTCAATCTGCCAATGTCTCTCCCAATTCTTCTCTCTCAGCAAAGGTCTTCACATTCTACTTAACTAAAGCAATTCTGTCCATTATGTACTCTCTCCTCTTCTTTGTGCCATACTTTGATATCCCTCTACATATTCACTCATACTCTCCTCTAATTCTGTCTCTAAGGAACTGGTATTCTTTCTCTTTGCCAAGGAGAACCTGTGCCTCTACTCGTCTATGTTGCATCTCTTTACCTCCCATCTCCTATAGCCACTTGTCCTAGTCTTTTCTCTTTTTTTACTCATCTTTGATCTCTCCTTATATACTGGCTGTTTCCCTGCTGTCTTACACATATTACTCAAACATAATGCTTTAAAGTTTGCTAAGCAATTTATAAATATTATTTTATTCAATCCTCTTAACAACTCTGAGAGGTAGATATTATTATTAGTCCCACTTTACAGCTAAGGAAAATGAGGCAGACAGAAGTTAAGTGACTTGTCCAGGATCACACAGCTAATACCTGAGGTTAGATTTGAATTCAAGTCTTCCTGACTCCAGGTCCAATGTTCTACAACTGTACCACCTAGCTGCTTGGGCCTATATATTTCAAAAATTTTCACCTGACCCCTGCCAGTACTATAGCTTTTGGTCCCAAGTCTTTTCTCTTTTTTAACACTAAGCCACTAGAACTAATCTTCTAACTTCAATGTGTTTTTTTTAATTCAACTAAAATTCCCCTAATTTTTGCTTACTTACTATATCTGATGGACTTTTAAGGATTCTTATCCTTTTTTATATCTCTTTAGCTTTTGAAACTGTTGTCCACCTCTTTTTCCTGGATATTTTCTCTTTCCTTGGCTTCTGTAACTCCTTTCTCTCTCCATTTTTCTTCTTCCTGATGGCACTTCCTCAGTCTTCTTTGTTGGATTATTGTCCATCAACTACCACCTTAGAATGGGTGCTTCCCAAAAGAGCCCTCTTCTCTTTTTTGGGCTCTCTTCTCTGTCTACATATCCTTTTCTAGAGATCTCATCAGCTCCCATAGTTTTAATATTGTCTCTACTCAGATGAGTCCTAAAATCTCTCTCTCAATCTCTCTCTCTGTCCCCTTCTCCCTCCCCAATCTGATTATCATTCATGAACTCACTGTATGTCATAGAACGCTGAATATCTCCAAGATGTTCCACAGGCACCTCACACTCAACCTATGCAAAACAACTCTCTCTTCTCCTTTTCAACTTACTCTCCACATACTCTCTTCCCATTTCTGTTGAGGGTATTATCATCCTTACGGTTACTAAGGTTTGTAACCATAGGGTCATCCTTAAACCCTGTGTTGCCATGCCCAGTAAGTTGATGGATGCCAAGTCTACACACCTCCTGTATTTGTTCCATTTTTCTCAATCCTACAGCCACTACTTTAGTCCATATCCTCATCAATTCTTTATTGATTTTCTCTTACAACTTTCTAATTGATCTCCTTGTTTAAACCTCTCCCAAAACCACCCTCCACGCAACTGACAAATCTCATACATGTCCCTTTCTACTGAGTCACATAGCTACCCTCCCCACCTCCCAGCCCAATTCAGGCCCTCCTAGCTTCATGCGTAGATTACTGCAATATCCTTTTGGTTGGTCTCCTTGCCTCAAGTCTCCCTTATTATAATCAATTCTCCATTTGGATGCAAAAGTGAGTTTCAAAATGGGCAGAACTAACCATTTTGCTCCCTTACTTTATAAGCTCTTGTGTTTCCTAAGAACCTCTAGTCTCAAATACAAAATCTTCTGTAGCATTTAAAGCTTTTCATAATCTAGCCCCTTCCTGCAGTTCCAGTCTTCTTACACTTTACCACCCTCCATGAACTCTATGATCCAGCTACATTGGCCTCCTTTTCACACAACTCCCTATATCCTAAGTCTGTACCTTTTCCCCGGCTATCTCTCATGCTTGGAATGCTCTTCCATCTTACCTTCACCTACTGGTTTCTATGGCTTCATTAAAGATTCAGTTCAAAGCCCATCTTTTGCAGGAGGCCTTTCCTTGGTCCACTCCCCACCTTACCCTCTGAGATTGTATTACATTTACACTGTAGATATCTTGTATATGCATAGTTTTTTTTACATAGTGTCTCCCCCAGTAGAACATGAACTCCTTGAGGGCAGGGGTTTTATTTCTACCTTTTCTGTAACCAAAGCAATTGATGGGTGCTTAATAATTGAATGTTGACTGATTTCCCAATTTGATATTCCACCTTATGCCTCCATGCACCCATTTTCTATGACTGAAATTTATTCATTTCTTATCTTTGCCTCTCAGAAATCTTGTCTTTCTTCTTTCAAAGCTCATCTCAGTTACCAAGTAGTCTACAAAGTCTTGCCTGATTCCCTCAGTTACTAGTGTTTTCTCCTTCCTCAATTTTCCTTGTATTATATTTCACAGGATCCTAGAATTGCTGTGAGAAACAAAAGAGATAATTGTAAAGCACTTAGCACATTGTTTGACATGTAGTAAGCACTATATAAATGTTAGCTATGATTAGCTATGACCTCATTGTGAGGATTAAAAGAGATAATATTTGTAAAGTGCCTACCACAGTACTTGCCTCATGGGATGTGCTTAATAAATGATTATACCCTCCCCCTCCCCTTTCATAGACTGGTGGGGTAAGAGCAGGAGTAGGATATTGTACAAGAGCAACAGAGAAATTGCTGCATGGATTGCATAGCACCAATCTGTGGGTTGAGTTGGGTAACATACCAGAATGGGAGGAATGAGGTAGGAAGGTAGTACTGAGTGATTACATTAGAAATTAACATTCTTTTCTGTTAATTCATAATGCTATTACTAAAAATTCTTAGGGTTCTTGGGTTCTTGGTCTGTGGAGACAATAATTGTTCTACCTCTGATGCAAAATTCTTCTTTGGAGGAGCTCTTTATAGCTAGAGAGGACTGGTGAAAATGTCTAGTCCTCCATCTCAGTGGTCACATGGTACAGAAGTTTTGATCATATTTCCACTCAGGGTAAAAGAACAATGCAATTTTCAAAACTTTCCTAGGGTACAAAAAATGTTTTGGCTCATATGAATATAGTTTAAAAATTTTTGTTTCTTCTACAGTATCTCTAAATTATTGTCTGTGTAAATCTATGTTCATTTTCTGATCATCTACCTTGACCATTACGATCCTTTATTCAAGTAATTTAATATCTTACTCATCTTTGAGATAATAAGAATTATTATCTCAAGAATTATTTTTTCTTATTATTTCATTTTTTCTTTCTCATTATTTCCTTTCCATAAGTGATTCCCTACTGACTTTTCAATCAAATAAAAATTTCTATACTAATCTCCACAATCCAAACCAAACCAGTAACAATTTTTTGAGCATGTACTATTGGTAAGATACTAAGGATATAACAATAAAATTAAAAACAGTTTCTCCATTATTTTACCCTTGTCTAAAATTTCTTTGTCACTTTTATCCTTCCCCTCATTCACATACTCTTCTCAAACAAATGACACTTTTGCATGTTTTCTTATTCCTTTTTAATGTGGTCATCAGACAGCCCAGGACCCTGAAATGAAAAGCCTTGGGACTAACAATGCTTCCAGTCCACTGCTATCATCCTGGGAAGCAACTCCTAGTGGAGATGCAGTGCACCAATTGCTCCTACAAGTGTCACAGCCACAGCAAATGAAGACCCAGAAAGGAAAGTTCTTGCCACCAAAGACCTTGGCCCTGCAAAATAGTTCAGCATTAGAAAGTTACATGATTTTATCAATGGAAATGGCATTAAAGAAACATCATCATTGGATCTGCTGCTGCCTCCTAATGAGTATGGAATGTTTTCATCTAACTTTATATCTGCAATCTTCCATATAGCTTGTTCTGCCCCTTTAGAATGTAAGGTCCTTCCAATTTTTCTATTTGCATTCCCAGAGCATGTCTGGAATTGGGGCAAAGAAGACTTGAGTTAAAATCTTGCATTAGATTCCTACTAGCTACATGACCCCAGGTATGTCACTTAATTTCTTTCAGCCTCAGTTTTCTCATTATCAAAATGAGGATAATAATAGCATTTATATCTTTGTATCTCAAGAATTGTTGTAAGAATCAAATGAGATAATATGCAAAACACTTTGTAAGTGTAAAGTTTAGAAGAAATAAATGCTAGATATTTTTTATTATTGTTGTTGTTATCAATTGATTCCCTAAACCAACCCTTCCTCTATCCTTTTGATCACTCTTCACATGTTTTGTCTGCTAAAATTATACTGGATTCATAAAAGTGAAGAACTATTTAGCCAAACATTAGGTTCTAAACCTTATAACTAGTTTGTCTTTTATCACTCGATAAAAGCAAGTGGTCCCACATTTGGGGCAGCTAGGAGGTACAATGAAGAGAGAACCAGGATTGGAATCAGGAAGACTCATCTTCATGACTTCAAATCCTGCCTCAGACACTTACTACATATGTGACCCTGGGCAAGTCACTTAACTCTGCCTCAGTTCCTCATCTGTAAAAATTATCTGGAAAAGGAAATGGCTAACCACTCCAGTATCTTTGCCAAGAAAACCAGGGTCATGAAGAGCCAGGCACAATTGAAAAATGACTCAACTACACCTATGAACACTAGATCATAGGATCATAGATCTGGAACTGGAATGAATTGTAGAGGTCGTTAGCTCAATACTTTTCATTTACAGAGGCATAGTTAAGTGATTTTCCAAGGTTATACAGGTAGTTAAATAGCAAAATCCAAATCCGAATTCAAGTTTTGTGTCTCTGAGTTCAGCCTTCTTTCCATTGAACTAAAAGTCTTTAAACCAACCTATTTACTTAGAATAGCACTATGACTAGGTCCTATAAACATTCACTTCAGCAAACAATTGGAGAAAAGATCAATAAACAATTTATCTTTAAAAACTGTCTATGTGGTAGTTTTTTTTTTTTTAATTTTTTGGCTAGGCAATGGGGTTAAGTGACCTGCCCAGGGTCACAGAGCTAGTAAGTGTCAAGTGTCTGAGGCTGGATTTGAACTCAGGTCCTCCTGACTCCTGGGCTGGTGCTGTATCCACTGTACCACCTAGCTGCCCCCTATGTGGTAGTTCTGTCCGGCACATACTAGGTGCTGAATAAATGCTAGTTGACTGACTGACAAAACTATTGTAAGGGGAACCCTTGGTCAATTTGTGTTCCCTAATCAATCCCATAAGATTATAGGGTGTTGTCTTTTGGGCACATTGAACCCATTGGATTGGTTCCCACTTCCTGAGACTCAGGGGAATAAATTCTCCCTGGAGAAGCCACCCTCTTTGTCTTCTATAAAAGCAAGCTGTAAAAATCTTCAGATCTGTTCCCACAATGTCTCTTTCTTGGCCTTTCTGATGGAAGAGCAATAAGGTGGGGCAACATGCAAAAGAGATTAAGACTGGGTCAGAAAAGTCAACAGATACTAGGAAAGCACAACCTAAAAGGATTTTTTTTTCCAATGTGGCTTCACAAACTCCCTTTGTATATCTACCATAGGGGCTTTACTAAGTTTGGAAAGGGAGCAGCAGAACTCCTCTGTGAGAGGTTGAAGAATGATTTTTTTTTTTCCTTTGGACAGGACCTAAAAAATAAACAAGGGAACCAAAAGTGTTTTTTGCTCCAAGCACCTGGGGAGCAGATTACTTTTGGAGCAAAGAAAAGAAACTAGAAGAATATATGAATAACTATATTATTTTGAAGCAGACCTTTTTAGCCAAAAACTATCTGGATGCCATTCCTAGTAAGAGGCTGTATGTGGATTGTATTAGTTCGCATATCAGTTGGCAATGGGCAAATGTGCATACCCTCAACTCAAGAACAGATACAGGGTACAGGTCTCAGTCACACAACTACCCAAAAGGGCATAGTCTCTCTAACAATTTCATTTAAATTCTTGTGCATTTGTATTTTCTGCCCGAAACTCTCTCCTGAAGTCTCCTCTCACACCTCCAGTTATGTAATGGATACCACAAACCAAATATCCTACAGCCATATTAAAATCAACACATCCAGAAGTGAATTTCTTTTTTCTCTCCTCTTAACTTTCCTCTTATTCTTATTTTAAAATTTTAAAAAATCAATATATTTTATTTTCCCCCAATTACACATTAAAACAATTTTTAACATTTGTTGTTGTTTTTTTTTTTTTTTTAAGTTTTCCCTCAGTCACCCATGCTCACAACCCTGGTGTCATCCTCGACTCCTCACTCTCACCTCTTGTATCCAAACAGTCATCAATTCCTTTCAATTCTACCTTTGTAATATCTTTTGCATACATCCCTTCTTTTCTTTCACCCTGCCACTACCCTGGTGCTGTCACAATCACCTCATGTCTAGACCACTGAAAAATCATTTTCATTGGTCTCCCTGCTTCAAGTCTCTCCCAGATTCAGTCCACTCTGTACTCAGATACTTACGTGATTTTCCTAAAGGGTAAGTGTGACCATGTTACCCTTCTCTACCCCACTATTCAATGAACTCCACTGGTACCTCCTAAACTCCCTATTATCTTTTGAAATCCTTCATCACCTTCCTCCTTTTCCAGTCTTCTCACCCTTTACTCCCTTCCATATATCCTGTGATGCAGTGATACAGGTCTTTTTTGCTGTTCCTCACACAGGACAGTCCATTTCCCAGCTCTTTGTGCTGTTGCAGGCTGTCCTCCACGTCTGGCATTCTCTCCTTCCACATATCTACCTCTTGACTTCCCTAGCTTCCTTTAAGTTTCAACTAAAATCTCACCTTCTTTTAGAAGCCTTTCCTGATCTCCCTTAATGCCTTCTCTCTGAGATTGTCTCCACTTTACCCTGTATGTAGCTTATTAGTACATAGTTGTTAACATGTCTCTCCCATTAGAAGGCAGGATCCTCTAGGAGGGTCTGTTTTTGCTTAATGCCTAGCATACGGTCTGGCCCATAGTAGTTCCTTAATAAATGCTTATTGATTTGATTTCTATAGCCACAGCCTGGTTTATCTAGAGAAGAATAGAGTTTGGAATCTGAAGAGCTAGGTCAGAGCTCTGCCTCTGATTAGTGAAATGACCAACCATTTTGAGACTTATTTTCCTTGTCTATAAAAAAGATAATGACACATGATGTACCTTCTCCAAAGTTTTCTTTTTGTTTCATAATATATGTGAATAAGGATTTATGTTGATTTAGTTTGGAGGACCTTGTCACATTTTTCATATAATTCTTCTATTTACATTTGTTACATTATAAACAGCTGTTGGTATATAACCTTTATTATCTTCATACTTTTTAGTTATACTTTTTACTTATATTCATTGTGAGTACTACCTAGCAAGATGACCCAAACTTCCATTCAATTGTATTTCTTAATGTGTTTGGGTATAAAAAAAAAATTAAAGTGACTTTTTAAAATTCACCCTTCAAAGAGAACCTGTGAGGTTTCCTTTCATTTATAGAGAAAATATTCATATAGACATTCCTCAGTTTCTCACCTAATAATTGCACTTTAAGAGAACTAAATGCTAATGTTTATACATGCTCTAAGTATTTTGTGATCCTTAGCATCCTTTAGTTTCCTGTCACCTGGTTACTGCTCTAGTGGAGGCAGAAGTGGGCTGCACTGGGCCAAGGACCACTTTATATTTTTATATTTCATCACTCATCATGTCCAAAAAAATTCATCACGTATCCACAAACTTGGTGGTATTTAGCCTTTCTGGATCCAGTTTGGCTAATGCTTCAATAGCAGATGGCTGGACATCAGGCCTGTGCCTGGTGTATTTCAAGCTTGGTACGATCTGAAGACGTTGCTACTCATCATTACTTCCAGAACCTCAGTGAGGCTCTGGAGTAGGACTTTGGTCAAATAGGTACATACACATATACCACCAAGATACAAGCATGTGCATGTATATTTACATACATACATACATACATACATACATGCATACTTTAATTATAGGAGAGCCACCATGATGTCAGGTATTTATATCTTTACAATAACTAAAACCTGTCTCTGACATACAATAGCTCTTGGGCCCACAGGCAGGTCACTTTACTTCTGAGGATCCTACATGATTCTTTACATTCCTTATTTTTTTTTCTTAATTACATGTAAAAACAATTTCAAATTTTTTTTTAAATTTTGAGTTCCAAATTCTTTCTATTCCTCCTTCCCTTCCCCCTCATTGAGAAGGCAAGCAATTTGATACAGATTATACATGTGCAATCAAGCAAAACACATTCCCATATTAGTCATCTACATGCCTCTTAAAGACTCAGTTATAAATCAATTACTCATCTGCCTCAGTGGAAGAAGTTTCCCCTCAAGAGTTCCCTATATTGATGAAATCCCAAATTTGGACCTCCTCCCTCTTTAACATGTATGTAAACTGAGGCATCTACAGACATATATGTTCATCTTTACATAAATATTCACATACACATATACATATATGGTATATACAACATTATTTATACATACATATAATATTCCTTGCCCTTTCCCATACTAGCCAATGACATATTTCCTAACTTCTGACCTTTTCTCCCTCAAAAAAAAAAATGATGGATTTGAAATCCTGTTGCATTTAGCCTTTAGTAAAGGCTATTTTATTTAAGATAGAATCGCATTTCAAAGTGCACAATGAAATGTGCAAATATGTGGTGTCTCAATTTAAACATTTTTTTTCTTACTTTTTTAAAAGAGAAAAAGATAAACATACCAGGCGCTGCAGCATTTCAGAATTATTTCTTTTTTCTTTAAGATTCCCAGACCCTCTTTCACCTTCAGTGGTCTCAGATTGTACCAAGCAAGCATTTACTAAGTGCTTACTATGTGCTGAAGAACAAGTAGAAAGAAAGACAGTCCCTGCCCTCAAGGAGCTTACATTTTAATGGAGGAAGATAACACATTAAAAAAAGATAAAGGGGGAGACAAGGAGATACCAAAGTGAAGGGTGGGGATAGGAATGACTAGCCTTGAGGCCCTCCTTGAATGGAGGTTCTGGAAGAATCTATTCAATCAGACAAAGAGGCCTTAGAGAAGGAGTTTGTTTCCAACTCTCACGTTTCCAGTCCTTAGTGCAGTCACTGTCTAACTGTAGCATCTTCATGTTCTTTTCCTCCCATTTTCTCCTCTTCTGTCTCTGCCTTCATTTCTCTCTACAAAAACTAAGCTATTGCTAGCTTCATATATTTATATAAATATATTATATTGTATATTCAAAACTGATATTGCTGGGATTCTTTCCAGATAATATTTGTTTGTCTAAGTTTTCTGTGAGGGCTATTCATTCCACGGTGATTTCATAGCCTACTTGGCAGTTTCTATTCGTGAAATGCTGCAGGGCCTGGTGTGTTTATCTTTTTCTCTTTATTTCAAATAAGTAAGAAAAAAATTGTCCAAATCGAGACACCTTTTGCTTTGAAATCATATTGCATTTGGGTCCAACCTGAAGAATTCCTCTAAATCTTATGATATTGCATGAGTGTCAATGGAGCACACATGCTGTCATCCAGCTGTCATTAATGAATGACCCACCATTAATAAATGACCCACCACCTGTTCTGGTCATACATTCCTCTGGTAATATCCTTAATGCTGCATGAAGTACTTCATATTACCTTGTATTTACTTATCTATTTACATCTTTGATTCCCAAGTGCAGTGTATTAGTATTCACTGAGTTACTGCTTTTATTTTTTTCTCAGTTCTTCATAAACCATATGCTGCATCCTATTCCTATCCAACATGCTTGTTTCTATTGCCCTTAGGTGAACTATAACTTGAATTTTTCAAAGTTAATGACAGTCCATTCTTTACAGACATATACCTTTATAGGGAAAAATATTGGTATCATGAGGTAGACTTTTATTTCAGGAAAAACTTGGGATCATTAAAAGTATTACATAATTTACTTATTTGAATTCAGTTTACTCTCTTCCTTTTATTCAGTTCCAGCCTCAGCTCATTGTCTATTTGAAGTGTGCACTGAAGATACGTTAATTGACCAGCTCTACAGGGTATCCTTCCACCTGAGAATCTAGACCAGAAGTATCAGCCTCTGCCCACAAAATTCCCAAGTACAGATAGAAACAGAATAAAATATAATTAGGAAAGATTTAACAAAATAAATAAAAATACGATATAGCCTAGGTAATGTGATTTATTGTTTTCTAATTCAATATACAACGCAGGGATCTTAACACCAGTGGTCTAGATGACGGTTATGCTTTATTTAATGATTTTCTCTTGTGCTTATATATGGGCTTCTTTTAAGTAGGTGTGTGTGTGTGTGTGTCTGTGTGTGTGTATAGTTTCTACAAAGTCCCTCAGTTTGGTGCAATCAATATAATGTCATTCACAAAGTAGTGAATTTGGAAGACTTCATCATTTAGACAATGTGTGGGACATCCTCAGAGAAAGTGACAAATATTTTTAACAAACAGATCTTCCCAATTTATACTTTGCTTGGTTATAATGGAGTCATCAAAATTACCAGTTGTTTACATCTTTCAATAAATCTTAAATGCCTTCAATACATACATGGGAAATACTTTGTTGGAGAAGAACCTTCAAGGCAATTTTTGCTTTACCAAAACAAATGTTTTTTCCTTTCTTTTTTATAGTCAACAAAGAAAAAGTAGAGTGGGGTCTTGGTGTCTCTACACCTTACAGTGTGACTACATGGATGTAGTCTATTAAAGAATATCAGGATGTTTATCCGGGAGAAAAGAAGGCTTAATGAGGACATGACAGCTCACACAGGCAAGTATTTGGAAGTCTGTCACGTGGAGAAGGAATCTGATTTGTTGGGTTTAAGTGGCAGAACCAGGAAAATTAGATAAAAGTGTAAAAAAGGTAAATTTAGGCTTGGTATCAGGAAAAAACTTCCTAACAATTAGCGCTGTCCAAAAGTGGAACAGATTTCCTCAAGAGACAGTGAGTTCCCTTCCTTTGAAGTCTTCAAGGACACACTAGATAATCACTTGTCAGATATGATACAGTGAGGATTCCTGTCACAGATGAGATGTATAAAACATCTGAAGAGATCCCTTCTAAACCTCCAATTTTGTGATTGTGTGGCCATTTCCTAAAGTTTGTATACTTTTCCCTCATATCTTCATTGTGATGTGTATGAAGATCATTCTCACAGATTGCAGAAATGAGAAGGATATCTTTTTCAATCCACTCTTCTGCTTTTTTCATCTCCAATTATTCAGTATCTTGAGGTCATCGAGATCTTAAGAAATTATCTCACAACTGTTTTCAAATTGTGTTGTCTCAAGTATGAACCTCCTCTGTATATATTTGGTAAGCCAAGTCCATCTGTCCTTCTTATTTCTTTTCTTTACTTATATTTCTGTTTTTTTCTTTTTTCATGATGGACGGTAAGCATAAATATAGTGGCACCACTGCTACTTGTAGTGTGAATAGTTTGCTAGATTAATCTTGAAAAATATTTTCCACTTTTGTTTGTTGACCTCCTTCCAGGAATAAAAATGGAAGAAGTCCTAACAAGTAATTCCTGTCACTCAACTTCATCTGGGACCTCACTACACTAAGGCAGCCTTTTAATCTCCTCAAATTGATTTCCTATCTCATGCCCCAGAGAAACATTCCAAACTTTTTATTCCTTCCTCAAGCCTCCTTACACCTCTTTCTCCTACTTCTCCTTTAGCTGAAGTCTTTGCTTTTTATTATACTGCAAAGTTCATGTGAACTCCCTCTTTTCCATTCTCTTTGTATCATCTCCTGCTCTTTCCTTTCCCCAAACAAGTGGTCCTTTTTTCTACCAAGGCCAGTTCTGACAATGAGATGGTCCTTTTGCCTACTGAGGTCAACCACTCTACATTTGCACTTGATTCCATCTCCTCATGTCCTGCCTAGCAGACTGAAACCTCAATCATCCCCCTTCTCTCTTGAATCTTCAATCTTTCCAAATTGATTTCTTCTCTACTGCCTTCAAATATAGCCAACTCTTTTTCACTGTTTAAAATAAACAAATCAAAACAAACTCTCACTAGACCCTACAATCTCCTCCAACTATCATCCTAATGCTCTCCTTTCTAGCACAAACTTCTAGAATAAGCTGTCTATACTACTTGCCCTTTCTTTCCTCTCACTCTTCTACCCTCTGCAATCTGGCTTTTGATCTCATGATTCAACTGAGACTGATTCCTTCAACATCACCAATGACTTCTTAATCTTTAAAAAGTAAAATTTTATTGGTATCTTTTGTTTTTACATTCCCCAACTATATTTGTCCTCCATTGCTCTTTACTGTTTGTGTGCTAAATCACTTTATAACCTATCATTTTCCTACAAAAGATTTTAAAAATCAGTTTATATTCTAAACCAGTACTGCCTCTGGCTGTCAAATCTGTCTGGATGGTAAAGAGACCAAGTATTTCCTGGCTAACACATTTTCTACACTCTTTGAAGCGCTGATTGATTTACATACATTAAACTATCATATGCATTGGTAGTAGTCTGTGTGGATGTTTTTTCTTTTATCCACTTCCAGTTTTCTTTGGGGTGGTGGTGGTGGTGGTGATGGCTAGTAGCTTATTTAAATCAGTCAAATTAGAGTTGTTTTAATTTTACATCCCTATTTCTCATTTTCTAATATGGTACTGATGTTGACTTTTTGCTCTAACAAGTTCACAGGCAGCTGACTTGGAAATGCTTCCCATATAGGAAACCAGCTATTTTCTATCTTTCTCTTTAGTTTTTTCTTTTGTTATGTTATTTGCTATTTATGCCATATATCTCCTTACTCTTTACTTAAAAAAAAGTATTCATGATATACAGATATGATTCTTCTATGCAGTCTATAGAGCCTTAAGTCTCTTTAGAAAGTTAAACCTGAGACATATTCTAACATATTTTTCTAAGAGTTTCCAGTTTTTTGATATATCAGACAAAAGTGTCAATGGACTGAAATTATTCAGATAATTGACTCAATTCAATACGTTACATAGCTGTAATCACGCTCGTGCTCTTTTTAATAAGTCACTTCTAAGGATATGACAATGTTGACAGCTTACTTTTAAAATTACACACCAAGCTTTTTATTTCTTTAACAAAGGTAAGGAAGCACTAAAGAGAGATGCGATTTTATTTTGGGATTTTTTTGGTCAATAAAGCATCTTTCTTTATTTTGAATCTTTATCCAAAATGAGATGTAGTAGCATTGTCCTTAAGATAGGAAAACATTTAAAATAAACAATTTACTGCTTTCTGCTCTCCTCTTTATGTAAAGATTTTCTTACCATTATAGTATATGACTTCCAAGCAAATTAGTTTCCATACCAGGAAATACAGAAAGAAAAAAAGCCCTCTTCACTCTTTTGGATGAGGAGTTCATTGTAATCTAATCATACTGACATTCGCAAATGTAGAAGAGAATTAAAACTCTACAAAATATTACAACCGTATGACAGATTGTATAAACTTCCTAAGTTAACAAATCTGCTCATTTTGTACTTTGTATATAATTTCTTTTGTACTGCCTAGAATAATGTCACAGCCCTGAGCCAATTGGTCTTGGCATACAATAGTATCAGAACTATTTTTTTAAAATCTTCATTTTACCTCAATAAATGCTAGTTTTTTTTGGGGGGGGCGTTTAATTTCATTTGAAGGGAACATATCAAGATTTGTTCTTAATGGGAGGCAGAGTGAAAGCAGGGACTCAACTGAGCTCTCCCCCAAATCTCTTCAAATACCTCTAATAAGTGACTCTGAACAAATTCTAGAGTGGCAGAACCCACAAAGGGACAGAGTAAGGCAGATTTCCAACTCAAGACAACCTGTAAAGTAGACAGGAAAGGTTTGTTGCACTGGTCTGAGATAGAAGCATCCAGCGTGCCGGGCACAGTGCAGACCCAGCCTAAGCAAAGCCAGAGCAAGCTTTGGGGGACTGAAACATCAGCAGCAGTTGTGGGTTTCAGTCTTCTTAGCCCATAGACATCAGAGACAACTTAGAAGGTCAGAGGGAGGGGTTTGTCAGAACTGGGTGAGAGAGAAGCACAGTCTAGCACAAGGCTGCAGGGTGTGCCAATATAGCCCCAGCTCCAGGAAACCAGGAGCAGGCCTTGGGAGTGACTGAATCAGCAGCAGTAGTAACAACAGTAGGGGGCAGTGGCTGCTCCTGGAGCTATTAGCCCACAGACTGAATATTTGAAAGTCACCAATTTAGACTTCTGGGAGCCAAGAAGGTGGAGTAAGCAGTAAGTTGCTCTCACCCTCCCTTATTGACCTTGAAAAACCTACAGAATATTGCCCTAGGAAAAATCCTGGAAGAGTAGAGTCAGCAGAAAGACTAGATACAGCAGTCTTTTAGCTCATGAGGTTAGGGGGATTAAGGGGAAAGGTCTGTCTTGTTGTGGCTGAAGGGGACCAGTACAGGAAGGAAAGCATCCCAGTAAGCCAGATGCAAGCCCCACCTCAGCAAACCAATAACCAGGCCCTAATCCCCCAGCACAAGAAGCCTAGGACAGTGTCCCCTGTGCCCCAGAAGCAGAGATCAACTTTAAAAGCCAGAAAAAAGGCACACAACATGAGCAAGAAGCAACACAGAAAAACAATGACCATAGAACAGTAATAACAGGAAAGATCAAAACACAAATTCAAGAGAGGATAACATTGTAATATACCCACATCTGACACCTCAGAGGGGAATATGGACTGGTCTCAACCCCAAAAAGTTTGCTTGGAAAGGTTCAAGAAGGATTTTAAAAATCAAATAAGGGAGGTAGAAGAAAAATTGAACAATTCCTTTAAAAATACAGTTGACAAAATGGAAAAAAATATACTGAAGAAAACAACTCCCTAAAATGTAAAATGGGCCAAATGGAAAAGCTAATTGAGAAAACAATTCATTAAAAAATTATAATTGGATGATTGGAAGGTAATGACTCTATGAGACATCAAGAATCAGTAAAATACAATCAAAAGAATGAAAAAATAGGAGAAAATGTAAAATTTCTCATTGGAAAAAGAACTAACCTGGAAAATAGATCCAGGAGAGATAAGTTAAGAATTATTGGTCTACCTGAAATCCATGATGAAAAAAAGAGCCTGGACAGCATCTTTCAGGGGATCATCAAAGAAAACTGCCCTTAGAGGAGAAGTTCAGGGAGCTACAGGAAGAAATAGACAGCAAATCTATATTAGAGGGGGACCTCAACCTCCCCTTTTCTGAACTAGATAAACTCTAACCATAAAATAAACAAGAAATAAGTTGAGGAGGTGAATACAATTTTAGAAAAGTTAGATATGGTAGACCTCTGGAGAAAATTGAATGGGGATAGAAAGGAATATACTTTTTTCTCAGCAGCACATGGCACTTACACAAAAATTGACCATGTATTAAGGCATAAATATCTCATAATCCAATGCAGAAAGGCAGAAATATTAAATACATCCTTTTCAGATCATGATGCAATAAAAACTATGTGTAAGAAAAGGTCATGGAAAGATAGACTAAAAATTAATTGGAAACTAAATAATGCAATCCTAAAGAATAAGTGAGTGAAACAACAAATGATAGAAATAATCAATAACTTCATTCAAGAGAATGACAATAATGAGACAACATACCAAAACTTATGGGATGCAGTGAAAGCAATTCTTAGGGGAAGTTTTACATCCCTAAATGCTCACATAAATAAAATAGAGAAAGAGGAGACCAATTAATTGGGCATGCAACTAAAAAAAAAAAACTAGAAAAAGAACAAATTAAAAATCCCCAATTAAATTCAAAATTAGAAATACTAAAAACCAAAAGAGAGATTAATAAAATTGAAAGTAAGAAAACTATTGAACTAATAAATAAAACTAAGAGCTGGTTTTAAGAAAAAATCAATAAAATAGATAAACCTTTGGTTAATTTAATTAAAAAAAAGAAAGAAGAAAACCAAATTACCAGTATCAAAAATGAAAAGGGTGAATTCACACCAATGAAGAAGAAATTAAAGTAATAATTAGGAATGATTTTGCCCAACTGTATGCCAATAAATTTGACAATCGGTGAAATGGACAAATATTTACAAAAATATAAATTGCCCAGATTAACAAAAGAGGAAGTAAGATACTTAAATAACCCCATCTCAGAAAAGGAAAATGAACAAGCCATCAATGAACTCCCTAGGAAAAAATCTACAGATCAAGATTTGTTCTTAATGGCATTTACCAAACTTCTCCTAGGTCTAAAGAATTTGGCTATTACAGTACTAATCATTGCTCTTATTTAATATTTACTGAATGCCCTCAATGTGATCCATATAACAATGGCCCTACAGCCCAGAAGGTGATATCACTGAGCAGCCAAAGGAACATTTAACATATGGAATCAAACAACTTTAAGTCAAAACCAGTTTATTTAAACAACAAAGCCCTGCTATTCCACAGGTTTACCTGTTTTCACCCATATTTTGCTTCATTTAATCAAAAGTATGGGTGATATAAAATTTGAAAAGAAAATTTAGTTTGAGTGTCAGATACCAGATTAACCTCAAAATAGTTTTGATTACTTACTTAAAGTGTAGGAAAAGATGAAAATGTAATTAAATATTTTTCTTACCTTCTCACCACAATGCTAAGCATCAAAAATATTTACAGGTATCTCTAGAGCTATCTGAGAACTTTGAGGAATAGTGTTTCTTGAGAATAGATACAGAAATGAAAAAATGAAATACATCTTTCCTCACTGAATGCTTTGACTTCATAGGAACCTATTGCCCTAATGACAAAACACTTAACAGCGTGTAAAAAGGGTTACAAAAAAAGGAACAATGGGTTGTTTTTGGAGATGTCCTCATTAGTGAGGAATGTATACAGTGGAGTAACCAAGGTTATTCAATATGGTTTGGTTAAGAAAGGCAATTATTACATTAATAATTATAGCATTGTAAATTACAAATTGACTGACACAATTCAGTCATGAATATATGAATCTAAAGAGGAAAAAAATCTATTATTAAGAAGCAAATACAGAGACTTTATCAACTTGATGTGATCAATTATCTATATAAATAGGACATATTAATAGACACCAAGTTAGAATGTATAGAAGTTTTTTTTCTAGTACTATGAGATATATGTACTTGTTAACCTTGATATATTAAAAAGGTAATTCTGAGGAGAAATATTTATGATCCACTGAAAATTCTACTATAATTACTTAGGTAGAATTCATTTAAAGAATAAAAAAAAAGCCTAGAATTTTAAAGGAAATAATGAAAAAAAAAGTCAGAATGTACTTCCACACCATAAATTATACTAAAAGGCAGTGATCATTAAAATCACTTGACATTGAAATAAACAATGAAATATCAGAACCAACTTCATTCTACAATGTGGTATTCAATAAACAAGATTATTGAGAAAAGAATAACTTATTTGGAAAGAACTGCTAGCAAATCTGGAAAGTAATTTAGAAGAATATAAGTTTAGACAAATATTTTATACCACTTTGAGCAGCACTTGCAGGTGAGTAGAGTCCCTGATTTGGGTTCTAGGGCACTGGGGTAAGCTGAAGCTTGTAGCAATGGGACAGATGGTAGGAAGCAAGAGTGTTTGTGGTGACAGTGTTTCTGGGGGCCCTGGTCTATGGTTCAGGGGCAGAGAGGAATACCTGAAGTCAGACTCCCAGATAAAGCTCAGAAAAAAACAGCACAAAAACTTGAAGACTGAGATATTATCCCCCCACACTTCAGAACTAGAACCTGACTTTAACACAAAGTTAACGGACAAGAAATAAACCACTAAAAAAATAAAAGCATCAGCAAGAGAAAGAATGCAACCATGGACAGCTACTATGGTGATAAAGAAGATCTGGGTTCAAATTTAGAAGAAGATAATAAGGTTAAAACAGCTACTTTTATCTCAAAGAAAAAAGTAAAATGTCAGAAGTCCAAAAAAGTTTTTGGAAGAGCTTAAAAAGAAATTTAAAAATCAAATAACAAAGGATGAGGAAACATTAGAAAAAAGTAAGAGTAATGCAAGAAAATCAAGAAAATTATAAAAAGAGACAAACCAATTGGGAAAAGAGATCTAAAAAATTATGGAATTAGATAACTCCTTAAAAATTAGAACTGGGCAAGAGGAAGCTAATGACTTCACAAGATACCAAGAAATAATAACACAAAATCAAAAGAATGAAAAAATGAAAAAGCATGCGAAACATCTTATTAGAAAAACAACTGACCTGGAGAACAGACTGAGGAGAGACAATGTAAGAATTGTTAGACTACCTGAAAGTTAAGATTAGAAAGAGTCTAGACATTAAACTTCAAGAGATTATTTAGGATAATTGTCCTGAAGTTTAAAAACAAAAGGGTAAAATAGAAATAGAAACAAATCCACCAATCATCACGTGAAAGAGATCACAACATGAAAACTCACAGGAATACCATAGCTAAGTCTTGAAGCTCCCAAATCAAGGGAAGAATACTATAAGCAACTAGGAAAAATAAACAATTTAAATACTGTGGAGCTACAGTCAGGCTAAAACAAGATTCAACACCTTCTACATTAAAAGCTTGATGAGCATGAAACAGTATATTGCAATCAAGAGTAACTTACTGAGGAAACTAGGTGGCCCAGTGAAGGGTGCACTGGCCTTGGTGTCAGGAGGACTTGAATTCAAATCCAGCCTCATACACTTAACACTAGCTGTGTGACCCTGGACAAGTCACTTAACCCCTATTGTCTCACCAAAAAAACCCCCAAAAAAACAAAAACAAAAGCTTACCCAACAAACCTCTCTGTTATCCTGAATTGAAAAAAAAAAAAAGGATATTTATTGAACTAAAGGACTTTCAGGTATTTGTGAAGAAAAGACCAGAACTGAATGGAAAATTTGACCTACCAGACTCAAGAGAAAAATAAGAAGATAAACATTGAAGATCAATTATAAAGAACTTAATAATGTCAAAATCTTTACTTCTAATATGGGAAAACATTATTTGTAACTCTTAAGAATGTTACCATTACTTGACTAGTTTGAAAGAGCACACATATATAGAAGGCTTGGAGTTGAGTTGAATATTATGGGATGATCCTAAAAAATAAAATTGTGTAGGAGAGGTAAAATGGAGCAATTATTTCACAGAAATGAGGGACTGTTACAGCAGAGGTAGGAGGGGTGAAGGGTGGGTATTGCTAGAACCTTATTTGCATCAGAACTTGGTTAATGAAAAAATAATGCATGCATCTAGAAGGGTATAAAAGTCTTCTTGACTTACAGAGAAATAGGAGGGCAAGGGGATAGGATAAAAGAAGGACTTGCAGAAGGGTTTACAGATAAAAAAATAGGAGCTTAAGGTGAGAGGATAGGGGAGAAATTCTTAAAGGGGGAGAGGATAAGAGAAAGAAAATTAGGATAGTGAGTACTTTAAGTAATAGGAGGATAAGGGAAGAGGATAAGGGAAGGATTCTTTGAGGGGGTGTGGATTAGGGAGGCAGGGGTTAGAAATCAATTAGACATTTAAGAAGGGATAGAGTAAAAAAAGAAGAGAAGGATAAACAGTGACAATAAATAGGATGGAGGGAAATGCACAAGTAGTAACTGTAACTTGGAATATGAATGAGAAGAACTCACCCATAAAATGGAAATGGATAGCAGAATGGTTAAAAACCAGAATCTGACAATATATTGTTTATAGTAAACACATTTTAAAATGACAGATATATAGAGTAAAAATAAAGGCTGGAGTAGAATTTATTATGCTTCAGGGGTTTTGCACAGCTGTTCACAACTTGACCAACAGTCCATGGATGTCCCTATTTCCCCACATCACCTCCAACATTTGTCATTTTCATTTTCACATTATTTTCTATTTTTTCATTCTTTTGGATTTGTTTTACATTGTCTTGACTTCTCATAAAGTCATTAGCTTCCAATTGCCCCATTCTAATTTTTAAGGAAGTATTTTCTTCAGTAAGCTTTTGGGCTTCCTTTTCCATTTGGCCAATTTTGCTTTTGAAGGCATTCTTCTCCTCATCAGCTTTTTGTACCTCTTTTGCCATTTGTGTTAGGCTATTTTTTAAGGTGTTATTTTCTTCAGTATTTTTTTGGGTCTCCTTTAGCAAGCTGTTGACTTGTTTTTCATGATTTTCTTGCATCACTCTCATTTCTCTTTCCAGTTTTTCCTCTAGTTCCCTTACTTATTTTCAAATCCTTTTTGAGTTCTTCCATGGCCTGGGACCATGTCATATTTTTCTTGGAGGCTTTGAATGTAGGAGCTTTGACTTTGTTGTTTACTTCTGGTTGTATGTTTTGATCTTCTTTGTCATCAAAGTAATATTCTATGGTCTGATTCTTTTTTTGCTGCTTGCTCATGATCCCAGCCAATTACTTGAGTTATAGATCCTTTGTTAAGGTAGGGGTCTGCTTCCAGTGTGGAGAATGTACTGTCCCAAGCTTCAGGGGATTTTGTGCAGCTGTTTTCAGAGATGCTTCTAAGGACCTATAAATTTTCAGTTCTTCCAAGATGGCATGATCAAGGGCAAGGTATTTACTCTTTTCCTGGTCTGTGCTCTGTGAGTGACCACAGCACTCTTTTCTGCCTTGGAACTGTGAGGAGGATTTCCTCTCCACCACCACTACCAGCTCCACCATGCCAGTGCTCCTCCTTGCCCCAGGACTACCACCCAGAACTGTGACCCAGATCCAAGCATGGTCAAAGCAAGAGAATCCTGCCTCATCACCAGCAAAGAGGTCCCTGCAATCCCCCTCTGATCAGCCACTTGATTTTCCTTCAGTCTGTAGGCTGGAAGTTCCAGAAGCAGTCGCTGTGCCCCAGGACCAGGCGCAGGGACTGAGGCTGGGACCGCGCTTCTCTCTCACCGTAGTCACACACTTTTCCTCCTGACCTTCTAAGTTGTCTTTGGCCTTCATGGGTTGAGAAGTCTGGAAAGCACCACAGCTGCCTGTGATTCAGTCCTCTGAGGGCTGCTCCAAGTTTGCTGAGGCCTGTTTGCCTGTGCGCCCAAGCTGAACTGTGCTCTCCACCTGGCGTGATATACCTTTTCCAATCAACTATCCAGGTTGTCTTGGGCTGGAAATTTGTTTCACTTTGTCTTTGTGGGTTCTGCTGCTTTAAAATTTGTTTAGAGCCATTTTTTACAGGTATTTGGAGGGGTTTGAGGGAGAGCTCAAGCAAGTCACTGCTTTTACTCCACCATCTTGGCTCCACCCCCAATCTTGTCATTTTCATTTTCTATCCTATTAGTCAATCTAATAGGTATGAGGTAGTACCTCAGAATTGTTTTAATTTGCATTTCTCCAATCAGTAGTGATTTAAAGCATTTTTTCATATGGTTATAGATAACTTTGGTTAGTTCATCTGAAAGCTATTCATTTTTCATCATTTATCAAATGTGAAATAGCTCTTATTTTAATAAATTTGACACTTCTCTACATATTTGAGAGATGAGGCCTTTATCAGAAAAAATTGCTTAATTTTTTTTTTCACAGTTATGATTGCTAACTGTATTTCCCTCCATCCTTTCCCCCCTCTGTTTATTCTATTCTTGGTTTCCTTTCATCCTCTCTTTCCTTAAAAGTGCTTTGCTTCTGACTACTGCCTCCTCCAATCTGCCCTTCCTTCTATGAGCATCCCCCAATCCTCTTATCTCCTTTCCTTCTTACTTTCTGGTAGGACAGGATAGATTTCTATACCCAATTGAATGTGTATGTTATTCCCTTTTTGAACCAATTCTGATGACAGTAAGGTTCATGCATTCCCTGTCACCCCTACCTTCCACTGTAAAAGCTCTTTTGTGCCTCTTTTATGTCATATAATTAATCCCATTTTACCTCTCCCCATTTCCTTTCTCTCAGTGCATTCCTCTTTCTCACCCCTTAATTTTAGTTTTTTAGATATCATCCCATCATATTTAACTCACATCTATGCCCTCTGTCTATATATACTCTTTCTAACTGACATAACAATATGAAAGTTTATGAGTTACAAGTATCATCTTCCCATGTGAACATAAACAGTTTAACCTTATTGAGTCCCTTATGATTTTCCATTCCTGTTTACCTTTTTATGCTTTTCTTGAGACTTGTATTTGTAAATCAAATTTTTCTATTCATCTCTTTTCATCAAGAATGCTTGAAAGGCTATTTCATTGAATAGCCATCTTTTCCCCTGAAAGATTATGCTAAATTTTGCTGGGTAATTGATTCTTGGTTTTAATCCTAGCTCCTTTGCCTTCTAAAATATCATATTCCAAGCCCTCTAATCCTTTAATGTAGAAGCTGCTAAATCTTGTGTTATCCTGACTGTAGCTCCATGATACTTTAATTGCTTCTATCTGTTTGCAATATTTTCTCCTTGACCTAGGAGCTATGTAATTTGCCCATAATATTCCTGAGAGTTTTCATTTGGGATCTCTTTTAGGAGGTGATTGGTGAATTCTTTCAATTTCTGTTTTACCCTCTGATTCTAGAATATAATATCACAGCAATTTTATTCAACAATTTTTTTTTTGGCTAGGCAATGGGGTTAAGTGACTTGCCCAGGGTCACACAGCTAGCAAGTGCTATGTGTCTGAGGCCAGATTTGAACTCAGGTCCTCCTGAATCCAAGACCAGTGCTCTATCCACTATGCCACCTAGCTACCTCTCAATAATTTCTTGAAAAATGATATTTAGGCTCTTTTTTGATCATGACTTTCAGTAAATTCAATAATTTTTAAAATTGTCTCTCCTGGATCTATTTCTAGGTCAGTTGCAATGAGTTATTTCACATTACTGTCTCTTTAAAAATTCTTTTGGTTTTGTTTTATTGTTTCTTGATGTCTCATAGATGTCTTGATATCTCATTAGCTTCCACTTTTTCAATTCTAATTTTTAAGGAATTATTTTCTTCAGTGAACTTTTGTACCTCCTTTTACATTGGTTCAATCCAACTTTTTGATTGAGTTCAATCCGACTTTTCTTCAGTGAATTTTTATGTCTCTTCTTCTATTTGGCCAATTTTGCTTTTTAAGGAGTTCTTCTCTTTAGTGAATATTTGTTTATCTTTTCCCATTTGACCAATTTTGCTTTTCAAGTTAGTCTTCTCCTCATTGGAGAAGTACCTATTTTACCATTTGGCATTTTCTGGTTTTTTTTGCTCATGGTGTTTGCTTATTTCCTGGCCTTTAAAGAGATGGAGCTCTCTTGCTGGGGAGCATAGGGCACTGACGCAAGCTTCTTGTATTGGGAACCTAGAGCCTGGCCACTGGCTGTATGTGCTGGGGCCTCAGATGTTGGCAGTCGGAGGCTGTAGGGTTCCAGAAGCTTAGTTGGTGTTGGGCTGGAATCAGCAAGGCTGGAACTCTAGGGCAACTCTAGGTTGCCTGCTTTTCCTTTCCTTTCTTCAGTTCCTTTCAGATGGATGTTGCAGCATGTTTATCTGCCTGGGGCCCTTTATAGTGCTGCTTCCTTTATTTTTGCTGAGACACTGGGACATCCAGTTGCTGTGGAATGCTGGTGGTTTTCCAAGCTGGTTTCCACTGGTTCCCCCACCCTCACTGAGGCACTCAGGGGTCCAGGTGTTGGTGTTTGCCTACTCCATTACCTGGGTTTCAGGATCTCCTCCTGGTATGCTGAGGTGGGGCTTTCTACTAGCTTGCTGGAACACCTCCTGTTCTGTACTGCTTCCCTTCCCCCAGGGCAAGAGGGCCCTTTCCTGTTAATCCCTCAAGCTACCTGGGCTACAGGACTGCTGTACCCCATCTTTCTTCTGGTTCAGCTGTTCCAGGGTTTTTCCTTGGGCAATATTTTCTGGCTTTTCAGAGGTTATTACAGGAGGGTAAGAGCAACTTACCTCTTACTCCACCATCTTGGCTCCCCTATTCTGTTTTTAAGGTGCTATTTTCTTCAGTTTTTTTGTGCCACCTTTACCAAGCTATTGATTCTTTTTTTCATGATTTTCTTCCATCAATCTCATTTCCCTTCCCAATTTTTTCTCTACCTCTCTTACTTGATTTTTAAAATCCTTTCTGAGCTCGTCTATGGCTGAGACCAATTCATATTTTTCTTTAAGGCTTTGGATGTAGGAGTTTTGACTTTGTTGTCTTCTTCTAAGTGTATGTTTTGATCTTCCTTATCACCAGAATAACTTTCTTTAGTCAAAATTGCTTTCTATTATTTAATTATTTTTCCAGCCTATTTCTTGACTTTTAATTCTTTGCTAAATTGGGTCTCTGCTTACTGGATGAAGGGTGCACTTTTCCAAGATTCAGGGGTTTTGCACAGCTGTTTTCAGAGATATTTCTAGGGACCTGTAAGTTTTCAGTTCTTCCAAGGTTGTATGATCTAAGGAGAGATGTGTTTACTACTCTCTTGGCTTGTTCTCTGTTCTGTGAGTGACCACAAGCTCTCTTCTATGACTGCAAGCTCAGGTGTGCTAGGGCTCCTCTTCACCCTGGGACTGCCACTCAGGACTGCAACCTGGATCCAAGTATGAGCAAAACAATGGAGTCCTGCCCCCAGTGCCAGCAAAGAGACCCCTGTAATCTCCTGACCAGTTGACTCCCTTACTAACTGTGGTCTGAGAGGTCTGAAAGCAGCCACTAGTGCTGCTGCTGATTCAGTCACTCCTGAGGTCTGCTTCTTGTTTGTTTGGGCCTGGTCTGTGCTGGTGCAGGCTGCACTAGACTGTGCTCCACTCTTACCCATTGTGACAGACCTTTCCTGTCAACCTTCTAAGTTTTCTTGGGCTGGAAAATTATTTTACCCCATCCTTTTGTGGGTTCTGCCACTCTAGAACTGGGCTACATTAGGAGCAGTCCCAGTTTTAGGGAACAGGGAGGTGATAATCACCTATTCTCTGTACTCTGCCCTTGTCAGGTTCTGGGGACCATATTTTAAGAAGCACATGGATAATCTGGAGGTTGTCCAGAAAATTGCAACCAGTCTGATGAAGGGCCTTGAGTTCATGATATGTGAAGAACTAGGAATGTTTAACCAGGAAAGAAGACTGGGGTAGTAGGAGAGTAGAGGACACTATAAAAACTATGTTCAAGTATGTTACGAGATTTCATGTAGAGAAGGAATTTAACTTTTTATTTTTGGTTCCAGAGGGTCAAAACAGTAGTTGGCAGTTGAAACAAGGTAAATATAATCTATTTGTGGAGGTGAATAGGAACTATTTCCTAACAATAAGAGATCCAGAAGTGGAATGTGCTGCTTTAAGAGGTGGTGGGTTCCTTTTCTCTTCCTTTTTCCATCATTGGGGTCTTCAAACAGAGGCTAGACAACCACCTGGCAGTCATGTTACACTGGAGATTCCTTTGTGTATGGATTCAACTAGGTGAACATTGATGTCCCTTCCAATTCTCAAATTCTATGATTCTGTATTCTTGCAATTTGACAGGAGGGCAGGAAAGCTGATTGAATAGGGGGGTCATATGGTAAGACGTGTTTAGGAAAAACTGCTTTGGTAATAGTATGCAGAATAAAGTGGGAAGAAACCTGAGGATCCCACCTTCACAGTGAATTTATAGAGTATCAGAGAATATGCAGCCTTAATTTAGTAGATTTTGTCAAATTTTTCATAAGATGTATTGATTTCTTCATTCTCTCCAACAGATAATGGTGCATAAAATGCAATTATCTTCATTGTTACTTGTTTGTTTACATTCATAATTAACATTAGTGGAGGAAGTGACCAAGTATCCTATGAAATGAAATTTTTTTTGCTGCCTCTTTGTACAGCCTGATACTAACACTGTATTCTCCTTTATTCACCTTTTCATGGTGAATATTTAAGGTTCCTTTCATTTGGCTGCAATTTTTTTCACATTTTCTGATTTATTTCAGAGTTGTTGTTGTGGTTGAGTTGCATCCAACTCTTTATGACCCCATTTGGGGTTTTCTTGGCAGAGACACTGGAGTAGTTTGCCACTTCCTTCTCCAGCTCATTTTACTGAAGAGGAAACTGAGACAAACAAGGTTAAGTGTCTTGCCGAGGCTCACACAGCTAATAAGTGTCTGAGGCCAGCTTTGAACTCAGGAAGATGAGTCTTCCTGATTCCAGACCCAAAAATATATCCACTGCTCCACCTAGCTGCCCCCTTCTTTCACAGACATAATGTCAAAAGAGGTGTAACTTAGTTTCTCTAGTGGTATATCAACTCAAAACAGTACCAATAATTGAACAACATTTGTGGATGGTTGAAGATTTTTATCACTCTCTGCTCCCCTACTATTATCATTGCTAAACTGGAAGAGTACCAACCAGGGCTCACGGTTTTGTTAATCATGTAGGAGATAAACTACTAGTGATGAGACTTTCTGTATTCAGAAAGGCTGACTCTCAAGTAATAAAAACAATATTATCACCAGTTCTAAACACAAATTCCTTCTAGCATAGTAGAAGGTTAGAACTTTTGATTTCTAAATCTAATATTTGAGATACCAGCATGTCCTTTATACAACAATGAATTGTCTGTACAGTACTTTAGTGGAAGTAGTTTATTATAATTAGATATGTTTATATAGATTTTCTGTAGTCACAAACATTCTAAGGACAACTTAATTAGGTTTAATTTAATCAAGGGGGAAAAAGAACATAATTGTCTAGATTTCAATTTAGACATGAAGTGGATAATTCTAATACTGAAATATAACATGGAGGGAGTTTAAAGCCATCATGATGTAGCAGATACAGTGACTGACAGGTAGCCAGGAAGATATGAGTTTCATTTCTTCCTTAATTACAATTTATGGGACACTGGGCAAGTCATTTAACCTCTCTTGGCATCAGTTTTCTCATCTGTAAAATAAGGATCATAATAGCACTTGTTATACCCATCAATTGGGGAATGACTAAACAAGTTGTAGTATATGAATGTAATGAAAAACTATTGTTCCATGAGAAATGGTGAGTATGTGGACTTCAGAAAAACTTGGAAAGACTTGCATAAACTGATGCTGAGTGAAGTGAGCAGAACCAGGAGAACACTGTACACAATCAACAGCAATATTGTGTGATGACCGACTTTGTTAGACTTAGTTCTTCTGAGTAACACAATGATCTAAGACCATTCCAAAAGACCCATGATGGAAAATGCTATCCACATCCAGGGAAAGAATTATGGAGTCTGAATGCAGATGAAGCATACTATTTTTTTTCTGTTGTTTTTGTTTTTTTCTGTCTCATGGTTTTTCCTTTTAGTTCTGATTCTTCTTTCACAATAAGACTAATGTGGAAATATGTTTAATATCATAAAAAATTTGCAAAGTGAAAAAACAATAACAGTACTTCTTTAAAGGGTTATTAGAATCAAATGAGATCATATATGTTAAGCACTTCATAAACTTCAAGGTGTTATATAAATGTTAGTTATTTATATAATTTGACAAATGTTTATTTAGTATCAGAGGATATAATCTTTAAATATTAATGTACATCACTAAACCTATCTGCAAAAACTTCAGTGTGAAAGAATATAGATAAATCTTCACTGAGCATTCAATATAAACATATCTTAACAGAAATCACAGATTCAATACAAATTACTATTCTTTCCAGAGATTACAGAACCATATATGAAAGGGCTAAAGGAAAACCAGTGAGAAAAATGTTAAGTGACAAACATACCAGCTTATTAGGGAAAGAATGCATATAGTATATACTTGACTTTCATTTAGAAGTTGGAGAATTATCCAACCATTCACTGAAAGTCATGAAATGTTGCAGCCCTTTATACAAATTAGTCTGATACATTAACATACTTGTGAGTATGGTACATTAGTCAGAAAATAGACAACTTGAAAATTTGTTTTCCTACAAAACATTGACAACACAATGATTCATGTCTGCCACAAGTGAGGCAGCTGAGGGCACGGAAGGAGAGCTGCTCTCAGGGTCAGTAAGATCCAGATTCGAGTCTTGCCTCTGATATTTGCTGGGTGTGTGACCCTAGTTAGGTCATTTAACTCCTAGGCAACTGCACTATCAGTTGACAGAAGGTGCTGATATGCTTTCGTAGAGGATGTTCTCTCTTAGGCAAGTTCCCTATAATAATGAAATAGCTCCAATTGCTATTCCTTTCAAAGTCTCATATGAACTTCAAGTTCATTTATTTCAGTATGATTCATCAAAGGTTCATGAATCATACAAATATTGCTTTACTTGGCACCATATAAAGGTAAATTACTTCTCTTATTACATTTTCTAGATTCTCTATCTATAGGTAGGTAGCTAACTGTGTAAATATAATCAGGCCTAAATATGATATAAATACTAACTTCCTTTCTTCAAACAACTAAGAAATTCTTTCCTGAACTTTAGAGTATTAAAAAACTCTTCAGATACAAGGTTCAGGGCTTGGTTGAACTCTGTAAAGAGGCTATAACACTCAAATTTCCTTCAAAATTCAGTTTTCAGATGAGTATGTTATAACTTAAGATGGAGTAGAGTAAGGAGAAGCTACTTTCTAGTTCTTTGTAAAAATTCCATTTTATTTTAATCTTCGTGAGGTGGTAAAATGCATCCAATAACCTTTTTTCCTGTTTCTTCTTGTATCTACACTGGCAAATGGAAAGAATGATAGGGGAAAAAAAAGGTAAAGGGATTGGAGATGGAGGGAAAACAGATACTTTTTTAATCCTATTTAAGTCCTGTTTCTACTAAAATATTCAGTAAAGAATAAAGCTCTGTGTTCTTACCACAGCTGTTCTCTCTTTACAAAAAAACAGATAGCAATTACTAATCATAATTAGAGAAAGTGAACACCCTCAGTGACAGTTGCTGCCCTGATTAGTTATAATTTGTTCATTTGCCTCATCAGACATCTTTCTCTTTATGAACAAAGTCAAAAGGCAAAGATGTTGCAACTTTGTTCAAGGAAATGGGATCTGATCTTTAAGTATCAACATTTTGGTAATTTTTTCTATATATTTCAGTCATTTTAAATTAATGCATGATGTTAATTATCTGAGATTATGTCAAATATAAGCACAAGTATAATTTATATTTGAAAAAATATCTTAGTTTGACTTTGCATATTATAAACATTCTTACAAGAAACAAAGCTTTTAAAAAATATCCTGACACCCACAAATAAGAATTATCACCATATATTGCAAATTGTCTTCCTTCAGTCATAAATATCAATTTTTAAAACAGTTGCATCCTTGGAAAATAGGAGAGAAATGATCTTTAATACTTTTTTTAAAAAAACTTCTTATTCTTACATATATTTTTAGCAACCCCAAATTTATAAAAACTACCTCAACTGCCTTTTTATGCAGTTGAAAGAAAAAGAAATGGAGTAATTTAAACAATTGTTCTAGCCAATTTTCTTTAATCAGTTGCTATACACTGGAAAAAACTACTGAGAGATGGGATATCTATTTCTTTGAATATTTAAAAAAAATAACCATCTGTCCAGGGAAGTAGTGAACTTCATGACTAGATGGTATTTAGAGGATGTTCTCAACTTTTAGTTCCCTATTTTGTATATTATATAGAAGCAGCAAAATAAAGTAGCAGATTCTCTTTTCACTTTAATTAAAAGTAAAATGAAATATGGCAAACAGTAGCTATGAAAATGTTTGTAATTGACATTGTTACTACTTATTAAATGTCAGAATTATTTTTCCCTCTTGATTTTGACCTATGCTGATGAATAAACTAGAAAAAAGAAATGTGTAGTTTAATAATTCTTTTAAATGTTTGTGACAGACTGATCCAAAGCAGTGAACAAAAGAGCCCAATCCTCCTCACCTTTAAAGTCAGTCTCACAGCATTACAATCTTCCTGAAGTGGGTTCAGTTTCAGGGTTTCACCAAGATTGCTGCAGCCTGATGACTGATGTTGCATTTCACAGCAAACACAGACTTCAACGCTGTCAAATTTTATCTAAAGAAAAGAGCACAAAAAAGTTATAATCAAAGCAAGATTTTAATCTTTTCCATTTTAATTTTACCTGGAAAATTAACAAGCACTATCAATTAAAGGTAAAAATATCTCAAAGTTTCTTTTGTATAATTAGCAGAGCCAACTGTTTCTGTTGACAAGTGCAATGAAAAATAAGGTTAGAAAATATGTGAAAAATAAAAAGATATACTGTTCTTAAAATACTCTTAATAAATGAGAAAACTAATCTGAGGGATATTATACTACTTGTGAGATGAATTACTGAAAAGAATATGAAAATTAAATGATTCAAAGTGTAGAAAGCAAAGGCTAATAAAGAAATGAAATCACATCAAATGAGGAAAATGAGGAGAAAATAAATATTTGGTCTATAGTCATAACTTAAATATTTTAAGCAGCTGATAGTAACTGGAAGGAAGGTGTAGATAAGGAAAATGGAAATTGATAACCTAAGAAAGAAATGACAATTTAATAAATACACTGAGATGCCAAGAAAAGGTGACAGTATTAAAGCACCAGGTATCACATTTTAAGAAGGATAATATAGTAAAAACAAACAAATGAACATAATTTTATTGATTGATGCAAATGCATTTAAAAATTGTTTCCAACACAAGGAAATATCCTTTATACTTGGATAATATGCTTCATAGTCCATTTTTTTTTTCCTTGACACTTCAAGTTTAAAATGTATTAGCTGTCAACTAATGTTCTTTAAGTGTTTATTTGTTTCATAATTAATTATTCAGGTTACCTCTTTCAAGGAAAGGAAATATAAGTCAATGAAACTGCCTCAAATTCAGTAACATTTAAACTAATTAATTATAAATATTCACTATAAATAAATATTAATATTAATCTAATTCTATATAAATATAAATTACTCCAAGACCAATTCTCTATCCATTATACCACACTACTGAGTCAGTCAACAAGTATTGATTAAGCACTTTACTATGTGACATGCACTGTATTATATACTGCAGTTACAAAGAAAGGAGGAAAAATTGTTCTTTCTTTCAAGGGGCTCACATGCTAATGGGGGAGATGGGGGAGACAGCATATAAGCAACTACATACACACACACAAAATATACAGTTTAAATTGAAGGTAATCTTGGAAAGAAGACCCAAGATACTTGGTGGGTGGCAGTCAAGGGAAAGGCTTCCATGAGAGGGTGGGTTTTGAGGTAAAGGAAGCAAGGTGCTGGAGGTAAGGAAGGTGAACAATGCAAGCATGAGGGGTAGCAAAAGAAAGGCACAAATTCAAATGAGAGATAAAGTCACATGAGTGAAAACGGTAAACAGGCCAGCATGGTAGGATTGTAGAATCCATGGATGGGAATAAAGTATAATACTGGAGAGGTAGGAAGGTGCCAGATTGTTAAAAACTGTAAATACCAGACAGATGATTTTATGTGTGATTCTGAAAGTAATAGGGAGCAGCTGGAGTTTATTGACTAGGTGGGTAACATTGTCAGAACTGTGCTTTAGCACTTTGGCATCTGAGTGGAGGGTGCATTGCAATGGGGAGAGACTTGAGGCAGGGAGACTAATAATAAGACTATTGTAATAGAACAGGCAATAGGTGATGAGAGCTTAGTCTAAGTAGCTGTGTGAATAGAAGTAAAAGAGAGATTGTTGTAGAGGGAGAAATGATAAAATTTGACAAGTTGGATATGTGGGGTAACTTAGAATAAGACATTGAGGATGACATCTAGGTTGTGAGACTGGGAGAATGGTAGTGCCCTCCATATAAATGAGGAAGTTGGAAAGGGGAGATTTTGGGGGGTAGATGAAAATGAGTTACAATCTCTTTAATACCAGGGAGATGAATTTATGATATGCAGTTCACTATGTTACAAACTCAGAATACATGTGAGATTTAATAAATTAAGTATCTTTTTTTCAAAATGTTCATATGATACCCATTATTGCATAAGTTTTATTTCTGTATCTTAACAGTGCTCAATAAGACTTTTCTGTTCATGTTTCTGAAATAAACTTTTTAAAAATAAGCTTAAATTCACCTTAGTTACTATCTGTCATTCTAAGTAAACCTAATACATACGTGGAATTTCAAACTTTAGAAGCCATTTATAACAAAATATATAATCTAACATGATTATCATAAAAGAGTAATATAATTAATATACTGTATAATATTTAATATTGAGCCTCAAACAAGAAATTTTCAGTGACATAACTCATTACATATTTGGCAACATCAGGAAGGAATGGTTTGACATAGTAGCCTAGAAAAATTACATCTTGTAAATATTTAGGACAGGGAAAACAAACTTCCAGAATTTACGAATGAAGGACTAGTGAATTTCTAGATAAGAGAGGAATTCTTATGGCCTGTAGGCCAAGTGGGGATGAACCATAATGGAAGAGAGGTTGTAGATTCTAAAAACCTAAAAAAGAATAGTATCAGATAGGTAGATCCAGCATTCTGTGGTGAGTATCTTTGGATCTTCATGGATTCAGATGAATCCTCCTCTGTTCAAACTCCATTCAAGGATGGGGAACCTGTGGCCTCAAGGTCACATGTAGCCCTTTAGGCCCTCAAGTGGGGCCTTTTGACTGAATCTGAACTTCAAAGAACAAATCTGGGAAACTGTGGCCTCAAGGCCTTTCCCATGGGAAAAGTAAGACTGGAACATGTTCACACATGTTCACTCATGCAATGAAATTTTTAATAAGTAAGACTGTTTTGTCACTTGTATGACCATTAGTAAAAATCATAATTGTTTCATTTTTGTCTTTGAATCCTAAGCACTAACTTAGCACAGTGCCTGGTTTTAATCCTGTTTCTCAACATTTTGTATTCTGTAGATGTTTGTGTTTATTACCTAAATGTATATTACTTATATTCTCAGTATGCCTACTAAGTTTGCTAATTGTGTAAATAGTTTTTGTTATATATGTGGTGAGCTAAAATTTAGAACTCTGAGGAAATATTTTGCTTCTCTAATTAAGAAATTATTGACTAGGTTACATGAGCAGCAAGATGGCAAACAAGACATTTTCTTAAATTCCCACAACCTCTCAAACTTCTCCAAAACAGAAAATATGTGTCAAAGATAAAACAACTTCAGCTGCCTTCATGGTTTAGGACATCAGAATCCAAAAGAAGGTAGCCTCCTCCCCTTAAAAAAAAAAAACCTAAAGAGGGGCAGAGCCAAGATGGCAGAGTAAAAGCAGTTACTTGGTTGAACTCTCCCCCAAACCCCTCCAAATACCTATAAAAATGGCTCTAAACAAATTCTAAAGCAGCAGAACCCACAAAAAGACAGAGTGAAACAAATTTCCAGCCAAAGACAGCCTGGATGGTTGATTGGAAAGGTATATCGTGCCTGGCTGGGAGAGGAGCGCAGTTCAGTGTGGGTGCACAGGCCGCAGTGAACCTGGCGCAGGCTTCAGAGGACTGAATCATGGGCAGCTGTGGGGGTTTCCAGACTTCTCAACCCATGAACGCCAAAGACAACTTAGGTCGGTGGCAAAAGACTATTTCTGTGTTGCTGAGAGAGAAGCCCGGTGGGGTACCAGGCCCAGTCCCTGAGCTCAGCCCTGGGGCGGCAGCTGCCTCCTGAGCTTCCTGAAATCGAGCGGCTGATCAGAGGGGATTGAGGGATCTCTTTGCTGGTGATGAGGCAGGATTCTCTTGCTTTGCCCATGCTTGGATCTGGGTCACAGTTCTGGGTGGTGGTCCTGGGGCAAGGAGGAACACTGGCATGAGGGAGCTTGTAGTGGCAGTGGAGAGGGAATCCTCCTCACAATTCCAAGACAGAAAAGAGTGTTTATGGTCACTTATAGACCACAGCACAGTCCAGGAAAGGTGTAAACACCTCACCCTTAATCATATCACCTTGGAAGAACTGAAAATTTACAGGTCCCTAGAAGTATCTCTGAAAATACCTACACAAAACCCCCAAAGCTTGGGACAGTACATTCTCCACACTGGAAGCACACCCCTACTTTAACAAAGAGTTTATAACTCAAGTAATTGGCCAGGATCATGAGCAAGCAGCGCAAAAAGAGTCAGACTATATTATCTTACTTTGGTGACAAAGAAGATCAAAACATACAACCAGAAGAAGACAATGAAGCCAAAGCTCCTCCATCCAAAACCTCCAAGAAAAATATGAATTGGTCCCAGGTCATGGAAGAACTCAAAAAGGATTTTGAGAAGCAAATAAGAGAAGTAGAGGAAAAACTGAGAGTGATGCTAAAGGAGACCCAAAAAAATACTGAAGAAAATAACACCTTAAAAAATAGCCTAACCCAAATGGCAAAAAAGGTCCAAAAAGCCAATGAGGAGAAGAATGCCCTAAAAAGCAAAATTGGCCAAATGGAAAAGGAAGTCCAAAAGCTTACTGAAGAAAATACTTCCTTAAAAATTAAAATGGAGAAATTGGAAACTGGGGACAATTTGAGAAATCAAGGCACTGTAACACTAATCCAAAGGAATGAAAAAATAGAAGAGAATGTGAAATATCTCACTGGAAAAACAACTGACCTGGAAAATAGATCCAGGAGAGAGAACTTAAAAATTATTGGACTATCTGAAAGCCATGATAAAAAAAAAAAAAGAGCCTAGACATCATCTTTCAAGAAATTATCAAAGAAAATTCCCCTGATATTTTAGAATGAGAGGGCAAAATAGATATTGAAAGAACCCAACGAACACCTCCTGAAAGAGATCCCCAAAGGAAAACTCCTAGGAACTTTGTAGCCAAATTCCAGAATTCCCAGGTCAAGGAGAAAATATTGCAAGCAGCCAGGAAGAAACAATGCAAGTATTGTGGAAACACAATCAGGATAACACAAGATTTAGCAGCTTCTACATTAAGGGTCCAGAGGGCATGGAGTATGATATTCTGGAGGGCAAAGGAGATAGGACTACAACCAAGAATCACCTACCCGGCAAAACAGTATAATCCTTCAGGGTAAAAAATGGTCATTCAATGAAACAGGAGACTTTCAAGCATTCTTGAGGAAAAGACCAGAGCTGAATATGAAATCTGACTTTCAAATACAAGACTCAAGTGAAACATGGAAGAGGTAACCAGGAAAGAGAAATCATAAGAGACTTATTAAGGTTGAAATGTTTACATTCCTGCAGGGAAAGATAATATTTGTAACTCATGAATCCTTTGTCAGTATTAGGGTAGTGGGAAGGAAAAATTATATGTATGTATAGATATATAGAGGGAACAGGGTGAGTTGAAGATGAAGGAGTGATATCTTGAAAATAAAATTAAGGCATGAGAGAGGATTATACTGGGAGAAGGAGAAAAGGAGAAGTAGAATGGGGTAAAATATCTCACATGAAACACAAGAAAAGGCTTTTACAGTGGAGGGGAAATGGGGGGAAGGTGAGAGGGAATGAGTGAATCTTATTCTCATAGGATTTGGCTTAAGGAGGGAATAACACACAATGGGGTATGGAAATCTATCTTACCCTACAGGAAAATAAGGGTGGAAGGGGACAAGAGAGCAGGGGGTTGATAGAGGAGAGGGCAGATTGGGGGAGGGGATAATCAAAAGAAAACATTTCTGAGGAGGGACAGGGTCAAAAGAGAGAATAGAATAAATGGGGGGTAGGATAGGATGAAGGGAAATATACTTAGTTTTTCACAGCAGGACTACTATGGAAGTGTTTTGTATGACTAGACATCTATAACCTGTATTGAGATGCTTGTCTTTTCAATGAGAGTGGGTGGGGAGGGAGGAAGGGACAAAATTTGTAACCCAAAGTTTTAAAAACACATATTAAAAAGAAAAAAAAGAAAAGAAAGAAAAAAACCCTAAAGAACTGAAGTTCACTGAATGGTTACTTAGCACCCCTTCCCTACTGTCCATGCTACTGGCAGTGAGATACACTAGCAGACCCAAGGGCATGACACTGGCTTAATCAAAACCCGCTCCTGCATCCTAGTCCCAACCCCCTCTTTCTGTGCTCTGGAGACCCCAGCTCCAAGCTATAGAAGTTTGTTTGGGCCTCAACTGCCAGCTTGACCATAACTTTTCAAGAGCAAAAGCTTTCTGAGGGTTACACCCCAGAAGCATCAGTGCTGCAAAGCTCTGAAATTTTGGTGCTGAGGAAAACAGGTTCTGAACTGCTGGTGCTGGACCAGAGAACTGAGGAAAAAAGGGAATAAGGCCCGTCACCAGGACAGGATAGTGCGTGTGTGTGTGTGCGTGTGTGTGTGTGTGTGTGCGTGTGTGCGCACACATGTATACCAGGTGAGGGCAGCTGGGCAGCACTCCACCAAGTCTGAGGGAAAGATAAAGAAATCTCTTACTGGTCCAGAATTGGCTGGGGCTAGTTCTTACCAATCAAAAGTCACTTAAAGCAGAGGTGGATCATGAATTGTCCAATGTGGGAGGAGGCTAAGACACTATGAGATCCAGCCCCCAAGGGAATCACTATCAAAGGAGAGGGAATCAGGAAGTGACAAGGAAAATAGTGGTGGTGGGGTGCTTAAAGTACCAAAGATTTCAGGAAAAAGAAAACTAAAAGACCTTGACTATAAACAGATAAATCAACAAGAAAAACAATAACAATAGAAGAAAATATGGCCTCCAGATCTAGGAAACAAGTACTGGAATCCATAAATTCTGTAAAAATAAAGGAAAATTATCCAACACTTGATGAGTCAGAGGACCCTGTGGAATTTGAAGAGAACATGGAATTACAACACCTTATTCCTGAGTAATATAAAAGACAAATGAGAATTATAAGAACAAAATTTATGTCCTATACAGCAAAAATAGTAAACACAATAGAAAATCTTCAATCTAAAGTAATAAGCCTTGTCAAGAACAAAAACAAAAAACACAACAATAGTTGGAGAATGCAAACACACAGAAGTGAAGGACAATCTAGAAGAAGAGAATAAAAAAAGAGTAACACTAAAAGAAAATATGCTCACTATGCAAGCAAACATACTGAACTTGAAGACAGGAGTTGTAAAAACAAAGGATTCTACATCTCCCAGAAGAACATGACAGGACAAAAAAACTTTAATAACATAATGAAAGAAAAAACTTCCTAAGAAAAGAACTGCCTAAAACATCTGAGCTTCAGAAATGAAATTCCAATTGAAGGAAGTCACAGATAGCTCCCAGAAAAAAACAAAACAAAACCCAAAGTGGGTAAACTTCAGGACACACAGTGGTTAAATTTAACAATTCAATTCAGAAACAGGTTCTGTAAGGAATCTGGAGAAACACCTTCAAATACAAGAGAAAGAACATTCAAATAATGCAAGACTATCCTACATCCATTAGAAAAGGAGGCAGGAATGGAATAATGTATTCTGAGGAGCAATGGAGCTCAGGATACAGCCCAGGGTGACCTATCCAGCAAATCTACATTAGCTACATAGGAAAAAGGTGGACATTCAATAATAAAGAAGAACTTAAACATTTTTAGAAAGAAAAACAGAACTGAAGAGATTGTTTGCCTTCCAAACACCCAAACAAGAGAAATGCAGGACTGAATAAATACAGCAGGCAATAGAGTGACCAGTAAAAGACATCTTTCTAAATGTACATAAGGTGAAAGGATATGATACAGAAAGCTGGTAGAGGTAACAGTGAAGAGATGGAGAGGGTATATTAAGGACAGTGAATGCTTTTTTCATGGAGCTACATTATAATAAGGAATTGTACATAAAAAGTGGGGAAGGGAAGAAAGGGATAGAAAGGAGTAATTGATGTACATGGGTCAAATCAAGAGCTAGCAATGAGGAGAAGGTAACATAAGTGACCTTAGAAAGATGAGAGCCTATAGAAGAATGGGTGAAGAAGAGTGGAGAAAGAAGGAAGCCTTATTTAGAATGTGAGAGGGGGTCCACTGATAAATGCTCCTAAGAGTAAAGAGAAATGGTTGGTTTGAGGAAATTAGGGCTTTACACTGGATGAGGGCTGGGAGATTTGGTGCTTGAAAAATCTACTTGTCTTGGGAAGGGGTGAGAATTAAAACCCCTGGGCCAACTGATACCTGGAAGAGTGGGAGGATATTCAAAGAGGGAGGAGATTTCCATATAAATATATTTTTTAAAAAGTTAACAAGAGAAGGTCTAATAGATCAATGGTGGGCTGCATAATTAAGTGGAAAGAATTTCAAGGAACTAATTTGTAAAAATGACCGAAAACATTTGAAAACTAGAAAAAAGAAAAATGCCAAGAAATTTTAATGATCTCAATGGAAGGCATGTAACAAGTCACTTAAAAAGTTTTTGGACTTCCCACGAAACCTAGGAGATATAAGTGATGGGCATGGAGAAGGCTTCCATCAAGAAATTTCTACAGTGAAAAAGTAATACCAGGAAGAGTGGAGTCTAGCATGATATTTTTGGATGTTGCAAAGTAACGTTACCTAGGTGTAATACAAGAAGAACTCATTAGTAGACACATTTCATGTCACTTAAACAGTCACAATTTGGTTTAGTAAAAATGATTTTTAAAAACATTGACTATAATCTCTGAAAATGATGGAAAGACCATATATAAAGCAATACTTGAAATCAGCAAAAAATATTATAAGGTTCACCTATTTTTATGAGAATGAAAGAAAAAACTCTTATTTTCTAATGTTATTTAGGGAAAGAGATGAGACTTTCTAATGCAGATTTGTTATGTAAAATATAGTATATCATATGAAAGAATTCTCTAACTGCTAGGATAAAAACAATAATTTTTCATTTATAATTTCTATGAATTTATGATTAATTCTCAGAAAAAAATGGAAACATTATTAATTAGCTCTACTACCTAGACATCCTGATTTACAAAAAGTCTGGGAGAATGATTTTAGAATTAGGTGAGTGGGAATCACAATGATTAGTTCCACAAATGAAAACATAGTAAATTTTCACATATTTTTAAAGCGTTTATACTAAGACTACATTGGTCTGTGTGAAAGAAGTAAGGAGATGTATATACACAAACAGAAAACCAGAGCTGTCCTGTGTTTACCTGATTTCCTTCCACAAATTAACCAGTGAACACGGCAGCTGCCACCATTAAAAAGGCAATATGGTAGGAAGTTGAGCCACAAAACTATATGGAAATGGGCAAAAACCCAAGGTGCAGTGAGAACCAAAATGAAGACAAAGAAGGATAGTAACCTGGGCATGGCAGAATAAGGAACAATGATGAATCTAGTTAGTAGCAACATAACTGAAGTGCTAGTGAAAAAATCCAGAGGGTAGCAAAAAATACTGGGTTCCCTAAACTCGGATACAATCCTACAGTGACAAATGGGGCTGAAGAGCAGGGTAGGACAAATTAACTCTGGGGAGAGTTGGGATACTGCTGTCTCATACATGTTTCAGAGCCTTAATGGAATGTGCCCATCTGTCCCATTTAAAAACTATTTATCTTTCCAATCTCCTGGTGTTTGCAGCTATATATACACACTAAACAGAATTAGAGTAATAAATTCTAATTTTTAATTTGGAGCAATAAGGTTGGTTAAATTAATTTTTATTTTAAAAAAGAATTTCTATTAAATTTTACTAAACCAGAAATTTACAAAATATAAAAAGAAGAAAGAAACTCTAATCTTTGGAGTTTAAAGTACTTTAATATACTGAGCCTGAACAAAGAAGTTATAATCTTCAATTTTTTTGCATTACTTAAACAATAGTATTATTCTCATCACATACAGTAGCTATCTAACTATTGATTAATGGAGTTAGCTGCTGACTAATTAGCAAGGTCTCCCAGGAGGCTGAGCTCCAGACTGCATGACTGGCATGTGAAGGAAACTTGGGGGATGGGATAGGGAAAATCTTCATCTGCTCCAGTTCCTGTGTGGAGGTAATAATTCTAAACCAATAGGCTAAGATCCATACAACACAGGATGGGTTGATCAGAGGTTCTCCCATTTGGGATCAGGACTAATGAAGGATCTTTGCTGATGTTTCCCAACTACATATAGCTATTGTGGGGGCTTATTAGCAATCATTAAACACACACTAAACAACTAGGTTGAAATTATTACAAGAACAGAAGAGGTTGAAGAATGTACCCGTTGCTATTATGGACATCAGGGTTATAATACCATGCTGGGTTGGACACAGGAATATGTTGTCCTTTATTAAGGACAAGGTACCTTATACCTGCCCAACTGGGTTCCTTATGCTAGCTGGAAGTGCCCACTTAATCTAAGTTCCCCTCAACCTGCGACCAATTAGAAAGATAACAATCTACCATGTCAGGGCAACATTTGCCTTTGCTAATAAATGGTTATATCATGATGTACCTGGAAGCCTAGGTCATATATCCAAGTTTCCAGAAACCATGTGTGTGATGAATCAACACTATCCTAGGAAGGGGGAAAGGCTGTCCATTCCAGTAGTTTCCGGGATTCAGCTCCCAGGAAGACTTAGATCTACTTTTAGACATAATCCAGCTGATTTTGTCCTTCTTCCACCTGGACTAGCAACTCAAACTCACCATGCCCAATGCTGAAATCATTATCTAACTAGGTGGTGGCAGTGGATAGAGTGTTGGACCTAAAGGTAGGAAAACTTGAGTTTGAATCCTGTCTTAGATACTTTGCTGTGTAAACCTGAACAAGATAACCTCTCCCAGTCTCAGTTTCTTCAGCTATAAAATACGGTTAACACAAGCACCTACTTAACAAATTTTTTGTGAGGACCAAATGAGATAATATATGTAAAGCAAGTAGTATATCTTCAAGCATTTATGTAAGTCCTGTTATCATTATTATTAAGCATTAAGTTTCCTCCTAAACCATCTCAGAAGAAGTCTGTCAATTGAGGGTAAGCTGAGATATCTGTCCAGGTTGTATGGAAAACTGTGAAATGTCAAGGACCTAGAAATCAAGGCAATTGTGTACCTGGAAGGAAAAAAGAATGTTACTGAAGACATTTAGTGCTATCCTAATGGCACTGGCACATCTGAGAGGGGAAAAGACACCAGATTTTTCCAGGGAATCTGAGAAAGAATATGCTTCCACATAATCTCTGTTCCTTGTTCCAAATATAGATAAATTTCTAAGTATGTCAATATAGCAACTTAGGAAAGTATTACAATAACTCAACTAGAATGGTTGGGAAGCATATTGTTCCAAAATACTTGAATTTATTAAGTTACTTCAAATGTGATGTTTAATATTTTAAAAAATGATTTGGATAAAGGTACAATTGGTGTGCTCATAAAATGTGCAGATGCCACAAAACTGGGAGGGGTAGCTAACAAACAAGATGATAGAATCAAGAGTTAAAAAAAAATAATGGTAAGTTAGAGCACTAGGTTGAATCTAATAAGTTGAAATGTAATAAGAATAAATACAAATTAGAATTACACTTAGGTACCATTCTTTTTCCTGTCACCCACATCTACAACCTTTTCTCCTCTTTCTCAGCACTACCCACTATCCAAACAATTTCTAGGCCTGTTGATTCAACTTAAACAACATCTCTTTTTCTCAACTCATAAAGCCACTAGCCTAATTTATGGTCTCATCACTGCTTACTTTGGCTACTGTGATTGTTTCCTAATTTTTCTCCCTGTATCTAGTCTTTTCTCTCTCCATTCTATCCTCCTCAAAGTGGCTAAATTTATATTCCTTTTTATGAAAAGTATAAGGAAATGTATTAAAAACACCAGGCAGAAACATTGCAGGGAGGGGGGGTGAGGGGGGAGAGGAGGGGCGTTAGTCACAAGGGTCAACCCAGGATTCAAAATGGAGATTGTTTTAAAGACAACTTTTTGTAATAGAAGCATTTCCAAAAGGGGATGAACCATTGTGTCTCAGCTCCTTCCCCATTGCCACATCATAAAGAAATATACGGAAATGAGATTAGAGGTAAGGGGAATGGGATGAAATCACATGTCTTCATGCTGACTGGCAGGTACTACAAAGGACAAAGGAATGGGATGAAAAATATATGCCACAGACTGGTTGATGCCTCTCCCAACAGACTGACTAACACATATCAGAAAGAAAAGCAGTACCAGAAAGAATGGGGTCAATGACGCAGCACAAAATTCAATAATTCCTCCCTGTGGTGCTAAGCATACACATGGTGCAGCACCACAATTAGGCCTACATTAGTCCTCTATCCTCAACTGCAACACCCCAATCAATCTCTGTTGCCTGAAAAGGTGGGAGTTGGCTTGGAGATCATTTCTTTGCACCAAATAAGTCACTGTAAACATAAATAACACACAATCCCCATTAAGATACACAACAGAAAACCCACAAGCCGATACTTTAGCCAAGAAAGTTCTGCACCTCAAAACTTATCTGTAACTCATAGATTTCGGCAGTTCAGTGTAGTCACTCTGAGGATGTTCAAATGGTAGGGCTCCCACTTTCACCCCACTTTTATCACAGTTTCCTTCCATAAGGCTCTTGACAGGAAAGGCAGCTAGAGACCTCAAGAAAGACATCAACATTGACACCATGGGCAAACCATGACTGGCAAAAGCACAGTACAAGGGCCTCAGTTCCTACAGTGGCATCACTCCAAGCAGAAATGATAAGCAGCTTATAGAATAGATAACAGGTCTGTAGCACACATGCAACTAACTTTACAAGCAAAGTTACAATAAGTGAATAAAGAAACTCAATATAGCAGTAGCTTTAGGGGTGTCAAGTCCTTTTGCAGCATCCATGAACTTCAGAAGTCTTGTAAACACTGCCTATGTATCTCTCAAACACCTGGGTATAGAGCAGGGTAGGTCAGGGGAGGCATTTCCTTGATCATCTCTAGATTACTCACAGAAATTCTCTATATAATGCTAAGTCCTACTAGTGATAAAACTTCACATAATTTAGTAAGCCACGACAAAATCTAATCAGATCGGTTTTCTGATAATTAGCAAGAATTCAAAATCCATGGCTCTAACCTTATTAACAACAAAGCCATAAGAAGAACAACAAATTCAGAATGCATAATTCATCTGAAACTTCAGAGAATTTCAGTTTTCTTCATACAATTTGTTTTTTCTATATTTACCTAAACTCTATATCTGATATGGACAATGTTATCCACACCCTGAAGAAAGAGGATCTGACTTAGAAAATGTGCCCTCCTGTCCCTTATTAGTAATATACAGATACTTCAAAATAGGGTGGGGAAAGACTTGATTTAAGATTCTTCACAATTATAACACAATTTTATATGTAAAGGCCTTAGTCTAATTTTGAGAACTTATTATCAAAATATTCTCGTCTGTATTTCCCATTAGATACATGTGGAAGCCAAATGAATATATATTCTAGGTTCTAGATTTCTAATAGTTAAAATTGTTGCTTTCTTAAAGTTTACTACTCCATTAACTTTTTAAAAACTTCATATCTTTGTCTTATCCCATCTTCTTGGGGAATATCTATATCTATATCTATTCCTTATATCATCTTGAAGAAATGAGGTTCTTTAAGGACCTAATTCTAAACATGACCATAGAACTATTAACAACTGGATGCCAAGACTAAGACTCATTTACCTAGTTATATAGAATATGGAGTTGACATTACATACAGATTAACATTAGTAAGATCTTTCAAGAGGATTCTGGGAGGATGGCAGAGTAAGTCAGAAAATATTAAGCTCTCCAGATTTCCTCCACAACTAAGATAAAATAGCACCTCAGGGCAAACTTAAAGCAGTAAAAATAAACAAAAGGTAGGGCAGAACTGTGGACCTCCTGGAACAATTGGAGAAAATCCATGGTTTAGTCCCTGTGAAGTGTAAATACCTCCGGGCTAATTCTGCTGAAACAGCAAGTGGCAAGCCCTGGGGCTAGCTGGGTTAAGAGGTAGCCTCTGCCCTAGCCACAGGAATTTTCATCTTCTGGACAGTGTAGGGAGTCTGGCTTCTGGGTAGAGAAGATTGAGGGAACCTTTGCTTATAAGGGACACCGGGCCCAATTGTACTGCCAAGATGTGGCTCTGTGCAAGAAGGAACCAGCACATGCCCAATGAGGGCAGAAGCAGTGGAGTTGGGACACTGCTGGCTGTGTGCACTTACAGGACTGCAGAAGTAGGTTCCAGTTTCAGTTCCAGGACAGAGGGGAAAACTGAAGAAAGATCTGAGCCCACAGACACCATCCCCCATGCTCCAGGACTAGAGATGACACAATAAATAAGCTGTTATAAATTAAAAAAAAAATGAGCAGGCACAGGAGAAAGAACCCAACTACAGAAAGTTACTAAGGGAATAGAGAAGACTTGGATTCATCTTCAGAGGAGGAAATTGATGTAAAGAAGCCTTTCCTACCTCAAAGAATGTCAAATAGTCACCTGCCCAAAAAAATTCCTAGAAGAACCTTAAAAAGACTTTAAAAATCAAATGAGAGACTAAAGAAAAATAAAAAAAAAACAAGAACAATCCAATAAAAATAAGAAGATTATGAAAAGAAAGTCAACCAAGTAGAAAAGGAGATTCAGAATCTTAAGGAAGAAAATGATTCCTTGAAAATTAGAATTAGGCAAGGGGAAACCAGTGAAGTTACAAGAGACCCAGAAATAACAAAAAATAAAGAATGGAAAAACAGAAGAGAAAGTGAAACATCTCATAAAAAAAAACAATTGATCTGGAAAACAGATCAAGAAAAGAAAATATAAGAATAATTTGACTACCTGAAAGCTATGATAAAAAAAACTGTTGATATAATAACACAAAAATAATTAAGGAAAACTAAGTTTTTTTTTTAACACTTAAGTTAGAACTTGGGGAAAGTAGAAAGTGAAAAAATATACTGATCATTACCTGAAAGAGATCCTATGAGGAAAACCTACAGGAATATCATAGCTATATTCTGACCAGCTCAAGGATAAAATATTAAGAGCAACAAGGAAAAAAAAAACAATTTAAATGTGGTGGAGCCACAATTAGAATCACACAAAACCTAGCCGTGGTGACACTAAAACACCACAGGACTTAGAACACTATATATCGAAGAGCAAAAAAACTGGGGTTGCAGCTGAAAATACCATATCCAGCAAAGTTAAGCATAATCTTGAACAAAAAAAAGGACATTCAATGAATTGTCAGACTTCCAGGATTTTGTTGCAAAAAGACTTGAAATCAATAGAAAATTTCACATACAAGATCTAAGAGAAATATAAGCTAAACATCAAAGACTAATAATTACAAGGGACTCAATAAGGACAGACTTTACTTTTTATATGAGGAAATGTAAATTGCACATCTAAGACTATTATTAGTAATTAGGAAGCTTGAAATAAAGATTAGAGTAGAGCTAAGTATGATGTGATACTAAATAGTAAACCTTCTAAGAAAAGTTAAAAAGAGTAATTATATATAAAGGAGGTGCAAGAGGAATAAATGACACAGAGGAATTAGATGGGGGAGGAGGGCTAGTAGTTCTGGAATCCTATTCTCCTGGAGAATGGGTTTAAGAGGAAATAACACATATATATCTAGAAGGGCATAAAAGTCTTCTAAATTAAAAAAGAAATAAAAGGTTAAGGGGATAGAGAAAGGGGAGAGGATAAGAGGCATTTTAGGGTGGGGAAAAGGATAAGGGAGGAATCTTTGGTGCAAGGGGAAAGGGTAGCAGGGAGAGGACAAGTGAGGGATCCTTGGAGCAGGGGTAGGTTAAATAATAGGAGGGCAAGGTAGCTAGTATAAGTAAAGCAGAGGAGTTAGGAAGGATAGGAAATAAGATAAACACAAACATAAAATACAGATGAGGAGTAGAATTTACTAGGTTAAAAAAAAAAAGCCAGGATAGTAATCATGACCTCAGACAAAGTTAAAGCTAAAATAGATTTAATAAAAAGAGAAAAATTGGGAAATTACACTATATGTCAGTCATATTAATCAATGTTGTTTTAGACTATTTAAAATAACCAGATAGTATAAAGGTGGAATATTGCTGTGGTATAATAAATGATGAGTTGACAGATTTAGAAAAATATGGAAAGACTTGGACTTATGAAGGAAGATGTTATCTACCTTCAGAGAAACAGAGGACAAACAAGCATAGTACTGTCCTAAATAGATGCATATGAATATATATGTGTATGATTATAGATATCTATGTATATGTATGTGTATATATATGTGTGTGTGTGTGTGTGTATGTGTGTGTGTGCATGTGGCGTGTGTGTGTATGTGTATGTGTGGGTTTGTGTGTGTGTCTGTATAAAATATCCAACCTTACTCGTAACCTTCTCGGGGAGGCAGAGAAAAGAACAAAGTAAAAAGTGCACAGTAGAGAACAAAAGAAAACCTACAAGGAAGAAAAGAAAAAATGGACACTTCTGAACACAATGTGTAGTATTTATTATACAGGCTTTCTTGAAATGGAAATTTGCTGCTTTATATTTTTAATCCTCTCATGTTCTGCTATGCACATGGCAATCTTTTTTTCTTTTCTATTTAAGTTTAAAATGTTTCTTTTTATTTTCTTATTTTGTATTTAAATTTTAATGTTTAAGTTTAAAATAAATGTATAAAGAGATCTTTCTTAATATTACTTGTGCCCTCTTATAGTAATTCAGATGTTTTAGTATTGATCTATTTATTAATAGATTTAGTATTGCAACAACAAGCCCACTGTTCACTTGCCCTAACTGAAGAGCTTTGCTATAAAAGGAAAAAAAGGAGGGACATGGTTATGACAATATCAAAACTGCTTCTGCAAAGGCACAGATTAATCAGATACAGGTCATAACAAGGGGAAAACACCTTTAGCTCTGTTTTATTCCAGGCAAGAGTCACAATTAACAACCAAGCACACAGCGAAGCTCCACATTATTCATAGTGTATCAAAAGCCAGGCTCAGAATTAAACAGGTGGAAAACTTTCCTATTCAGAAAGAAAACAGCACAGTGGGGAAACTAAGTCAGAAAGATTCTACTTTTGCCTACACAAGGTAATTCCCTCAACTTTTCTCAGGGACAGACAGCCACCTGTAGCAGTTCTCAGATTGCATTCCCTTTGGGCAGCACACAGCATTCCCTTTGAACGGTGGAATATTGGCTTCAGTAAAATTCAGACAATTATACATGAAATCAAAACTTAGAATAATACCAAATTTTAGTCCCATGAGATTTTACCCAAAATTTCACTAATCATAGCTTAGGACTACGTTGCTATTATTATTTTTATCACATTACAATAACAGTTAACAAGGAGCAAATATGACTTTTCATTCATCCCTTATTTATAAATTAAGAATAATTGCATTCTGAAGTTTCACACACACAGTGAATACATGATAGCTGACTTAAACCCTACCCCCCAAAAATTCTGAGCACTTTAAGTCTCCAGATGAACATATCCATATTTCCCATTAACCCCTAAGGTAAAAATGAAATCTTTGAATCTAAGGTTTATTGTAACTAAATTGGTTCAAAGATATAACTTCAATACATTCTATTTATTGAGATACAATTTCATAATTTTATAAGTGATAGCCAAATAATCTCAGATGAAACCTACTGCTCACTATAAGCAAACTTGTAAATTTTCCCATTTTTGCTAGGAATGGTTCTAGTTTCTTAAACTTCAGAATTTTATTTTGGAAGTAAAGTAGCACAGACCTCTTTAGTTATACTTATCTGTGAGGTCTGTGCTACTTTACTTCCAAAAGTAACTTATTAGTATTATCCATGCTAAAGCAAGTATACCCATTAAATATTTAAGTTTCCATACATTTTTATCCCATCCTTTTAGCAGTTCAATTCATAATCTAACAGCATCCAGATTAAAAGAGGTCACTTTTCTAAGAGCATTTGAGATATAATGGTTCCCCAAATTTCACAATATAAGAACAAATTTAGAAACACATAAATTACATACACAATATCATATTTTTATAACATGAAGCAAACTTATTACTAGTAGAGTGACATCAATTCAGTTGAATCTATTTCCAAATTATCTTATATAGAAAATAATTCATTTTATCAATTTTAGCATTCTGTAATGATTACATTCAAGACCAATATAGAGTGCTTAAATGTACAGTTATCCCTTGCACATCATGAAGGTTAGGGGCATGGCACCCTTGCAATGTGGAAAATCAGTGTAAACATTTTTCACACTGCCTTTGTACCAGAGAAGTCTGAATTATTATGGTATTAAAAGATAAAATGTGTTTATATTATACAATAGTATACACATGTTTTATGCATTTCTGAGTTCCTAAACTTTTTTTGTGGGTCATCTGCTGGCCATCACATGTTGTCTGCAGCTTCTGCAAAACTCCCCCAAAATTCCCATTTCATTTCTTGTGCTGACCCACAACATATTGAAACCATGATGTGGAAGGGATAAGAGTGGTAACATTTATATATTTCCTGCCATGTGTCAGGTGGCAGCTATGTGGCACAAGTGGATAGGCTGCCAGGCCTGGGGTCAGAAAAACTCATCTTCCTGAGTTCAAATATGGCCTTAGACACTTACTGGCTATGTGACCCTGAGCAAGTGACTTAACCCTGTTTGCCTCAGTTTCTCATCTGTAAAATGAGCTGGAGAAGAAAATGGCAAACCACTCCAGTATCTCTGCCAAGAAAATCACAAATAAAAAAAAAAGAAAACCCCAAATAAGATCATGGTCAGACATGACTGAAAACCACTTAACAACATGTATCAGACACTGTGCTAAGCATTTTTAATCAAGTGATCCTCACAATAACCCTGGGGGGGGTGCTGTTATAATCCCCTTTACAGATTAGGAAACCGAGGTAAATAAAGGTGAAGTAACTTGTTTAAGATCACAAAGCTAATAAATTTATGACTGGATATTAACTCAGATTTTCCTAATCCATGCATTTTCCAACATATTGCATTAATGCCAAATAGCAAGTAGATTTTACATTAAGTTCTGATTTACCATAATTATTCAAATATGAGAATGCATCTCACTGTAAATAAGACCACATTATTATTTAGTTTCAGTACATATGTTAGCTTATGTTGGGGAAAAAATTCGTGGTAGCATTCTCACCTCTACATAAATTCTCTCTTTAAAATCACCCAATGAGCCAAATTAATTCCTTCTGTTTTCTTAACCTAACCCAATCAGGATATTTTAAAAGGGTAGATAAAGGATACACCTCACCTTTCCCCAAGGCTTCAATTTCCCCAAGTTTCAATTTAGCTTCAGTTTTAACTACAGAAGTGCAAGGTGGGAAAGTCCAAGGTAAAGAATGGGCTTCACAAGTTAGGCTCACATTTCTATATACTTCCTTTGGAGATCATGTGGTACTAAGGATTGAGATATGCCCTTCGAATGGTCTTTCAAGGAAAAAATATTGTCTGTTTAAAACTGCTAACAGGCATTTCTCTAAAATTTTATTAAATCCTTCTTCTCTCAATGAAATCAAAACCCTTTTCAAAACTCTGTCTAAATTAAAACCGTTTACATCACATAACACCACTCACAGGATCAGTGCAAAAGGATTCTACCTTTCTTAAGCTTTTTCCCCAATCTTCTCCTATCTCTACTTACTTAAACATTTTTCTTGCAAATTTCTTTTTACCAATTTTGAAACCAATCTTTTATTTTACACTCTTGATTCCTTACTTTCTTTTATCTTCACTGCCTTATTAAATATCTCATCATATTTCTCATTTATACTTTAGTCTAACATTCCACTGAATCACAGTGTTTGTTGCTATTCAGTCATTTCAGTTGTGTCCAACTGTTTGTAACTCCATTAACATAGCTAATAAGTGTCTGAGGCCAGATTTGAACTAAAGAAGATGAGTCTTTCTGACTCCAGGCCTAGTATCCACTGTGCCAGCTAGCTGCACTCTGTGGCAAAAAGAATGAGTTGAATTAAATGAGGATTCATGAGCATTGTCATTTCACTAATGAGAAAACTGAAGCCCAGAGAAGCTAAGTGACTCATACAAGGTAGGAAGGTAGGAAGCAATAGAGTGGAACCTATTTCTTCTGAATCCAAATCTAACACAATGAACTACACCACAAACTTGTCAAAAATAACTTGTTTGATTTGAGTACTTAACGCTACGTTCTGTTTTTTTTTTTTTTACTCAAGTGAATTGAGCAGTAAACAACAGCATCTAATATTATTTTTGGGTCTCAGCCATGTGAATGTGAAAACATGGTTTGCTTTAGAAAGTCTTCTGCAAAAGTTTATTATTTCTGGGGCAGCTAGGTGATGCAGTGGATAGAGCACTGGCCCTAAAGTCAGGAGGACCTGAATTCAAATTTGACCTCAGACCAAAACACTTGACACTTAATAGCTGTGTGACCCTGGGCAAGTGACTTAACCTATTGTTTCCTTCTAATGTTTTTCCCCCCAAGAATACCGTTGATCATTGCAAAGCCAATCCTCACAAAAATTTCATAGTGAACAGTAAGTATATTGCTTGGTCATCTCAACCCCTTTTTTGGTTTTGGTAAAGAAGCACCATCTATGAGTTTCCTTCATTCTTTCAGAATCTTTCCATTTTTGTAAAACTGTGAATACCAATCCCTACTTGCTTTTTTCTCTTTTTTTAAACTAATTTATTCTGATTTATCAACAATCACTTGCATATACTTTTGAGTTTAAAATTTTTCTCCCCCTTCCTCCCCACCACCCTCCCCAAGACAGTGCACAATCTGATATAGGATATACATATACATTCCTAATAAACATATTTTCACATTAGTAATGTTGTAAGTAAGAATTAGAACCAATAGGAGGAACCACCAGAAAGAGGAAACAAAACTCAACAGAAGAGAAAAAAAATAGCAAATAGTATGCTTTGATCAGCATTCAAATTCCATAATTCTTTCTGTGGATGTGGATAGCATTTTTCCATCATGAGGCCTTTGGAGATGTCTTAAATCCATGTATTACTGGGAAGGCTTAAGTTTATCAATATTAGTCATTGCACAAAGTGGCTATTATTGTGTACAACGTTCTCTTGCTTCTGCTCACTTCACTCAGCATCAGACCATACAGTCTTTCCAGGTTTTTCTGAATTCAGTCTACTCATCATTTCTTACCTACTTGCTTTTAAATTCATACTACTCCAGCACTGATTTCTTCTTACTATATTTCATCAGTTAAGTAATCACGGTGACTTTATCTTATCACTGTACTCTTTTACATAGTACATGGGGTACTATTGCAGAGTTCAAATATGATGATTCCATTATTGCTACCACTATAAAACAGACCACTACAAAAATGCTAGCAAATCTGACATATTTAATATTTATTTATTGTGCTTATTTTAGTTTCCAGTACAGGCTCTCCCAGGATGATATTGTGAAGCTGAGATGTTTATCATACTCTCTATAGGAGTTTTTTTTCCTTCAACTACTTTATATTGTTCTGTGATGACACTGCTTATAATTTTCCGTCATTCTCTTTCTGGAAATTAGTTGGTATAATGAACCCTTGGCTTTCATGCTACTGTGCTTCACAAGGTGATCAATCATGTACTAACACAGGAAGTTTTTGTACTCCTTTGGCTTCCTTGCTGTGGTGACTGTTTTCATCTGTTAAATTTTTCTAAGAAACACTTCTTAATTTGAAAGTCAATAATTTAAACTGGTTGGGTTGAAAATACTATAATTATATTTGATGTCTTATCCTCATCTTTATTCTTTTTATTTCTAATTTGGTATTTACTTTAATGTTAAAAGCTCATTTTGGGCAGCTCATGAATTGTTTTTTCAGAGGAACTCATGAATAACTAATAGTTGCTTCTGTATCTATAACTGCATATTTCCTGTTCATTAAAAAATAGTCAATTCCTTTCCTTTCTTTTCTTTTCTTTTTTCTTTCCTTCCTGCTAAATGTTGCCACATCCAGCATTTTCTGATCCTCTTCCAGATAAAAGTATTCATAATGTAAAAGTATGAGTCTTCTGAGCTGTCTTCATCCTTCAGTGTCATTTCTTGATAATGAACTGATAATGATGAATGATATGATAATGAATGATAATAATTTTTATTTTCAACATAATGGATTTTTGTCCTATTCTTTGTACTGAAGTCATAGAATATCAAGGTATATGTTAATTTAGTGGAGGATCTTGTCAAGTTCTTCACAGGATTTGTCTATTTCATTCTCTGTAACAGATGGAGGCATTAGTTATCTCTGTGGTAGCCTCTTTGTTTGTGATCTTGAGAACATTGCAAGATGCAATTACCAATCAGATTTCTTCTTGTCTTTGAGATCTTTGTTGCCTTTACCAACTTTTTTGGTCTCTTCCATAAGAACTTGTGAGTTGTCCTTTTATTTAGCTACAGCTTCTTTATGACTTAATTTTCATTGTCATGAGAATGATATCAAAATAAACATGGTTCAGTTCTTTCTGGAATACATCAATTTGCGGGTCACTGGGTAAAGTGTAAAATTAATATGTGTAAGCATTCTAAGAACTAAAAAGTTGTGAACTCTTTTTGGCCATTTAATCTACAAATAAAGAATAAGAATTCATGGTTTTGATTTTTTATGCATTTTATATACAAATATTATAGAAGAAAGAAAAGAAGAGAAATTATTACTTAGTGGCCAAACTTCTAGTGACAAGTATTTTGGAGGTTAATTCTAATATCCAAGAAGTAGACCTGAAAGGCATAGGGACCATCTAGTCCAATCTCTTTGTTTTGCAGATGAGGAAACTAAGGTACAGATAAGTCAAGTTACTTGCCCAGGGTCACATACAGCAAGAGACTGAATTTAAAATTCAGGTTCCTGATTCCAAAGCCAGCATACTTTTCACCATACTGCATTGCCTCTCAAATCTGAATAGGTTTGTCAGTCTCAGTGCCCTTACTCAAAGCCTTTCTAAATCAGCTGAACTATCATGCATGACAATCTTTTAGGGTCTACTGTTTACCTTGAAGTAGTATAATTCAATTATGTGACATAATGAAAAAGAACAATTCTAGCCTTCCATTCCTTCATTTAAGTAGAAGTAAAACATGTGTACCTGACATTGCCAACCTGAATTAGAAGGAATCTTACTGTTTCAGTCAAGTTCTGGCTTCTTGGATCATGACCATCTAAGAGTTCCCTGTTCATCTAAGAGAAGACTACCTTCTCAGTAATGCTTAAAAGAGAGGGTAGATTAAAAAGACTACTGCCTGGCAACATTTACTAGGTAAGGAAAGAGTTCATTTTTGGTAGATAGCAGGATATTTGATTGATTTCACATCAAGATTCAGTGATCTTGTCTGGTCCAGTCTTAAAGTGACCCCTGCTTGGGGAATACACAAGGGGAGAAGACCTGAATGTGATGCCAACTTTTTGACTGACAAACTTTTAATAAAGGTACTAATTTTGAAATAATGTAACAAAATGGTCATGTACCTAGGTATGAAACTCGCAACTTTTTTTTAGTTTTTATTTTTTTTTATTAATTTATTTTGATTTATAAACAATCACTTCCATATGCTTTTGAGTTTAAAGTTTTCTCCCCCTTCCTCCTCACCACCCTCCCCAAGATGGTGTACAATCTGATATAGGCTATACATTTACATTTATATTAAATATATTTTCACATTAATGATATTGTAAGTAAAAATTAAAAACAATAGGAGGAACCATCAGAAAGAGGAAACAAAACTCAACAGAAGAGAAAAAAAGTAACAATTTGGCTTCCATGGTTATTTCTTTGGGTGTGGATAGCATTTTCCATCACAAGGCCTCTAGAGATGTCTTAGATTCTTGTATTGCCAGGAAGGGTTAAGTTTATCAATATTAGTCATCACACAATGTGGCTGTTATTGTGTACAACATTCTCTTGGCTCTGCTCACTTCACTCAGAATCAGACCATATGAGTTTTTCCAGGTTTTTCTAAAGTCAGTCTGTTCATCATTTCTTATAGCACAATAGTATTCCATTACATTCATATTCCACAACTTGCTCAGCCATTCCTTAATTGGGCATCCTCTCAATTTCCAATTCTTTGCTACCACAAAATGAACTGCTATGAATATTTTTGTACATGTGGGTCCTTTTCCCATTTGTATGATCTCTTTGGGATATAGCCCTAGAAGTGCTATTGCTGGGTCAAAAGGTATGCACATTTTGATAGCCCTTTGGGCATAGTTCCAAATTGCTCTCCAAAGTGGCTGGATCATTTCACAACTCCACCAACAATGCATTAGTGTTCCAATTTTCCCACATCTTCTCCAACATTTATCATTTTCCTGTTTTGTTATGTTGACCAATCTGATAGGTGTGATGTGGTACCTCAGAGTTGTTTTGATTTGAATTTCTCTAATCAGTAGTGATTTAGAGCATTTTTTCATATGACTATAGATGGCTTTAATTTCTTCATCTGAGAACTGTCTGTTCATATCCTTTGACCATTTATTAATTGGGGAATGACTTGTAGTCTTAAAATTTGACTTAATTCTCTATATATTTTAGAAATGAGGCCCTTATCAGAGAGACTGGTTGTAAAAATTCTTTCCCAATTTTCTACCTTCCTTCTAATCTTGGTTGCATTGGCTTTGTTTGTGCAAAAACTTTTCAATTTAATGTAATCAAAATTATCCACTTTGCTTTTCATAATGTTCTCTATCTCCTGTTTGGTCATGAATTCTTCTGTTCTCTATAGATCTGACAGGTAAACTATTCCTTGCTCTCCCAGTTTGCTTATAGTATCAGCCTTTATATCTAAATTATGAACCCATTTAGACTTTATTTTGGTATATGCTGTGAGATTTTGCTCTATGCCTAGCTTCTGCCATACTCTTTTACAGTTTTCCCAGCAGTTTTTTTCAAAGAGTGGGTTCTTATCCCAGAAGCTGGGGTCTTTGGGTTTATCAAATAATAGATTGCTATAGTCATTGACTTGCATATTTAACCTATTCCACTGATCCACCACTCTATTTCATAGCCAGTACCAAGCAGAAACTCGCAACTTCTTAGCAAGAACTGACCAATGCTGGGTGAATTAACATAATAAGTGGGGAGCAGAGTTCTTTTATTTTTAAAGTCATGTAATTAATTTAAACCCATAATTTTTTTTTTCAGAAAAACATTATGCTCTAATGGCATAGTCTTCAACATTCTACAATAGCCCTAAAGTTATAATAGGTGTCACTGTCATGGGATTTTGTAGAATAATTATTTATATTAATATAACTGTCTTTATTAAAACTTATTTTTTAAGTTATTATGAATAAGAGGCAGGTGGTGGCTCAGTGAATAGAGCATGGGCTTGGAATTAGGAAGACTTGAGTTCAAATCCAGACTCAGACACTTCCCAGGTGTGTAAATCTGGGAAAATCACTTAATCCATGGTTGCCTAACAAAAGGATTCATTGGCTCTACTGGAGAAAGGAAGAACAAAGCACTCTAGTATATGTGCCAAGAAAACCCCATGGAAAGCTAAGGTCCATGGGGTCATGAAGAGTCAGACATGACTAAACAACAATAATAAATTATGACTATATTTATCAAATGTGCCACCATTTTATTTTTAGCATTTCTTTTTTGTTATTCTTTCATGCTGCTTTTTTCCTCTCTTATTTTTTCTCTTACTATTTTCTGCTGTTTAGAATGTTCATTATTAGAATGTTCATGTTCATTTGGAAGAAAATACATAAACCTAACAAATAAGCCCATAAATGTACAGATAAACTGGAGCTACTGGATCTTAGAACCTTGAACTAAGAAAGACTTTGACATTAATGCCTTAGAAGAACTTGATTTTGTAAGATCTCTTATAAAGTCAGAAAATGAAGAATAACTATCCTTGAAAAAGCTTTTCAAGTAACTTCACCCAGTTGTTCAACATTTTCACTGAATTTTATATTAAACTTAGTAACCTGTAATTTCCAAAAAATATATCAAAAAATTCCTTGAGTTAGCTACAGGACCTTGAAATGAAAATCAAAGTAAAATGGCTTAGAAAACTTTTTGTTTCATAAAACCCAAGTTTTATTATAAATGAATGTTCAAACACAGAGAGATCTTTGACTTTTGAAAGTTGTAACCTGAATAATCAGCCTATTCCTTGGCTTCCTAACTCTTGAAAATGAAAGCACAAAGAGATGAAACATAATATAACTAGTTCATCACTGATATTTGTACATTATCACTGAGCACCATACACCCTCATTTTTGTCTTTTCTTTTAGCCATGTGCCATGTATTCTTATATGTAAGTTTGTTTAATGTTTCTTCCCTGACCTAACTTATTTACTCATTCAATAAACATTTATTAAGAGGCTTGGTTATGCAAAGCACTTTAGGCATTTAAGGAGATTAAGTTAAATAATATATGGTCAATGCCCATAAGGAGTTTACACTCTTTACAATGATATTAAAATTGCCCTTATCTCTGCTAATTTCTAAACAACAACAACAACCACCAATAAAGGTTCCTAAACCCATGATTAAAAAGCAAACACATTTTTAGCATCTAGGACAATGTGTAGCAGGTGCTTAATAAACATTCTTAAATTGAATTTGCGTAACTATTGACTCCTCGTGAATTTTTTTTAACCATCTCTTGCTGGATAAGAGATTGGCAGGCATTGTTATTGTTGAGCCATTTTTCAGTCATGTATGACTTTTTGTGAGCCATTTGGGGTTTTCTTGACAAAGATACAGAGGTATTTACCATTTTCTTCTCCAGTTCGTTTTAAAGATGAGGAAACTGAGGCAAACAGGGTTAAATCATGTCTAGGATCACACAGCTAGTAAGTGTCTAAAGCCAGATTTGAACTCAGAAAGATGAGTCTTTCTGACTCCAGGCCTAGCACTTTATCCACTGTGCTACCTAGCTGTATGTTCCTTTATTTCACTGTATGCCTGAAAATAAAAATTCAAGCTATGAAAAAACCTCATATTTTGCCCTTTATACTAAAACCTAAAAACCATTTCAATAAAAGATAGAAGGGAATGCTTTTAAAATTTATACCTGGAATTAAACCTTCTATTTACTTTAAAGCTTCAGCTATAAGCACTGGCAATATTATGCAGCATACTCATATTAAATAGGAGAGTATTATGAAATGTTAATGCTCACTAAGAGATAGATTTTAGACTAGAGTGCTCATGTGGAATAGAACTTTAGAAATAGTAGCATTCAACTTACAGGGGGGTGATGGGACAGTAAAGGGAAGCTTAATACTCCCCACTTTCCCCTCTAAACAACTTTACAATAACACATCTAAATGGAATTCTAAGCAGTATAACCAACAAAGTCAGGTGGAGGTATTTTTTTTTTCAGATCAGGACAACTTAGAAGAACAGGAGAGATAAATGGCCCTAGGCTGGGGAATGGCATTGGTGTGGTGGCTACACCAGCTGTGGAGGCAGCAGTGGGGGCATCTCCAGCTGCAGCAACTGCTGTATAGGGAAAACTCATCATACAGAGACCAAGAGACTGTAAGGGGATCGAATACCTAGTCAGAAAGAAATTACAGAGAACTCTTGTGCTTGCACCAGGTGCAGTACCAGGAACTATTTGGCAACTCTATTGCCCATTATGCAGTTCCAAATATCAGATCCAGAGCACAGAAGAGCACTTGCAGTCACAAGGGAGTAGGGACCCTAGTCCTAGGTCACAGTTTCTTTTTTTTTCTTTTTTTTTTTGGTGAGGCAATCAGGGTTAAGTGACTTGCTCAGGTTCAAACAACTAGTAAGTGTCAAGTGTCTGAGGCCGGATTTGAACTTAGGTCCTCCTGGCTCTGAGGTTCACCACTGTACCACCTAACTGCCCCCAGGTCACAGTTTCAGGGAAGAGAGGATGTATAGTCACAACAAACAGAGGTGTTACCAAGTAAGGATGAGACCCGAGACCCTGAGAATGTTGACTATATTGCTCTCTGAATCACAACTGCTTAGAAGCACTGAAAATGTATAGGCCTCCAGAACTAGCTATGAAAATAGCAGGGTGAAAAAGCCTGAACTTTGGGACACAAACTCCCATCCCCACCTCAGAGGCAACTGGAGCCTAACTCTATTACATAAAGTCAAAATTTAAGAAATAGACTAGAAAAATAAGCAAACAACAACAAAAAATGTGGCCTTAAAAAGCTATTTTGGTGACAAGGAAGCTCAAGTCATAAACTCAGAAAAAGACAACAATATGAAAACATCTACTATCAAAGCTTCAAAGAAAAATATATATTGGACACAAACCCAACAAGAATTCCTAGAAAAGCTAAATAGATAATGGAAACAGCAAAACAAAAAGCTTTTTAAAATTAAATAAGATTAGCAAAGGCAAAATTGTTAAAAGAAATGGAAGCAATGCAAGAAAATTATGAAAAGAGAATTAACAGTTTGATAAAAGTGGCACAAAAAACACTGAAGAAAATAACACTTTAAAAGCAGAAATGAGCAAAGGGAAAAAAGAGCTATAGAACTTCACTGATGAAAATAACTCCTTAAAAAGCAGAATTTGTAAAATGGAAAAAAATTCTTAATAATTGGAAAAATATTAATTACTCAAGGTTACGCCAAGCGAATTGAATAAAAATGATAATTCTACCTAAATTAACTTAATTATTCAGTGCCACACCAATCAAACCACCAAAGGATTATTTAATAGAGCTAGAAAAAATATTAATGGGAGCAGAGCCATGATGACAGAGTAGAGGAAGCACTCATCTAAGCTCTCACAAAATTCTCCTTCAAAAAAACTATTAAACAATACTAATGTATTGCAATGTATTATACTAATAGACACATACGTGCATATATATATAATATATATATAATATATATATACACTTATATAATACTAACATATTATAATGGAGTGGCAAAGCAAGCACAAGGTCATGGTGACACATTTTTACTGCCAAAGATAACTTAGGAGGTTGGAAGGGGGGATCTGTGATACAGGAATAGAAGCTGGCCTGCAACCCATGTGGATGCAACAGCAGTGGGGAGACTAGGTGGTGGCAATAGAAGCAGCAGCAGCTTTGTGAATTCTCAAGGCAGCAACAGTAAGAGGCTCTGATAACTGGTCAGAAAGAGATTACATAGGAACCCTGTGCTGGCACTGGATGCAGGACCAGAAGCTATTTGACAACTTCTATACCCACTTCTGGTAACAAAATTGAAGGGTGGAGAGGAACACTTTTGATCAAGAAAGAACAGGAGGAGCAATATGGATTGTAATTCCAAGGCATCAGGGGACATTCCTGGATAAGGATCACAGTATAGACCAGGAGAACAGTGACCATACTTTTCCCCAGATCACACCACCTTGAAAACATTAAAAACTTCCAAACCCCCAGAACTTGAATTGCTGAAAACAACAATGCAAAAAAGCCTGACACTTGGGGCAGTGCCCCCTCCAGCTTCCAAGCTGAGAACAGAGACCAACAATAATGTAAAGTTCTAAACTAAGAAATAGAGTGAAAAAAATAAGTAAATACAACAACAAAAAACCTTACCATAAAAAGCTACTATGGTGACAGGGAAGATCAAGACACAAACTCAGAAGAAGAAAACAGCTAAAAAACAAAGCTTCAAAAGAAAAAAAAAATGTAAACTGGACACAAGCCCAACAAGAATTTCTGGAAGAGCTAAGAAATGATTTTCAAAATCAAATAAGAATGGCACAGGAAAAATTAGATAAAGAAATGGGAGTGAAGGATGAAAATTATGAAAAGCCAACTAGTAGCATGATAAAAGAGGCACAAAAAAACTGAAGAAAATAACACTTTAAAAACTGAATTGTACAATTGGAAAAAAGATGTACACAATTTCATTCGTGAAAATAACTGCTTATAAAGCAGAACTGGTAAAATAGAAAAAAAGGGATACAAAAGCTTTTTAAATAAAATAATTCCTTAAAAATTGGAATTGGCAAGTACTGTGCAAACACAATCAGGATAACACAAAATTTAGCAGCTTCTACATTAAGGGACTGCAGGGCTTGGAATATGACATTTCAGAGGGCAAAGGACATAGGATTAAAACCAAGAATCACCTACCCAGCAAAACTGAGTGTAATCAATGAGCAGAAAAAATTGACATTCAATGACATAGAAGAATTTAATGTATTCTTGAGAAGTCAGAGCTAAATAGAAAAATTGACTTTCAAATGCAAGGCTCAAGAGAAGCATGAAAAGGTAAACAGGAAAGAGAAATCATAAGGGACTTAGTAAAGTTGAACTGTTTACCTTCTTATATGGAAAGATGATATTTGTAATTCATGAGACCTTTCTCATTATTAGGGTAGTAGGAGGGAATATTATATATACATATATGTGTGTGTATGCGTACTATATATATATATATATATGCGCTACATACACACACACGTGGACAGAGGGTACAAAGTGAGTTGAATATGAAGGGATAATATCTAAAAAAGAAGATTAAGGGGTGAGAGGTATATACTGGGAGAAGGAGAAAGGGAGAGGTAGAATGGGGTAAATTATCTCACATAAAACAGACAAGAAAAAGTTTTTACAGTGGAGGAGAAGTGGGGGAGGTAAAAGCGAATGAGTGAATCTTACTCTCATCAGATTTGGCTTAAGGAGGGAATAACATACACACTCAATTGGGTATGGAAATCTATTTTACCCTATAGGAAAATTGGGAGGAAGGGGATAAAAGAGGGGGGCAGATTGGGGGGAGAGGATAATCAGAAGCAAACACTTTTGAGGAGGGACAGGATCAAAGGAGAGAATAGAATAAATGGGGGGCAGGATAGAATGAAGGGAAATATAATTAGTTTTTCACAACATGACTATTATAGAAATGTTTTGCACGACTACACATGTATAACCTATACTGAGTGGCTTGCCTTCTCAATGAGGATGGGTGGGGAGGGAAGAAGGGAGAGAATTTGGAATCCATAGTTTTAAAAACAAATGTTAAAAATTGTTTTTACATGCAACTGGGAAATAATACACAGGCAATGGGGTTCAGAAATCTAGATTGCCCTACACAAAAATATTAGGGGAAGGGAATAAGAGAAGGGGAGGGCATGGTAGAAGGGAGGTAGATTGGGGGAAGAGGTGTTCAGAATGCATGTTGTCTTGGGGTGAGGGGAGGGGAGAGATGGGGAGAAAATTTGGTACTCAAAATCTTATGGAAGTGAAAGTTGAAAAGTAAAAACAAATAATTTTTTTAAAGAAAGGAAAAAAAAGAAAATATCAAAAATAAATAAATAAAAATTGGAATTGGGTAATTGGAAGCTAATAATCCCATGAGATATCAAGAAACAATAAAACAAAGTCAAAAAAATGAAAAAAAAACCTAGAAGAAAATGTGAAATATCTCACTGAAAAAACAAGGGACCAGGAAAATAGATCAAGGAGAGATAATTTAAGAATTATTGGACTACCTGAAAATCATGATCAAAAAAAGAGCATAGAAATCATATTTCAAGAAATTACCAAGGAAAACTTTCCTAATATCCTAGAACCAGAATAAAATAGAAATTGAAAGAATCCACTGATCATCTGCTGAAAGATACCTCAAAATGAAAACTTCCAGGAGTATTATAGCCAAAATCCAGAGTTCCCAAGTCAAAAAGAAAATACTTCAAACAGACAGAAAGTATTCAAATATCGTAAAACCACAAACAGGATTACATAAGATTTTGCAGCTACAACATTAAAGAAGCAAAGAGCTTGAAATGTGATTTTCTAGAAGGAAAAAAAGCTGGATGAGAACCAAGAATAACCTGCACAGAAAAACTGAGTATAATCCTTCAAAGGAAAAAATAGATATTTAACGAAATAGGAGACTTTTAAGCATTCCTGATGAAAACACCAGAGCTGAATAAAAAAATCTGATTTGCAAATACAAGACTCAAGAGAAACATAAAAAGGTAAATATGAAAGAGAAATCAAAGAGACTCGATAAGGTTAAACTGTTTAAATTTCTATATGAAAGGCTGATATAAATAATTTCTAAGAACATTATCACTATTAGGGCAGTTTAGAAGGATTTTATATTGACAGAGGACACAGGAGTGAGTCAATTAAATTGGCATGTTGTAAAAAAATGGATGGGTGAGAAAGAAATATGTCTTGGGAGAAGAGAGAAGGGAGAGAAAGAATGGGGAAAATTACCTTAAATAAAACAGGGACACAAAGAAGAGCTTTTACAATGGAAAGGAAAATGTAAGAGGTGGGGGGCAGGCAATGCTTAAATCTTACACATCTAAATTTGTTCATAGTGGGAATATATATACACATTTGGAAATAGAAATTTATTTTATAGGGAAGTAAGAGGGGAATGGGACAAGAGAAAGGAAAGGAATGATAAAAGGAAGGTCAGAAAAAGGAAGGCAGTGGTCAGAAGCAAAACAGACTTCAGAGGAAGGACCAGATAAATAAAGAGATTTAAAAAAAGGATAAACAGAAGAAAACAGGATAGATAGAAATGCATAGTTAGTAATCATAACTGTGAATTTGAGTGGGATGAATTCACCTATAAAACAGAATCAGACAGCAGAATAGATTAGACACCAGAAACCAACAATATGTTGTCTACAAGAAACACTTGAAACAGAGAGGCAAAATGTTAAAATAAGGGGCTGGAGTTGAACTTACTATACTTCAACTTAAGTAAAAAAAAAAAAGGCAAGGGTAACGATCATGATCTAAGACAAAAACAAAATCAAAAATAGACCCAATTAAAAGGGGTAAGCAGGGAAATGACATCTTGCTAAAAAGAACCACAGAAAATGAAGTACTATCAATACTAAATACAGATGCACCAAATGGCATAGTATCCAAATTCTTAAAGGAAAAGTTAAATGATTTACAGGATGAAATAGCAAAACCTTACTAGTGGGGGACCTCAACTTTCACCTTTCAGAGCCAGATAAATGTAACCATCAAATCAATAAGACAGAAGTTAAGGCAATGAATAGAATCTCAGAAAAGTTAAATATAATATACCTCTGGAGAAAATGAATAGGAATAGAAAGGAGTATGCCTTTTTCTCAGCTGTATATAGTACCTTTTCAAAAGCTGATCATGCATTAAAGCATAAAAACTTCACAACCAAATGCAAAAAAGCAGAAATATTAAATGTGCTCCTTTTAGACCAGAGTGCAATAAAATTATATTCAATAAAAGACAATAGATGTGTAGATTAAAAATTAATTGGAAACTATTTAACCTTAAAAAACAAGTGGGACAAAGGACAAATCATAGAAACAATCATAATTTCATTAAAAAGAATGACAACAATGAGACAACATACCAAAATTTGTGAGATGCAGCCAAAGCAGTATTTAAGGAAAATTTTATATCTCTAAACTCATATATCAACCTAAGAGAAAAAGAGCAGATCAATGAACTGGGCCTACAACTTAAAAAAAAAAAACTAGAAAAAGAACAAATTAAAAAACCCCAGATAAACACCAAAATGGAAAACCTAAAAATCAAATTAAAGCTTAATAAAACTGAAAGTTAAAATAATCAAACAAATAAAAGAGAGGGTTTATTGAAAAAAAAACCAAAAGATGAATCATCAGTTAATTTGATTTAAAAAATAAAAGAAAACCTAACTACCAGTCACAAAAATTAAATGGATGAACATACCCCCAATAAAGATGAAATTAAAGTAATTATTAGGAGTTATTTTGCCCAATTATATGCCAGTAAAACTGACAAAGTGAAATGGATGAATATTTACAAAAATATAAATTGCCCAGGTTAACAGAAGAGAAAATAGATACTTAAATAACTCTATCTTAGAAAAAGAAACTAAATAAGCCATAAATGTGTTCTCTAAGACAAAATCCCCAGAACGAGATGAATTCACAAGTGAATTCTATCAAACCTTTAAGGAACAATTAATAATAATATTATATCAACTATTTTTTAAAAAAAACACTCAAAGAAGGAGTCCCATCAAATTCTTTTCATTGCACAAATATTGTTCTGATAGTTAACTATAGACCAATTTTTTAATGAATATTTGTTGATAGTTGTTTTTCTGATGAGATAATTCACATTTTCTTCTACTTTTTCATTCTTTTAACATTTTTACTGTTTTTTGATATCTCATTAAGTCATTAGCTTCTACTTGCCCAAATCTATTTTTTTTTAGGTAATTGGGGTTAAGTGATTTGCCCAGGGTCACACAACTAGTAAGTGTCAAGTGTTTGGTCTGAGTCTGGATTTGAACTCAGGTCTTCCTGACTTCAGAGCTGATGCTGTATCTACTGCGCCACCTAACTGTCCCCCAAATCTAATTTTTAAGGAATTATTTTCTTCAATGAATATTTGTACCTCTTTTTCCATTTGGTCAATTCTACTTTTTAAGAAATTATTTTCACCAATGATGTTTCATACGTCATTTACCATTTGGCCAATTTTGTTTTTTAAGCTGTTATTTTCTGTAGTATTATTTTGTGCCTTCTTTTACCAAGTTGTTAATTTTCATAATTTTCTTGTTTTGTTCTCATTTATTATCCAAATTTTTCCTTTACCACTCTTATTTGATTTTTAAAATCACTGTTTAGTTCTTAGAATTTTTGTTGGACTTTTGTCCCATTCACATGTTTTTGAAGCTTTGCTTCTAGTGGTTTTGACATCATTTTCTTCTGAGTTTGTGTCTCAATATTTCCTGTTACCATAGCATCTTTTTATGGTCAGGTTTTTTTTTGCTGTTGTTGTTTGCTCATTTCCCACCCTATTTCTTGACTTTGAACTTTATTTTAAAGTGTGTCTCTGTTTCTGGGGTAGGTTTTGGAGGTCTGACTCAAGCTTTAGGCTTTTCCCAAACTACTGTTTTTAGTGCTAATTCTGGGAATTGGGAAATTTTCAGTGCTTCCAAGGTGATGTGATCCAAGGAGAGGTTTTGTCATGGCTATCTTCCAACCACTAGTAATACTGCTCCCCAGGGCCCTGGAACCCTTGGACTACAAGTGATAGTGCTTCTCAGGACCTCTGATCCTTTATAAATGTAAGTTCTCCTCTTAGCCCTAGAACTGTAACCTAGAAGTGGGTGTAGGCAATGGAGTTGCCAGATAGCATACTGTCTTTCTCCTGGTACTAGCACAGGGGTCTCCTATAGTCTCTTTATAATCAGTTGCCTGATCCCTTTATCACTACTAGTGAAAACTGTTGAAACTACTGCTGCTATTGCCACTATCTGGGCTTTAGACCAGCCTCCACTCAATGTCACCTTTCCTTCCAACTTCCTAAGTTGCTTTGGGCAGGAAAAAGGTCTCACCTTGACCTTTTATTACCACTGCAACACAAGAAATCAATTTGAGGCATTATTTTAAAGTTGTTTCAAGGACAAGGTTTGGAGAGTTCAGCTGTAGTGCTTTCTCTATTCCACCATCTTAGGTCTGACCCCAAAAATCCTCAAAGTTTTTCATTTTAAAGAAAGCTGACAGTTCTTTAGTCAGACAATCACAACCTGTTAACAGAAACCAGGCTGAGAGGCCCCAGTCCTATACTGGGTCTTTTCTTTTAAATCTCTATGTTCACCCTGGAGATGAAAGCTTTCTATTATAGCTAACTATATAAAAGATGGTAAACCACTCTTACCTCCAAGATCCTCTCTAGCTTACCTGCACATGAATGTGCAAAAAAGTACCCTAAGTAAGAAAATGTTCTTCACCCCAAATTCCTGTCATTATTATGCATATCTATCAGCTGCAAAACCTGATAATTTTTGTCTTATACTTTAGCCACCAAAAATTTTCTTCCTGCTGACCTATAATTTTATATTTACTTATCTGTGTGTGTGTGTATATACATATATATATATTTATATACACACATATGTATGTATGTATGTATGTGTATATATTGTTTTCCTCCAACAGAAAGTAAGTGCCCTAAGGGAATTTTGTTTTCATATTCCCATATTCTTGCACAATGTCTGGCAAATAGTAGAAACTAAATAAATGCTTATTGAATTAATTATTAACAATGTGTTACAAAATGATACTTGAACCTGTGGGAGAAGGTATGAAATGTGTTTTACACACAAACAATTATTATATATATATATATATATATATATATATATATATATATATATATCTACACACACACACACACACAATGTTGAACCAAATAGAGTTGACTTGACAAAATCTGGAAAAATAGTGGAAATAGAATGGAGAGGGCCCTAGACACAGTCCAGGGGAAACCTAAGTAGATAGGACAAGGATGATGACCTGAGGAGGAGTAACTGAGGAGGAAAAGTTACACAATTAGGATAGAACAGTATAATGGAAGCCAAGGGAAGAGAGAGAATACAGAAGGAAGAGCTAGTCAATACTGTTAGAATAAGGAATCAGATAGCTCACTGACCTTTGAATTAGACTTTGCCCAGTTATTTAAGTTTAAGGACTTCAAAATGGTGTTGATCTGATCTAGGTGGTTGCCTACAGAGCTCAACTCTCTTGCCTTCTAGTCTGCCACAATCCAACTCCAGAGTCTAAAAGTAAAGGTATTACCTGTTCAGTTTTCACTATTCTCAGTTCTGTTTCAGAACAGATTTATAAGAATTATTTTATTTTCTATTACATTTATTTTTTAACATTCACTTAAAAAAAATTAGTTCCAAATTATCTCCCTCCCTCCAGCCCTTCTTCCAGCCATTAAGAAGGCAAAAGATATGATAAAAAGTTTTATTTAGCGTGTTATTCTTTGGATTATCTTCAAGTTCATTAGAATTTAAATTTTTTTTTTTTTGCTTTTTTGGTGAGGCAATTGGGGTTAAGTGACTTGCCCAAGGTCACACAGCTAGTAAGTGTTATGTGTCTGGGGCTGGATTTGGACTCAGGTCCTCCTGACTCCAAGGCCAGAGCTCTATCCACTGTGCCACCTAGCTGCCCCTAGAATTTAAATTTCTAACTAAAACTATTCATGATGATATTTTAGGAATTCAAAGTAGCAAAACATTTATGAATGATCAATATTTCAAAATTTTACTTTCCTTAGTAACACATTCTTGAAATCTAATTAAAATTCATTTAAAACACAGGCAGTTACTACAAAGAATATATTAAGGCTTCTGATAAAGGCAACAGATCTAAAAACTTATTTTTTCATTGCTCTTGGGAATATACAACAGAAGGACAAAAGTGAAAACTGTCTTCAGAAACAAGTCATTCCCTTTAGCCAAAACTCTTTTTAGATTGGGATGTAGTTTGTTTTTTCTCACATAAAAAGATATATTAAGAGAGAAAATTTTCATTTTATGTTAGAAAAATATTTTTGAACCTTTTTACATCAATGTTAGAATTAAGTGAAGTAGTTTTATGTGTAGTCCCAATATAGTTATGTTTTTCCTCAAACTCCACATTTTGTATTCTAATGACTATTGTGAAAATGCTTTAATTCACCTGACATGTCCCTCTCCAAATCTTTAAAAATAAATTACTACTGTTATCCTCCAGAAGATTATACTCATAACCATTCTTCCTCTGCACTTGCCAAATGATTAATCCCTTAGTGGGGACAAAGGGCATGAACCAGGGGTGGGGAACCTCCAGCCTTGAGGCCACATGTGGCTCTGTGGGTCCTCAAGTGCAGCCCTTTGACTGAATCCAAACTTCAAAGAACAAATCCCCTTCATAAAAGGATTGGTTCTGTAAAACTTGGGCTCAGTCAAAAGGCCGCACTGGAGGACCTAGAAAGCCACATGTGGCCTTGAGGCTGCAGCTTCCCCACCCCTCAAAGAACAACATTCTTTCAGTACAGGCTGCTACTGTAGTTTTTCTACAATGGACATTTCAAATTGGATGTTCCATAGGTACCTCTGAATAAACATGCCCAAAAGAGAACTAATTTTCTTTGCCACCAAATCCACTCATCTTCAGAACTCCTAATTTCTGTTAAGGGTGCCCCTTTCCTTCCTAGGTCCTATGAACCTAGGTTTGTAATCTCAGTGCCTCCCTGAAATCTTCATTCACACTCACTTCATATATCTAATCAGTTGCCAAGCTTGGTTTCTACATCATTTATATTATATCCTTTCATTCTAACTCAGTCACTACCCTACTTTAGGCTATTATCACCTCTCACCTGGGTTGAGGTTAAGTGCTGACGATAACCTAAAACTTTCTAATTGGTCTACCTGTCTAACGTCTCTTCCTTCTCCCTTCCATTCTATACAGTTTGCCAAGTGATTTTTTTTTCAAACTACAGATGTGGTGATGTCACTTTCCTACTAGTGGCTCCCCACTCCACCAGGATCAAAAATAAATTCATCTGTTTCTTTTTAAAGCAACTGACAACTCAGAAGGAAGAGACAGAAAGAGAAATTACATTAAAAATAACTACAGAATGTATAAAATACTTGGGAATCGACTTTCTAAGGAATATTTAGGAATAATATGAATGCAACTACAAAGCACTCTAGAGAAATACAGTCCCAAATAAATGGGGATATACTAATTGCTCATAGTTGGGCTGAGTCAATGTAATAAAAATGACAATTTTACCTGTTAATTTACTCATTCAGTGATAGATCAATCAAATTACTGAAGCACATGTATTAAACACAGGGCCCCCAGGATACATGTGGCCCACAATGCTCCCAATTGTTACCCAAACCAGATTAAAATATAAATGGGAAATATTTAAAAAAAATAAAAATCAAATAAAACAAATAATATTACATTTTAAAATTAAGTTGGAGTGGCAGAGTATAGAGGCAACCCAGCTGACCTCTTACAACATTCCCCTCCAAACAACTTTAAAACAACTTCTCAAACTAAAGTTTAGAATGGCAGACGCAATAAAAGGTGAGAGAAAGGAAGGGGGGAGGGGAGAAGGAAGGGAAGGAGAGGGACAGGAGGATAAACAGAAGAAAATAGGATACAGGGAAATACAGTTAATAATCATGACTGTGAATTTGAATGGGATGCACTGACCCATAAAACTGAAGTGGATAGCAGAACACATTAGAAACCAGAATCCAACAATAAGTTGTTTGTAAGAGACACATTGAAAATAGAAAGACACATAGAGTTAAAATAAAGGGCAGAATCAGAATCTTTAATGCTTCAGATTAAGGGGAAAAAAAGGCAGGGGTAGTAGTCATGATCTTAGACAAAGCAAAATCAAAAATAGAAATAGTTAAAAGAGGCAGTGTGGGAAACCACATTTTGCTAAAAGGTGAAGCAATGTCAAAAATGCTGGCAAGTCTCTCTGATAAAGGCCTCATTTATCAACTATATAGGGAACTGATTAAAATTCATAAAAATACAAAAAACCATTCCCCAATTGATAGTTTTGTCAAAAGTGAATAGTCAACAGGCAGCTTTCAGGAGAAGAAATCAAAGCTATCCATAGTCAAATGAAAAAAAATGCTCTAAATCACTATTGATTAGAGAAAGATAAATTAAAAAACCTCTAGGGTATACCTTACACCTATCATAAACAAAAAAAAAATGCTGGAGAGGTTGAGGGGAAAAAAGATATACTAATTAAAACTATTGGTGAAGTTAAAACTGGTCCAATCATTCTGGAGAACAATTTGGAACTATACTTAAAGGGCTATAAAATAGTGCGTATCCTTTGACCCAGCAATAACACTATTAGATCTGTCTCCCAAAAAGATCAAAGAAAAAAGAAAAAAAACCCATATATTCAAAAATATCTATAGGAGCACTGTTTATGGTGATAAAGAATTGGGAATTGAGAGTGTTACCCTGAAGCTAAAATATTCCATCTTCTTGAGTTGCTGTAGTTTCCAGACACACTGGACCTGGGATATGTAGGAGGTCCTGAATAAGTCATGGATGAAGCCCCACCCTGAGGTCTCTTCAACATATATGAATATTAATGCACCTTCAAATTCACTAAGCAATCTAGGTAATCTTCTTAAGCTCCAGTCTTGTACCACCAACAGACATTTAAGTATCTTAAATTCTATGCGTCTAAAAGAGAACTCAATGTCTTTACATCCAAGCTCTTTTCTCCTAAACTTCTCTTTCCCATCACCCTCCCAGACATCCAGACTCACAAACTTGGTGTTATCTTTGACTTCTCATTTCCACATATACAATTTCTTGCCAAATCTAGTTTCTATTTTCACAGTATCCCTTGTATATGGCCACTTTACTCACATAGCCATCATCTTGGTGGAGGCTCTCAAGACCTTGCATCTGGAATACCTCAACAGTCTTCTGGCTGGTCTCCCTGCCTCAAGTCTCTCCTAAGCAGTCCATCTTCTCCTCAGCTGCTAAACTGATTTTCCTAAAGTACAGGTGTGATATCACCCTCCTGCTATTCAATAAACTTCCCTATTATCTTTAGGATTAATATAAAATGCTTTGTTTGGCATTTAAAGTCATTCAAAATCTGATCCTTTTATACACTTTAAGTCCTCTTACACTTTGCTTCCCTTCACACACTCTGTAGTTCAGCCATGCTGTCCTACTTGTTGATCTTCACATATGAGACTCCATTTCCAGAGTCTGCGCTACTTTTGTACTTGCTGTCCCCCATGTTTGGAATGTTTTCCCTTTTCCCTTCTCCCTCTGACTTTCCACCTCTTTCAACACTCAGTTCAAATCCCACCTTATGTAAAATGTCTTTTTAAATTCCCCTACTTAATACCTTCCGTTTATACTGTACACTTAAATACCTAGTTCTAGGAAGGAAGGAAGGAAGGAAAAGTTATTTGAATTTTGTTTCCCTCATTAGAATGTGAGCTCCCTGTGGGAAGGGACTATATTTTCTCTTTTCTTTGTATTCCCAACAACTAGCATAGTGTCTGGCAAGGTTTTTTTGTTTTTGTTTGATTCTCTGTGATTGCATTTGGGTTTTACTTAGCAAATATATTGGAGTGGTTGGCCATTTCCTTTTCCAGCTCATTTTAAAGATGAGGAAACTGAGGCAAACAGAGTTAAGTGATTTGTCCAGGGTCACACAGCTAGTAAATAGCTGAGATCAGATTTAAACTCAGGTCCTCCTGACTCCAGGGCTGACACTCTATCCACCGTACCACCTGGTACTAAAGACTTAATAAATGCTTCTTGACAGACTGATTGTGACCTGTAAGGTCCCTTCCAACTTTAAAATGTATTATCCTTATGAACCCAGAAAAAAGATTATAGTTTACTATCTATACAACGGGCTAGCTAAATTCAGAGAGATTTAATATCAAATGATAGCCAGGGTGACAAAATTTTCAGTCCCATAAACTTTCAAAAACTATTTAATAATTTATAGAGGAATTCTGATCTTCCTTGATAGAGAGCATGATTGTAGCAATAAAACTACATATCCTTGGAATACTGAAGTACAAATGTTCATCATATTTGTAACTGACAATAGTAAGTACTGAAATGACCATTCAATAAATGATTAACTTATTTTCAATGAGCAGATCTTTACACAGAGCCAAGGTGAGATCTGTTTTATGAATTGTATCAATAAACATCACCTATAGAGTCTCCTTACTTAAAGGTCAGTACCTACCTTTCAGGAATTACATTTTTTAAAAACCCAGTTAGTCTTTGATATTGGCATGTGGAATAGGTCTATTGCTGTTGTTGGAAATGATGATGATGATGACAAAGATGATGATAACTTATGGTACTATTATTAAAACTGTATGAGCACATTTACAATTTTAAAGCCTGAACACCAATTAGCTTGGTTTCATTACTGATATTAATGACAACAATTCTTGTAGTTTTGTTTCATATTAATGACAGAAATGATCTCATTAAATTTTTAAAGTACATTTCTCCTTAAAGTTTGAGCTCTGATCCCAAAGCCAATATGGCTTTATTGCTAATACACATGGTATTTGCCCAATTTTTACATTTATAAATCACCATTCACAGCCCAAATCACAGCATGATGCATAATTATTTGCAGTGTATTCATTGCACAGCAGATGTAAAATTCCTTCAGAAATTGAGTCTTTGCAGGGGAAAGTGAAACTCCTGATATTTGTGAAACAAAGACTTTTAGTAGCCAATTGTTACTGCTACACATACATGTGCATGTTCACCTAATCTCTTCACCCTCCCCAAAGTCTGATACTTGCTATTTCTTTGAATTCCTTCCTTTTAAAGATTATTCACAAAATATGTACATTTTATTTTTTAAAATTAAGCCACATAATTTAGAGGACAACATATTGATTTAAGCAATAGAGGACATTTTTGTTCATGTTTTAATTATGTTCAAAATTACTAACACTGACCCAGATTAAGAATTAGAAGTTGTCACTTTAATGTTTCTTGAGCTGCTCACATAATATCCCTCCTCTTATATCTTCTCCACTCCCCACAACTCTACATTTGTGTCACCTAACTTTAGCTCAGTCTTTGTTGCTACATATATTATTTTATGTGAAAATACAAATCTTTACTTCTGCATTAACATTCTCAATGCTCACATTTATAGCAGATAATAAAGCTATTCACTTGACCAGAAACACTGAAGTCATCCACCTCAAGATTCCATAGCTTCCTTCTTTATATCCTTTCAGCAGCAGCATCCACTCTTTCCCCCTTCACAGAAATATTTTTTCTCCTGATTATCGCTAATCCCTCTACCTGAATCATTGAAATCTCATAATCAAAATTAAAGAATTTCAGAGTTGGAAGAAAATATACAGACATTGGTCCAAACTATACCCACAATAGCATCCCTAATTCAATACATGTTCATTCCACTTTCAGATAGCTTTATTTGTTGGGATGTCTTTTCTTACGTCATATCTAAATTTACGTCTCTGAAATGTTTACTCACAGTTTCTTTACTTGCTCTTAGATGGATAAACAGAACAAGTCTGATTCCCCTTTCAGTATAACTCTTCCTCCCTTTGATGCTTTTCTTTTCTAATTTAAATATTCCAAGTTTCTTCAACCTATCCTCTTACGGCATAAATTCAAGTTCTTTACCATCTCGGTTGTCCTTTTCTGCATTCTCTCTACTTTATCAAAGTCTTCCTTAAGTTGTGATTCCCAAAAACAAACACAATATTGTCAGACCAGGGGAGAATAATGTGAGAATATCACTTCTTTATTCCTAGAAGCCATACCTATCTTAATTCATCCCAAAGCTGCATTACATTTTGAAGTCACATTTAACACTCAACTGGTAAAACCTCCAAACATTTTCTAAACTGCCTTTTTTTAACCAAATATCTCTCCATCTTTTAATTTTAAAGTTGGTTTTTTAAGCCCACATATAAGACATACACATTTATCTCTACTGAATTTATCTTTATTAGAGTTAACTCAATGTTTTCTCGTTAAAGGCCTTTTTGGATCCTGATTTGTCATCCAATAAGTTAGCTATTGCTTCCTGCTCTGTGCCATTCATAATTTTGTGTCACCTGCAAATTTGATGCTGCTGATGCTTATCCACATCATTGGATTTTGGATGACTACTTTTGTGGCTGTGCCACTCACCTGGTTCTAAACATGCCTAACTAGACTAGATGGGCAGTTAGGTGGCACAGTGGATAGATTGTTGGGCCTGAAATCAAGAAGACTCATCACCCTGAGTACAAATCTGACCTCACTTACTAGTTGTGTATCCCCAGATAAATCACTTAACCCTGTCTGCCTCAGTTTCCTCATCTGTAAAATGAGCTGGAGCAGGAAATGGCAAACCATCCCAGTACCTTTGCCAAGAAAACCCCAAACTTATGAGGAGTCAGACATGACTGAAAATGACCGAATAACTATCCATTTCTCCATAACCATAGCCTAACATTATTTATCATAATCTTCATTAAAACCAAGTAAACTACATCAACATCCTAGTCCACTGGTACAATAACCCTACCAAGAGAAGGAGTAAAATTAATCTGACATGACCTGTTCTTGACAAAGTCATGCTGGCTATCTGTGATCATTGCTTCTTTTTCTATCTCTCTCTTAAATTACATGTTCTACAGTTGTTTTTTGTGGGGTTTTTTTGGGTGAAGATTCTACATTAATCTCACTAGACTATAGTTAGCAGAAGATTTCATTCATTTTTCTCTACCACAGTTTGGGAAAGACTAGAGGCTCCCTACAGAAGGACAACTAGGATAGCGAAGGATCTCAAGTTAGTGCTACATAAGGATAGGTTGAAGGAATTGATGATATTTAGCCCAGAAAAAAAGAAATTGTATCAGGAATAGTATAGAAAGGCAAAGTAAAAGAGAATTTTATTTTCCTCTTAGTTCAATTAATGTAATCACAGAATGAAATGACACAAAGTAAAGTTTTAAATACATAAAAAGATGATCTATGCCTTATGATTCCATTATGAAGTGGAAGCTGCTTTCTTTGAACCAAGAAGGACACAACATATGTGGCTAATCAAACAAGCTAGCCACATTTATTTCAGCAATTAATAATAGAAAATTTCAGTTTCAGAATTACTAGCTTATAGTTCAATAAGAGTTAGTGATAGGCAACTGAGAGAGAATCACTCTAGAGGGATACAGAGGGAAGGGAGAAGGCAAAAGGTGATGCTTCTCTTGCTCTTTCCTCCTTTTTTTGCCATTGATTACGTTATGAGAGGGACTGGACCAGTAGCAGATAGTGTATATGGCTGGGATCAGAGAGACTGGGCAGCATCATCAGCATCAACAACAGTAATAATAGATATCATTTATATAATACTCTAAGGTTTGCAAAGTTTTTATGTAGTTTTTTATCTCATTTTGTCCTTATAACAGCTCTGGTGGTAGTTGCTATTATAATTCCTAGTTTACAGAGGAAACTGAGGCAGACAGAGGTTAAGTGACTTGCTCAGGATCACATAGTTCAAAAGTGTTTGAGACTTTGGTCTTTCTTACCTCTGATCCAGAGCTCCATCTTCTGTACCACTAAGCTACAATATTATGAAGGGATTTAAAAGTTGACCACAATTTTATATTTGATCATAAACAATAGGGAGCCACTGGAACTTTTTGAGTAGAGGTATAGCATGGTTAAGCCTGCACATTACGAAGACCCCACTGATAGTTGAGTGGGGAGGATGGAGTGGATGGGAAGAAACCTGAGGCAGAGAAACCCACCAGAATACTATTGTAACAGTTCTTGCATGAGGTGATGAAGAGCTGTACCAGGGTAGTGGCAGAGGCAGCAGCAGCGGGAGAGAAGGAGGCATGTATGAGAAGATTTAATTGACAGGTTTGATAATGGTTTGGATGTGTAGAGTGAGAGAATGAGGAGTTGAGTTTGACGCTTAGGTTGTGAACCTGGGGGACTGAGAGGATGGTGATACCCTTGACAATAATAGGGAAGTCAGGAAGAGTAAAAGGTTTAAGTAAAAAGATTAGCTTAGTTTTGTACATGTTGAATTTGAAGTACATATAAAACATCTAATATAAGAGGATCCAATAGGGAATCAGAGATATGAAAAACTGAAGATCAGGAGAGAGGTTAGGTTGGGTAAATAGATCTGAGAATCATATGGATAGAGATGATAATTGAATCCATGGGAGTTCGTGAGATCACAAAGGGAAACAGTTTAGAAGGAAAGAAGAAAAGGACCCTGAACAGGGCTTTAATAGATACTCATGTTTAACAGGTTAGACCTAGTTGAAAATCTAACAAGTAGGAAAGCCAAGAGAAAGCAGCATCACAAAAATCTAGAGAGAAGAGAGTATCAAGGAGAAGAGGTTAATCTGATGTAAGTACCAATCAGAGAGAACCTATGCCTTCATCTAAGCTGAACAATCAGGCTGGTGAACTCTAAAAAAATGACAGTCTATCATTAATCTGGCATGGGGGGCAATGATACTGCATTATGATGGAACCACATTATTTTCTCATCCATGTATGAGACAGCTATGTATTCAATGCTACTTCTTGTGTCAATTGAAAAACTTTTCTTTGAAACATCAGTATGACATGATCTGGTGTTAGTTTTGACGTGCCTCTGACTGGCAAAATAAATATTATGTTGGTTCTCTTCCCCCATCTCAGGGTAAGAGGACTGTCCTCACTGCAGCTGATATTTAAGACAGCATTTAAGTGCCAATTAATTCTGTCATCATCAAATTCTTACAGAACTCTTACTCCTTATGGATTCACCTTGCATCACTGCCTCTGATCAGGTACCCATTTAAGAGAAAAACAAGTCAAAGATTGGGCCTGCTGCGACACTGCTGATTGAGTTTTCCATCTCCCGTATCATCTGCAGGATGTGGGTACCGTTGAACAGTAGAATTGGCTCTTGAAATAACAGCTCCATCATCATACCCTCGATAGTCACGGTTGAGTGTTCTGCTTCCAAGAAACTGTACCTCTGATGAATCAGTATTATCCTAGGAAGGGGGAAGGGAACACTATGCCAGCAGTTTTTAAGATACAGCTTCCAGGAGGACATACCTTTTAGGGATAGTCCGAGCTGATCTCCCTCTAGTCTGTCCTCATTTCATCCCTCGCACAGAATCACCAAGGCCTTAATGGTTTTGCTCTTCCAGAACATTCCATATTTTCTGGGGAAATGGTTACACTCTCCATTTTTATTGGCATTCTTCCCTTTCCCCCAGGGAGGTTTGTACAATTCCATCCTAGAAAGAGCTTGGGGGTGACAGGGGAGGGATGGAATTTCAGGGAAATGATTTGCTCTCCAGTCATTTTTTATATAATCATGGGGGATGGAAGAAAGGGACTCCTTTAAGGGATGTGGTAATATGATTCCCAATCCTCTCAGTAAAGGCTTATAAAGGTGAAAGAATTTGGTATCACCACCCTGATGAGGCTCCCAAGGAAGCGGAGATTTTGGCTGGTGGGTCAAAGAACACTATAGGCAGTGGTGGTAAGACGTAAGTTTAAGTATCTACTCAGGTCTCATGCAAGAACCTTATGACTTCTTAGCTAATTACCACATGAGACTATCAAGGGAGTTTGTGTCAGTGTTGGAGGTGTTATTTTCATGTGGTGGCCCTGATGGCCTCCATACTATTTCTGTTCATCACTTTAACACTAGGAGATCTACTTGAACTGATTGATATTATAGTGACTGCACTGAATTTAAAAAAAATCTTTTTATTAATATTTTATCATTTGTATTAAGTCCCTCTTCTAAAGATAGTTATAGTTTCCTATGAGATCAGAATTATTTTAAGGCCATATGTAAGAAATAAACTTGGAGGCCTTTCTAGGTAAAGAAACCAACCTTTATTAAGAGAAACAAAAGAGGAGTCTACAGTCTGCCCAGTACAGTCTGAGACCCTGAAATACAAAATTCACAGTTATTTATAGGTCTCTTGATTCATGTACGGTGCAAGAAAGACCTCTAGAAGCCAATTCATGTATGACACAAGAATACATTTATGTCCTAACTTTATGACATCCTAACTTTGTTCTTTCTATTATGTTTCAATTAGCCCTTTACAGGGATTTCTTGCTTCATCATTTTAAATATGAAGATAAATATATAGGTATGATTATTATGGTTACATACTTAAGATACATACTTTATAATGATTTAGTTATACTTCTAAGGTTAACTAACACAAGTGTTCACCTAGGACTACATCTTAGCTTCAGTTACACAGGTTTTTATCCAGGACTTAGTTATTAATCACACAGTTACTTCTTATTCTAATTATTAGAGCTGATAAAAGATTAGCAAGGCAATAGGTGCAAAGCACTCAAGGCATTTATTATTGATCTTTTTTCCTTTCACATATGAGTGATAGAAAGACCCTTGGAGGACGTTTAGGATTGTGTCATCAAGGGTGGGATGTGATAGAAACAGTATGTATTTTATATCATCTAGGGTAGTTTCCATTTAAGGAGGCAAAGGGCCTAACCACAGAACTTAGTTGGTTCAGAATATTAATGTTAAGGGCAGGTCTGATACCAGTATTCTCTTAGTTCAGGTTCAATGATGGGACAATATGGGGCACTCATAAGTGATTCAATAGTTAACAAAATGAGGTTTACTTAGCCTTAACATAGCAAGGATAGACAAAAAGAATATGGTAGTATTTAGCTTCTAAACACCCCCCCACTTCTATATGAAAATATATCTTTCTGTAGGTCAGAATGTACAGACTCTGTGGTCCTCTATTACCCTCCTATATGAAGCACTAGTTTCACTAGCACTGACTCCATGTGTATGCGACTTTTCATGCCCCTACGGGACCAAAGGCATGGTCCAGTTGACATGGTCCAGGAAATCATGTCAATACAGCCAGAACTAAAAGGAAATTGTGTCAAGGGAGGCATAATTTGAGCCTTGCCTCATACCAGCTCCCAGACCAATCAAAAGTAATGTTTTTATTTGCCTTTTAGGGTAAAGCTAGCCCAACCCATGTTGGAGGCAGAAAGGAACTCTGGTAGATATTGGTCCTAACATAAATAGGGATATAAAAAGTCCAGTTTACACAGTGCTCCAGAGGGCTGAAGTTTCTACTATCCTCTGAGAAGTTTTTCTGACCCAGAGTTGCTGCCCTCATGATTTCAGAGGAAGAGGGGAGCAGAGTCTTTTTTATTATAAGTACAGTTATTTTTTTTTTACATTTTATGGTACTCAAGTGTTTCATTGCATTCAATCTTGAGTTTGAATCACTGCACTAATCTAAGCTTTATTAAGCTTTACAAGTTCTTATTTTCACCAACATGCCAATATGAAGACCATTAGAGGATAGCATAATTATTTAATTAGGAAGGTCTAAAAGAGCCAGTACCTAGGTCCTTAGTCCTAAACTGCAGTGAAAAGTCACACATAGGTCATCTTTGAACATTTGAAATAATAAAGTTTTTATAAGCTTAAGGAAAGTCTGCAGTGGATAGGCAGTTATTTTATGTTGCCAATCAATTATGTGAAATGAGTTTTACTTTATTTAAAAATATGATATTTTTATTTCTGTGACATAACATTAAGGGAAACTAAGTTCAGGTTGTATTTTCACATCCTCTGTTCCTCACCCTCTTATTGTCCAACAATGTCCAAATACTCATTTTCTTTTGAATCCAAAAGATCAAGAATAGAAGCATGATCATAACAGACAGAAGATATGTAAGCACCAAGATGAAACCAGTTACAGACTTCAGATGAACAAGGATATGACATTTAGCAGGAAAGGGGCATTTTTAAGTACTAGCTTTTCTTTCTCTTAAAAGATATCTACTGCAAACAGTCACAGTCCAGGGCTTTGTTCTTTATCAATTTATTATTCATCATGTTACAGTTAAATAATCAGTGTTTCCTTGGTTACTGTGGCTAGCTCTTCTGGGTACTGTGGTTAAGTAATTGGTGCTGGCTTGGTTACCAGGTGCTCTCAATTCTGTGGTCAGAATTTGGTCATTTATGTTGCTGCAAAGCTGAACAAAGAATTCCAAGAACCTTTGAGAGGAAAGAAATAGATACATAGGCAAGTTCTTTCTCCCAAATGATGTACTTGGATATTCCAACGGGTAGCTCTGGAGCCTAAGACGGTGTGCATACAACTAATATAATTTTAATATGGCACAAGTGATCTTATTATTTTAGTCATCCTGAAATTTCAACCTAAATAAGCCATGGTAAATTCAGTAGTGCCATGGAGCTATGTTCACATGTTGTGTGATCTACATAATAAATGTCTGAATGAATGAGTGAATATAGTGAAGGGCATTTGCTTTTTCTTTTTGGTTTGAAAACTGTAATTTCACTGGTATGTAGAAGTCCTAGAAATGCCTCCAATGACACAGTGACTCCAATTGCAACTTGTCTACAACTTCTAGTGTTAAAAAAATTGCAAGGGGATATTCTCTATCCAAATTCCATGTTAGTTGTTATTGTAAACTAAATCTTTAAAAAAGGAAAATGCCTATCTTTGTTTCACCTTTCAGATCTCAGGGATAGGTAATTGGGAGTTCTCTGTCCACTATGTAATCCTATCTCAAATCAAAATATAGGAGGAAAATAACCTCTTTGGAGGTTAAACCTATATGATTTTGACTTGGGCAAATGTTTTGTTTATGGAATAGTAAAATGTATAATGAAAACGTAATCTGGGAACTAGACAGTAAAAGATTTCAAATATGAAGCTAAGGAACTTTATTATTTTTTTGGAAGGCAATCAGGGTTAAGTGACTTGCACAGAGTCACACAACTAATAAATGTCTGAGACTGGACTTGAACTCAGGTCTTCCTGCCTCCAGGGAACGTGATCCATTGTGTCACCTACCTGCCCCTTTACTTTCAATCAGTAGGCAATGATGTATAATGAAAGGCTCTGTGTATCAAGGGAGTGATAGGAAACTTAACAAGTATTGGCATCCCCAAGGTTGTTAAAAAAAATCAGAGGAAAGCATCCAGTAGTGCATTGAGTGGCTGTTTATTTTTCTTCTTTTTCTTTTTCTTTTTGATGAGACAATTGGGGTTAAGTGACTTGCCCAGGTTCACACAGCTAGTTAGTGTCAAGTGTCTGGTCTGAAATCAGATTTGAACTCAGGGCCTTCTGACTCCAGGGCTAGTGCTCTATCTGCTGGGTCACGTAGCTGCCCCAAGGGGCTGTTCTATGAAGGATATATGAAAAGACATAAGCAAGAATTGCACAACATAAGAGGAAGAAGAGGAGCTTAGCCCTTCAATATAGGTAGTAGCCCTACTGATGAATTTATGACTCCAGTGAAAATTAAGTAGAGGGCTTTGAGTATAAGATTTCTTTGTATTTCTAGAGCTGGTTATAATAAAAGCCCAAAGATAAATGAAAATCAAAAACATATAATAATTATTTGACTAATAAAAGGCTAGGCTATCAATCTTCCAATATGTTGAGTGACATGCTGGTATCCCTGTTCATACAGATGGCAACATCCCTATGCTTTCCAGTCTTGCTCAATTTTTATACATCATCATAGAGCTTCCATAGAAGATGGACCTATACATTTGGAAGCCTTTTTTCTAATTTTTAAAAAAATATCTCAAGAGTACTAGTGTATCAACAGGGTTGTCTATAATTTCTCACCTCCCCAATACATCTGCAGTACCAGTTCACTGATTTTTCCAAGCATACATAGACTTGACTATATCATTTATTCTATTTCTTGAAAAAAGTGGTTGTTACGAAGATATAATTTTTTTTGGTCTTCTGGTTTCTTTTACAACAAAAACATCATTCCTATTATGTGGTCCAGCTTCTTTGGTATCATATAAATGTGCTGGTGATTGAAAAAAATTGTACATTGAGATTACTGACGATCCATTGAGTATCAGTTGATGGTCTTGAAACTATGTGATTCTTAGTAATATCTGCCTCATTTATACTGTTAATGTGGAAGAAGGGGGCAGCCCAGGATTAAAGGTTGTTTTGTATTTTTTATTTGATTCTTTGCTTGTTTTCAAAAAAGCATCATCTCTTACCCCAAAATTTTGGGAATGAATCTTTTCACGCTAGGTTGGTCTTCATAGACATAGCTAAGCTTATATTTAAAATATTTCTAGCTTGGAAGGTGATGCTTAATATCTACTGGCTTACCTTCTGAGAACTCTGGACCACTTCCATATTACAATGAGACAGTGAGACTCAAAATAGGACTTTAGTGAATGAGACCAATAAAATGTTCTACAATTCATCATTTAAATTGATGGGAAAAAAATTCTGAGATTATTAGGATAAAAGAACTACACTTGGCTTATACTAATAACAAACTAAGGGTACTTATTAATCATTCAGGGGGTGCTTACCTAATTTATAGGCATTTTTCTATTTTGCTCAATGTTTAGGAATTCTATTCTATATTGGTATGCTCTCAGATTCTTAATTTTAATGGGAATATAATGGGGGGAAATGAATTAAGGCAATGGAAGGAAGTAAAATGAAAATAAGACAATTATATTCATCATTACAAAACTAGGGTAAAGGATTTAGTATGGGGAAATCATAGAGTGTTAGAGATGGAGGTTCCTTCAGAGAGCAACTAGTCTACTAGACTAGATGCCCTCAATTCATAGATAATTAAATGGAGTCCCAGAAAGGTGAAAGTATCACTAAAATGAAACTTGGGGAATAGTTGTAAATTTCACTAATTCTTGAAATCACTCTATTTCTATATACATAATAAAAAAAGTTGGGTCAGTGTGATACACATATACTATGGTAAGCATTTTGTACATATGTAAAGATAATTACTCTGAAGAGAATAATATTCACCTTTTTCAATTGCATTGCTGATAAAATTAGCCTCACAAGTATCTGGCTATGGCAGTAGTACCAATTTTTAAATGAAAGCACAGAGTGATTTTCCAAAGGTGATGGAGTTAAAACAAGTTTAGAATTCAAAAGTTTCTCTTAATAATTTTTCATGGTCATATTCCTCTGCTATTCACATTCTTCTTTAAAAAATCATTTATCTAAATACTGTGTAGCCCCCACCTCCTTGTAACTTATGATCCAAGAGAACACTGAAGTAAAATACACAGAAAGAAGATTAACACACAAAAAAACAAAGTCAAGTAAAAATAAATGGATAAATGCTTTCTTTAATTCATCCAGACTCTAGGCATAGAAGATGAGGGGAAAAGTGGAGTTTCAATTTAAAATGAGAATCTTGAAAGGGATTAGAGGTTGAAAAAATTGGAAACCCACCACAATAGATTTTTCTACGTTTATAGTTTTGTTGTTACTCAGTCATGTATGATTCTTCATGACCTCTAACCTCTATAATCTCCTGAAGTCTGTCCAACTTCATGTTCGTTGTTTCCATTATACTATCTATCCATCTCATCCCTTTTCCTTTTGCCTTCAAACTTTCCCAGCATTAGGGTTTTTTCTGATGAGTCCTGGCCAAAGTATTTAAGCTTCAGCTTCAGTACTTGACCTTTCAGTGAATAATCTGAGTTAATTTCTTTAAGTATTGACTAATTTGATCACCTTGCAGTCCAAGGGACACTCAAGTCTTCTGCAGAACCACAATTCAAAAGCATTGATTCTGCAGTGGTCAGCTTTTCTTATAGTCCAACTCTCATTGTCATACATTGCTACTAGAAAAAAAACCATAGCTTTGACTATATGGACCTTTGCTGGCAAGGTGATATCTCTGCTTTTTGGTAGGCTGTCCAGATTTGCCATAGCTTTCCTTCCAAGGAGCAAGTGTCTCTTAATTTCATGGCTGAAGTTGCCATATGCAGTGATCTTTGAGACCAAGAATATAAAGTCTGACACTATTTTCATTTCTTCTCCCTCTGTTTGCCAGGAAGTGATGAAACCAGTTGCCAAGATTTTAATTATTTTTTAATATTAAACTTTCAAAGCCAGCTTTTACACTCTCCTCTTTTACCCTCATCAAGAAGCTTCTTAATCCCTCTTCACTTTCTGCCATCAGAGTGGTATTGTCTGCATATCTGAGATTGTTGACATTTCTCCCAGCAACCTTAATTCTAGGTTTTGATTTATACAGCCTAGCATTTTGCATGATGTACTCTGCATATAAATTAAATAAATAAGGTGACAATATACAGCCTTGTCATACTCCTTTAATCTTAAACCAATCAGTTGTTCCACGTTCAGGTCAAACTGTTGCTTCTTGGCCCACATACAGGTTCCTTAGGAGACAAGCAAGATGACCTGGCACTCCTATCTCTTTGAGGACTTGCCACATTTTGCTGTGATCCACATAGTCAAAGGCTTTAGAGTAGTCAGTGAAAGAGAAGCACTCCCTTGCTTTCTCTATAATCCAGTAAATGTTGGCAATTTGGACTCTAGTTCCTCTGCTTCTCTGAAAACCAGCCTGTTCTTCTGGTAATTCTCGGTTCACATACTGCTGAAGCCTAGCTTGCAGAATTTTAAGCATTATTTTGCTGGTATGTGAAATGAGTGCAATTGTTTAGGATTCTGAATATTCTTTGGCAAGTCTCTCTCTTCTCCCACAAGGGTACCTTAAAAAGGATACTCATATTTTTTCCCCTCAACACTTTTATTTTATGAAATATTTCATATTTGGCTAATAAAATTCTCTCTGAGGCAATCTTAATCTTTCTTTTGGATTGGAATGTAAACTGATCTTTTCCAACCCAATGGCCACTACTGTGTTTTCCAAATTTGCTGGCATACTAAATATAGCACTTTAACTGCATCAGTTTTTTAACATTTTACATAGCTCAGTTGAAATTCCATCACCTCCACGAGCTATGCTTCCTAAGGCCCACTTGACTTCATTCTCCAGGATTTCTGGTTCTAGATCAGTAACCCATCATGGATGGTGATGATAAGATCTTCTTGGATAGTTCTTCTGTATATTCTTGTTACCTTTTCTTAATCTCTTCTACTTTTGTTAAATTCCCTAACATTTTTGTCTTTTTTATGCCAATTTTTACATGAAAATTTCCCATGCTATCTTGAATATATTTTTAAGAGATCCCTTGTCTTCCCCATTCTACTGTTTTCTTCTATTTCTTTCCATTACTCATTTAAGAAAACCTTATGTCCCCTTGCTGCTCTCTCTGGAATTCTGCATTTACTTGGGTATATTTTTCCTTTTCTCCTTCCCCTTTCACTTTCCTTTTCTCTTCAGCTATTTGTAAAGTCTCATCAGATAACTATTTTGCTCTTTTGTTCTTCTTAAATGTTAAAAATCCAATAAATTCAAAGACAAGAAATTACTTTCCCCTACCAGGGTAGTACCTTAAAAAAGGATACTCATATTTTTTTTCCCTTAGCACTTTTATTTTAAGAAATATTGCATGTTGGGGTAACCAAATTCTCTCTGAGACAATCTTAATAGTTCTTTCAATATAAATCTATGAAGCCTAAACTCCAATTTCTTTCAGTCATTCTATATTTCTTCTTCATATTGAGAACTCTGAGGTAGTCAACTCCTCTTTCCTCAAATAAGACTTACGATGCAGCTACCAGGCAGCCAATTCTACTTTGATAATGTATCTCATATCAAGAAATCCTTCCCTAGGGCAGGATTTTCATCAGAAGCTTTCAAAGTATCTTACATTGTTACTATTCCCCTTTGTGTTCTAAAGTTAACTGAAAATATTAGCAGTAGTATATAGGACTGTGGCAGATTGAAAAGATTCACTAAAAAGCAAAACCAAAACAAACAAACAAACACAACCAAACTTTAATTGCTAGATTTTTCTTCAGTTTTCAGTCTCAAGATCTGGAAAGTATGTTTTTAACCATCTAGACCAAGAATTTTTAAAACATTTTGTGTCAATCAGTCAGCATATATTAAATGACAATTTAATATATGCCGAGCACTGTGGTAAGTGCTGGAGATAGAAAAAAAGGTAAAAAACAGTTCTTACTTTTAAAAAGCTTACAGTGAAAAGAAATAAGATAAAAATAACTATATATACAACTGTACAGAAAAAAAAAGATATATACAGTATACCTTGGAGATCCACAGAGGGAAGACATTAGCATTAAGGGAAATAAGGAAAGACTTTTGGTAGAAGGTAGGATATTTGTTGGTACTTGAAAAAAGCCAGGAAAATTAAGAGAGAGAGGGTGAGTATTCCAGGCATGCAGGACAGCCAGTGAAAATGCAGAGTAAGAAGATGAAATATCTTGTGCAAAGAATAGCAAGAAACCAATGTCACTGGGTCACAGAATATGGCGGAGGTAGGGGGAGTAAAACATAAAAAAACTTAAGAAGGGGCCAGGTCATGAAGGACATTGGATTACAAAGGAAACTATACTGAAAAGCAGTTATCAAAATATCTATTAAAACAAGTTCACCAAGCTCAAGTTAATAACCTGAGATCTAGGAGTCCAACATTTTATAGATGAGTAAATTGAGAGCCAGAGAGATGAAGTAATTTGCTCAGTCATACAGAGAGTGTCAGAGTGCCAGTTCTGATTTAGGTTCTCTCCACTGTGCTATAATGCTTCTTCTAATAATCATAGCATATTTACATCGGGTCTTAAGGTTCAGAAAGTTCTTCCCTCACAACAACATATGAGGAAAAATCCTGGAGAGGTTAAATAACTCTCCTGTGGTCACACAGCTAGTTATTCAGAAATCAAACCCAGGTCTTCTGTTAAGAACTCAGTACTGATTTTCAAGAGTATTTGGTCTTCATAAAAGTTGCAGTTTTAATTAAAATGAATGTGAACTTAAATTATGTTATAAAATTTTATGATTCAGGCACCGTTTTGGTGAGAGATACTATTTTGAAAATATAAAGTGCTCACACACACATTCTTCCAACCTAAAGATAATATTTAACTTATTTGGCATTTACTAAAATAGGAGAATGCATAAGTACCATCCAATGGTATTTAGAGATTACTTGAAGAAATCCATACAGTTCTAGAAGCTGAGGATAAAAATGTTGCTTTGGTGTGAACTGAATATGGATAAGCTATCTAAAAGATACTGAGAAACCTAATCTATCCTATTATATTTTACCAACTTTCCTGCCAAAATAGTCGTCTCACTGATTTATCAATATCCAAAGAAAATTTATTTTATTAGAGATTATAAGAGAGAGATAATTTGCAGTCAAATCACTGGTTGGCATTATCAACTTTCCTATTTATTCTTAGTCCTAATTCAGTTTCACCTAAACTCAAGTTCATTTTATAAACTAATCTGGCATTTACTAAGATAGGAGGAAACCAACTACATTGAAATACAATTATCAAAATATTCTTTAAAATAAGTTCACCAACCTCAGATTCTAGAAGTTGAACACTTTATAGATGAAGAAGTTAAGGGACAGAGAGATTAGGTAAACTGCTCAGTGATACAAAGAGTTAGTGGCAGAGTGCCAACTCTAACCCAGGCAAGCTCTTTCCACAATACTATACTGCCTCTTCCAATAATATAATAACTTACATTTATGTCAGGTCTTAAAGTTTAGAAAATACTTCCCTCACAATAACAGATGAAGCTTAATTCTCTCTCCCACTTGCAGGTCATTATTATGAATAGCAACGCCATGATTATAAGTTAAAAGAACAGTTGAATAAAATAATCCTTCAAGGTAATTTTATAACTCCTCCTGCATTGCCTTCATGATCTGGCTTTATGTTTAAAATGCTGGAAATCTCCTCCCACCCCCAATCAGCTATCCATTTTTAAATATAAGTATAAAATAAATTCATAAACTAAATACCAATGAATTTGTGGTTTATGTACTATTTCAGATGACTTTCACTATTAACATGAGTTAAGTGCATCACTCAAATAGTGGGTGATACTGGGTATTAATGATATTGCACTACTAACACAACTTTAAACAAAGTCCAAGTTGGAGCTTGTAATGCAAGAAAAACAATAACATAGAGGCAGATACGTATAAGGGAAGATGTTACTAGAATACAAATCACTACAAAGTAAAATTCATCATAACATAAATTCACCTTGGCCCTCCATCCAAGTGTGTCTGGTTAACAAAGTAGCAAAGGAAATAACCTGTACGGAGGTTTTACTAGTATGGATGTCTCCAGGCATGGATTCCAATGAGATTATTACCGTGAACTTCCTATGTAGTTTTATGAAATGATGAATGAGGAAAAAATTGACCTTTTTATACATTTATTATTTTGACCATGATGGTAACCAGGATAAGTGAAAAATAGAAAAAAAACAGAAAGCTAAAAAAAAGTGGAGAAGGAAAGAAGCAGAGGGGTCAATCTGATGGAGGAAGAATAGTTTGAGAAGGAAACAGACCAAAGGAAAAGTAATCTGCAATGCCACTTAATTAGGAACTTTATAGAATTAGATACAGAGCCCCAAGGAGTCTCAGAAACCATCTAGTTCAACATTTTTATTTTAGAATTGAGGAAACTGAGGTCCAGAGAAGTTATGTTACTTGGCCTGTGTCACAGAGGGAGTGATAAAGGAAGGCATGTGCACCTTGGCCCACTTACTCCAAACCCAGAAGTCTTTTCTTGGTACCAGAGGGAAGTTCTTGGTGGCCAAGCTGCAATTTGAATCCAGGTCCTCTGACTTCACTCTAAGACTCTGTTGCTCGATTAATTTATCTTGGTTTAGATCACTTTCAGTTTCTATTCAAGGGTCACAGCAGGTTGTTGTGGAGTGAGAAATGACTAATTCCTAAGTATATCATAACTGTTTTCCAAGCTTTCAGTCAGATCTTTCCTCTTAAGAACTTGTTTCTGTGTGTGTGTCTAAAGACTTCTTTCTTCCCACTGTCATTTCCAAGAAGTAAAGCTGGTCTTTGGTTTTCTGAAGCTAGCAAAGATTATACCTCAATAAGAGAAGTAGAGAATAAAAGTTGAAGTTGCTTTCACTAATAAATTTGTGACTGCATTCCATCTACATTAATAGGACAGGTGCCTATTCTTCTGAGAATAGGCCTACTTTCCTGTATTTCTCTTGCTCCCTGTGGATTCCAGATACAAATACAGATAGTGAGTCCGGGGATTGCAATAAGACACTAATTAGTATGTGGATCACTGAAGCAGCTGGAATGCCTGCAGCTGTAGACTGAATGTAGATTAAAAAAAGTCTCTCTCTGGAGGATGGCGTATTTAAATGTAAACCTTATGAATAAGTGTCTATTATTGATGGAATCTAATCTAATCAATCTAATACTTGGCCTATTTTTAGTAAACTCAGACTTCTATTATCTATTATTCTGAGAAAAAAAGGAGAAAATAAATTAGCTAATTTTTGGAGGACAACGGTTACAAAGAAAAAAAATTTACATTTTTCTCGAAAATTATAGAGTTGATTTACATCCATCTATATATTAACACTTATGGGCTGCACCCTGGGACATGTAAGAACTACTTACAGACAGATTTGAAGATTGACAAAAATGCTTTTCTAGGACAGAATTTCACTGGTATATTCAAAGATTGAGCTTTGGCAATTATAAACAATGGCTCTTCTCCCAACACAAACTTTAATCTTTACCTATTTTCAGTTTTGAGCATAAAAATGAAGTTAAATGTAATGTAGCAAGTATAAATTGTCAATGGTTATGCAGCATATAATATACTAAATTAATAATTTTATTAGAAGACATGTAACATGAAAACTATTGTCAGAATATGTTATTAGATTTTCAGTTACATTTCTGAAATATTTTCATAAAATATTTTTTGCCTATAATTCTAACGTAGAAGGCAACCTATGAGTATAACAATTATATCGATTCATGTTAGAGGGATGTGAAAAATTACTGAACCAGTGTAAGGTTTAGGGATATGAGTTAGGATCCCCTCTAGCTTGACAGAATGCACTAGCAACCTTGTTCTACCACTGCTATGTCACCTAGAACAAATTATTTGCTTTTCTCCTCTGGGTCTCAGTTTCCTTAGCAATAAAATGAGATTGGTATGAGGATCAAACTAGATAACACAATGATGAAAATAAAAATAACTTAAGTATATAGTTGTTTAAATCTGAAAAACAGAAAGGGCTATATAAATTGAGTTTTAAGAAATTATTAGTCTAAGGAATGTATAAAGAGTCCCACAATTTTTAGTCCATCTTCATCTAAATGTCCTTCCTAGGTTTGCAAAACTCTTACCATAATTTCTATTTGCAGAATTTATTCCTCCCCATTTCCACAGTTTCATATATATTATACATAAACATATGTTTATAAATAAGGTTGTATGTAATATACATTTATCACATGAATTTATGGTTATTAATATGTAATACATAAATATTATTAATAATATAATCAAATATCATGATTGTGATTTTATTAATAATATGTAGTTATATTTATCATCATTTTTCTCACTATAATGTTATATACAAATATGTTAAAACCATTTTCCCCCATTTTTTAATAGAAACATTGTCAGATGGGATAGAAGCAATAAGCAATGAAGTGAACTTAATTCCAGCTCATGTCCATGGTACATTATTTTGATAAAATCCTGTTGTTTCAGCTTTCACAAAATCTCTCACACCCATCTCTCTACTCATAGAACCCCCATCCTAGCTCAGACCCTCATTAGCTGTCACCTGGACTACAACAATAGCCTTCTAATTAGTCTCCCCACCTCAAGTCTCTCCCCCCTCCACCACAAAAGCTGCCAAAGTGATTTTCCTAAAGCACAGGTGTGATCCTGACACTCCCTTATTCAAGTAACTCCAGTTACTCCCTAATTGCCTCTAGTGCCAACTCCAATTGGCTCCCTAATTGCTTGTAGCAGAAAATACAAAGTCCTCTGTTGGGAACTTAAAGCCTTTCACAACCTGAGCCCATCCAACCTTTGGACTTATTAGAAATCATTCTATAATCCAGCTGAACTGACCTCCTTGCTATTCCTCATGCAAACTACTCTACCATCTTTCACACTGGCTATCCCATATGTTTGTAATGAATGCACTCTCTCCTCATCTCTGTCTACTAGAATTCTTTGTTTCTTTCAAGTATTTAGCTCAAGTGCATACTCCCCCATGAAGCCTTTCCTGATCTACCCAACTACGAATCAGTCCATCAATTAAGCACTTCTTAAGCACTTACTATGTGCAAGGCAATGTGCTAAGCACTGGGGAAACAAAGAAAAGCAAAATTCAGTACCTGCTCCGAAGGAGCTCACAATCTAATGGTGCCCTCTCACCCTCAATTACTTTGCATTTATTTTATTTTGCTTGTATTCACATACACATTATTTTTACTTATATTTTATATTCACATGTTTTATTTATATTCACATATGCATATTATTAAGTGCCTACTATGTTCCAGGCTCTGTGCAAGGCAGTGGGTTTATAAATACAATGAATGAATGAAACAATGCCTGCTTTCAAAGAGCTTGCAATCTAATAGGATGTTACCTTCCTTGAAAGAACTAGGCTCTTCACAGAGCTTCATGTTTTTTTTTGTCTTTGAATTAAAAGTACTTATACACAGTTCTTGCTTTACATAAATTCACATTAGCAAATATGACTTGGTTCTGTACCTGGCAGGCTGAAGGGGCTGCAGGGACTACTGGGGATACAGTTCAGGCACCTCAGCTCCTGGCATTGAAGCAGTGCCAGCTGCAGGGACCCTGGAAGGGGATGGTGAGGGGGGGGCGGGGCCATGTGGAACCCCTAAGGGGAGTGGAAGATCTGCAGTCCGCTTACATCAACTGAGAACTACCTCACCATGAAAAGTGCCCAGTACATAGTGAATGCCTAATGAAAACCTAGTGATTAATTGATGCATTACCACATCTGTACATAGCTCTGACCCAAATCATAGACTTACCTATAGCACTGACTCAAAACACCTCTGTGAAGATGCTTAACCCTTGCTCCTGTGATGAAAAAGACCCTTTCTCCTCTGGCTTCCCTAAGATTGATAGCCCAGGGTGGCAGATCTCAAGAGGCTTGGAGCTGCCTCTGTCATCTAAGAGATTTCAAGTCTCCTGCTTATCAGATGCTACTTTTCTCACCTTAGCAAGGTCAACTTTCTGGAGGCTCCTAAGCCTCCAGGAAAAAAAAATGGAGCTTACAGTGCAGAGTTTAGGTATCTATTTGTATTCAAAACTTTCCAGAGTGAGTATCCATTTCGTTCAAATCCTGTGTCCTCTGGCGGTAGGTGTCTCATCGGATCCCTTTTTTGGATTGCCCTTGGCCTCCAGCTCATGAGTAGGGCAGGAATTACAGATATCCCTGAACGAGATATTTTTGGCCTTTTCTCTTTCTACTTCTGTATCACAGGATTTTGAATGAAGGCTAAGGATAATCCCTAAGGAACTGCTTTCTAAACTCAAGGATTTATAAAGGAACATATGTACTCACAGCCATAAATGAGCACATAAGAGTATATAAATATAAAATCACATTCATTCTTCTTTATCCCTCAACCTCAATCTCTAATATGAACTTGACGTCAGGAAGGCTTGAGTTCGAACGCTGCCTCAGACACTTAACTACCTGTGCGATTTTTGTGCAAGTCACTTAACCTGTCTTAGACTCAGTTTCCTCATATGTAAAATGGCAATATTAACTGCACCTAACTTAACAGAAATGTTGCAAGGGTTAAGTAAGATTATATGTAAGGTGCTGTGCAAATCTTAAAGTGCAACACAAATGCTAATGACTACTGCTGCCTTTGCATCTACTACTATTAATGCCACTATTACTACTCACTAACATTTATATAGCATTTACTATATGTCAGGCATTGTGCTAAGCACTTTACAAATATTATCTCATTTGATCCTTACAACTGAGAGTTATTATCATCTCCACTTTACATATGAGGAAACTTAAGCAAACAGAGGCCAAGTAACTTGCCTAGGATCACACAGATAATACGTGTCTGAGGTCAAATTTAAACTCAAATTTTCCTGACTCCAGGCCCAACACTCTATCCACTACCAGGACTTCTTAAACTGTGGGCCACGACCCCATAAAGGGTCGAGAAAAAATTGCAACAGTAAAAGGTTTCTGAACATGCAATGAATCTGAGGTGCTTCTGGAAATGCTTGCCCATGTTGTAGTGCGGCATCCAGCAACTTCAGTCCAGCTGGGATATGAACACAAAGCATGCACACTTTGCATTACGCATTCCCTCAGGTCATACAATGCCAACAAAAAATTGTCCCAGTGGAAAAAGTTTAAGAAACCCTGCACTATACCACTTAGCCACTGCTGCTGCCAGTAGTAGTAGGAGTAGTAACAGTAGTAACAGTAGTAGTAGCAGTAGTAGTAGTAGTACCACTACCACCATTACCACCACTACCTCTACTACCTCTGCTGCTACTATTACTACTACTACCACCACTACTTACCACTACTTACTGTTCAGTCATTTTTCAGTCATGTCCAACTCTTTGTGACCCCATTTGAGGTTTTCTTGGTAAAGATACTGGAGCAGTTTGCCATTTCCTTCTCCAACTCATTTTATAGATGAGGAAACCGAGGCAAACAGAATTAAGTAACTTGCCCAGGACCACGTGGCTAGTAAGTGTTTAGGCTGGGTTTGAACAAATGAAGATGAGTCTTCCTCATTCCAAACTCAAAGTTACATCCATTGTACCACCAAGCTGCCCATTACTACTACCACTACTACTACTACCACAATCACTATGCCACTACTTCTATTATTACCATTACCATTACTACTACCACTACTCTTAATACTACTATTACATAGTCCAGTTACGCTTCAAGTAAAACAGTGTCTTCACTTACGTGAATGTGTTGTCTTTCATATGTGAAGGTTACATTACTGCTCTCTCAACAAAAGGCATAAACTTCTCAATATTTACATTTGTGTGATGGATCTACTTAGACATTCTCATTTCTCATAACAAGCATTTGTAACATGATGAGCCAGTGTTATTGGTATTATGTGTTATTGTATTTCTGAGATAATCTAAGTGATCTATACAGGGTATGAACCTATGACGTTGGCATCTTTATAGTACCATGCTCTGTTTGTTTGTGAACTAGAGTTTTATGTCTGTAGATATTTACTCAAAGGGAGACAGTAAGATGCCAGTGAGTTCCAGATGAGGATGAATATTGGCAGTGCAGGAGTACTAGAATTCAGTTTTTTAATTTAGATTTGCCATAGATGTTCTACCCACTTTTGGGATAAGTTTGAGCAATGTTACATAAGCTATAATTAACATCACACAGCAAAACAAAGTCCTTAAGATGCATTATTAGAGCACAGGGAATTTATCAGCTTTGAAGCTATGCTCACTTAACCTCACTTCTAGTAGCCTAGACGTATGTGGGGCAACATCCCAAGTTTCTCTACAGAGAGCTAAAATAGGGATACTACAAGAAAAGTAGGAAGAAATATAAGGGGTCTGATGCTGAGTGAAGTGAGTAGAACAAAGAGAGCGTTGTACATAATAACAGCCACGTTGTGTGATGACTAATATTGATAAACTTAACCCTTCCTGGCAATACAAGGATCTAAGACATCTCCAGAGATCTTGTAATGGAAAATGCTATCCACACCTGAAGAAAGAACTATGGAAGCTGAATTGTTATTTTTTTTCTCTTCTGTTGAGTTTTGTTTCCTCTTTCTGATGGTTCCTCCTATTGGTTTTAATTTCTGCTTACAACATCACTAATGTGAAAATATGTTTAATATGAATGTAAATGTATAGCCTATATCAGATTGTGCGCCATCTTGGAGAGGGTGGTGGGGAGGAAGGGGGAGAAAAATTTTAAACTCAAAAGCATATAGAAGTGATTGTTGATAAATCAAAATAAATTAATAAAAATAAATAAATAAAAAAGAAATATTATAAAGATATTACAAGGAAAAAAAAACTTGAAACAATTCAGTATAGCCTTTAATGGCCCACAAACTACAGAAATAGAAAACCAGCTGGAATTCTGACCATCAAGAGAATGAGGCAGAAATTCACTCCCCTCGTTTTACAAATGAGAAAAATGAGACTGAATATTACGTGGCTTGTCTCAATACCGAGAGCAAGTTAGTGGTAAGCCAGGACAGGAATCCCAAGTCTCCTGACTTTTATTCAAGATTTTTGGAATTATATCATGTACTTTCTATGCATTCAAGTTCTTATTAATTTAGTGACATGTTTTAAAATTTTGATTTATAAAACTAATTATAAAAATATCAATGTGACAAATGTTGAAAAATAATTAGCACTCAGTAAATGTAAAACATTTGTTCTTAAACAAAATTTTACATTGTGTTACTTTGGGTTACACTAATCCTAAGTGGCTTTCAAGTAAAATAAGCTATAATGTGGAGGGAAATATTTTTAGAAATCACTTTAATTTCTTTAAACAACTCAAAAGTCTGAATCAATGGAAATATTAAATGAAAACCACAAGCACCAAAAGATGTGGATTTTAAAATGGATTCAGTGCAAAATCAAAGCCTTTGCCCTTTGTTTGAAGGTCTCCATTTCATTACTCACCAACTGACAGCCTTCTAGGGAGTTGACTAGCTGAGCATTCTGACAGGAGAGAATAGAACCAGCCAAATTCAGCATTACACACACTGCAGACAGCAGCATGAAGAAGGTTATCTGGAAATAAATGAAAATAAAATTGATTATCCAATGGGAGAGGTCAGAGGAAAGTTTTCATTTAACTCTTTAAAGCATTCTAAACTCATCAAATAATTACATGGATGATAACCATGTATTTTAAAAACACAATGCATTCTCTCAACTTTCATATTTATATGGTCTTTAGCACTTTAAGAAAGCAAAGTAGAGTATTTACAAAACCCAGGCTGTCACAATTTTGCCTGGAACCTATTATAATTAATAATCTAGAGACCAGATTTCAAAACAGGATTTATTATTGTCTCAATTGTATCAACTGACAAAATCTGAAATAAGATTAAATAAATGAACTGTAATCCATTAGCTTTTATTTTTGCTGTTACAATCTAGAAACATTATTAAATGGTGATCAGATTAGCTTTATAGAAACTATTTTATATATATATAAATTATATGTATATTTATATGTATATACACAAATATAATATGTATTCTATATGTATTTTATGTGTACACCTTGTCTCCAACATTAAAATGTAAATTTTTTGAGGACAGGGACCATGTTACTTTTGGCTTTTATATCAACAAAGTATTTAGCACATAGTAACAGATTAATAAATGCTAATTGACTGTATGACTGATTCTATTGGAAGATAAAACATGTAAATAGGTTGGTAAACAGGAACTAATCTAAGGATAAAGGATACACTAACAATTAAGGTGGCACTTGAACTGGGATGACAAGGACTCTAAGAAGCAGACATAAAAAAAAGTGCACATTACAGGCATAGGGAAGCCTATACAAAGGTAAGGGGGTGGAAGATTGAATGTCAAACTCAGGGAATAGGACTGTTTTGCTGAAATAAAAAGTGTAAAGGGGAGTAATGTGATAGAAGTCCAGAACTGCAGCAAATTTAAAAGGGCTTTAAATGCCAAGCTGATTCATTTGTAGTTTATCCTAGAGGCAAAAAGGATTTTCTGAAGTTTCTCAGGAAAGGAAATAAAATGATCAGACCCATGATCTAGGGAAAATTATTTAAACCCAGGTCCTCTGATTCCAAATCCTGTGTTCTGCATTAATTATACCAGTAGGACTAGACAGTGGTAACTATTAACTTACTGTGGTGTTGTGGAAAAGGTTGTTTAAGCTTTTAGAAACATTTCATTGTTCTCACAACTTCCACCTACCAAAAGATTCAGCAAAATCATAGTACATTCTAAAATGATATATAAATGCACTGAACTAGGTGATTCCAAAGTTCTAGTCCACCAAGTATTTGTGCATAAATGGCATTTTCAGAAAGAAGAGGACCAGTTTTGCCAAACTCTCTTGTTGAGAAATGGCACAGTTTAAGATTTAATTACATAACACTAGACATACTGTAGCATACTTAGAGTACAGGTCAGAAAGGATAGCTGAAGAAAATATTCAATGAATTACAGGTTCAAGCAACATGTATAATAGAAGATGGATTCATGGCTCACAAATTAGCTTAGGACATTGCTCTGCTCTTTCTGAGCAAGGATTTCCCTTGATTCATCACAGTTTTTTAACAGAAATGGGCTCTTTGGATAACAAGTACAAAAATGATTGTTGATATTGTTTTATACAACATATATGTAAATACAAAGTATGTTCAGAGTCATATCAAGTAATTTCAAGATGGAGAGAAAGCTAAGAGGGGGAACTAAGATCTCATGTAAAGGTGGCACCTGAGTTGCTGTCTGTGAAAGATGCTATAAATTCTACCAGGCAGAGGTGGGAAAAAGGAAATGCATTCTGAACATGGCAATGAGGTGGGAAATGAAACATCACGTATATGAAATAGCTAGCAAGACAGTTTAATTAGAATGGATAATTGTGAGAGGAAATAATAGAAAATAAAACCGGGATACAAAATCTGGAAAGTTTCAAATTCCAGATGAGGAATGTATATTTTATTCCAAAGGCAATAGGGGGCATTAAAGATCTTTTGGTTTAAGAACATCAATTTGGCAGATTCCTGAAGACAGAACAAATAAGGGAGAGACTTGAAGCATGAGACAGATTAGTCGGCTTTTGTAACAATTCAGGCAAGAGGTAACAATGGCCTAAATTGGAATAGAGGCTATGAGAGTGGGGAGAATGGAAAAGGTAAGAGTTACATTGTGGAAGTAGGACTGACAAACTTTGCCAATTGATTGGATTTGGAGTTTGAGGTAGATTTGGAAGAGTCAAGGATAATCCCAAGACTGCACTTAGAAGAAGGGAAATGGGGAGTATAAGAGAAATATAAAAGCTTATATAAGAGAAAGATTTGGAGGGTAATGAAAGGAGCTTTATTTAGGATATTTTGAGTATAAGATTCCCATAGTTAAGAGAGAGAGGATGAAAGAAACATTCATGATAAAATATTGATTAAAGTATAGCACATGTAATCTTTACAAATAGCTGACTTCTAGAAAATAGAAGCAGAGTAGCAAAGGTGCAGTGATTTGTCCTAGAACAGAACTGTTCGGTTTAATATATTCTACTTTTGCAGTTCTGCAGAGGGGGATATTGGGAATGCCTTCTCATCTCTTCTTTCAAGCCATGCTTGTTTTTTTTTTATTTTTATAATTTTGAGACACTCAAGTTCTTTTTTTTTCTGGCTGGTTGTTCTTTCTGTTTACACTGAAGTAATCATCTAAGCCCAATTTCTACAAATTTGGTGTCTAGTTTTTGTAGCAGTTTTTGTCAGATACTGAGGCTTACCCCATTAGCTACGGTCTTTTGGTTCTTCGCAAACAAGGCTACTGAGTTTATTTGATTCAGTACATTGTGAACTTAATAAGTTCCCCTGATGAACTTCACTGTTCGCTTGTCTGAGATTGTGATTAACACCCCTACTTTTTGGAGTTCAGCTGAGGTAACAGATTTTGCCCCAGTTCCTTATTTCAAACCTGTGTAAATCTTCTTGATTCATGTATTTTTATTAACAATACATTGTTGTATTCTGCTTCAAATCCATTCTAGAATCCTCTTCCATTTTGTGGATGACTTTATCCCAGTTAACAGCAACAGTTAGAATGGCTTACTGAGTATTCTCTCCCCCACCCCCATCCTATTCTCAAACTTTTTTCCCTCTTTGTGCTCCATGTCCTGTTTATCACAAGTTCTTATTCTTTCTTTCTCTATTCCTTTTTTCCTGTCTTTCTTTCCTTCTTCCTTTCTTTCCTTTCAAAACTCTTTTCATGACTCCTCCCTCTAAAGGTGGAGCTTTTTTTTTGTTTATGATTAATTATTCCCTGTATCTATTCTTCCTATTCCCTGTTTCATGTTGAGTTGAATATATTTCTCCACCAACAACTTTGGGTGAGAGTAAATACGTGTGTTTTACCTTCCTTTTATCAGTTCAGAAGAAACTAAGGTGCAGGTAACTTGCTCCCTCTACCACTTCCTTCTTTCTATACGATTTCTACTTGTTCATTATAATTATCTAAGTTTCTCCAAACTTCCCTTTTTCTCTCTACTATATCTTACCCTCCTTTCTCTTGCCTTTCTATTTTTAAGACCATCAAACCATAATAAAACTACTTACAGCCCCCTCTTTTTTATTTGACTCCCTTTATGACTGTCATATTAGGGTTGATAAGAAATAGTTATACCAATTCCCCCACTAGAACGGAAACATTTTATCCATATTCTGTTCCGTCCAATTGTGCAAATGTACTTACAATTTTGTTTCTCTTTACTGCTGTATTAGTATTTCAAATGTTTTACTCAACTCTGGATTTTTCATCAAGAAGGACTTGAAGACTTCTATCTCATGGAAGGTCATATTGTTTTATTGTGTCAGTTATTCTTCCTTGTAGGCCTTTATTTAGACATTTTGTAGTATCATATTCCATGCTCTTTGCTCCTTTAAGTTATCTTGACTGTAGTTTTTAGTATTTGAACTGTTTCTTGATGGCTGCTTGCAGTATTTTTATTTTAATGTAGAAATTCTGGATTGGGCTATAACATGGAGGGGACCAGTAGATCTTATTTTTATTTTGCCTTTTTTTCTAATACAGCTGGACAGTGCCATTTGTTGCTTTTTTCTATAAGGTTTATTTATTTTTAGCATTCTTTTTTGAAAAAAACAAAAAACTTTTTTTCTATGTCAATAAAATAATTTATGGTAATTTAATTGGGATGGTATTCAATGAGTAGTTTAGGCAGAACTGTCATTTTTATTATGTTGGCTCTACCCATCCATATACAATTTAATATTTCTTCAATTATTTAAATCTGACTTATTTGTATAAAAAGTGTCTATTAATTATGTTCGTGTAGTTCCTGGGTTTTTCTTGGCAGGTGTTACTCCCAGATATTTTATATAGTCTATAGTTATTTTAAATGAGGTATCTCTTACTATCTCTTCTTGCAGGGTTTCATTGGTGATATATAGAAATGCTGATGATTTATGTGGGGTTTTTTTAAATATCCTGCTACTTTGCAAAAAATTATTGTTTCAATTAACTTTTTAGCTAAATCTCTAGGATTTTCCAAGTATATCATCATATCATCTGCAAAGAGAGACAGTTTTATAACCTCATTGCCCATTCTGATTCATTTAATTTCTTTTTCTTCACTTACTCCTAGCATTTCTAATATGATATTGAATAATATTGGTGATAATGAGCTTCTGGCTTATCCCCATTATAAATTATGCTTGCTGATGGTTTTAGGTAGCTGTTTCTTACCATTTTAAGGAAAAATCCATTTATACCTGTGCTTTCAAGGGTTTTTAGTAGGAATGAGTGTTGTATTTTGTCAAAAGCTTTTTCTGCATCTATTGATATAATCACATGATTTAATTACTTTTGTTATTGACATATAATTATGTTGATAGTTTTCCTTATGTTAAATCATCTCCTGAATCTCCTGGTATAAATCCCACTTGGTCACCATATACAATCTTTATAATATATTGTTGTAGTCTCCTAATTTTTTTTATTTTTTAAAATTTATTTTATTTTTTTCAACATTCACTTCCATAAGATTTTGAATTCCAAATTTTCTCCCCATCTCTCCTCTCCCCCCACCTCAAGACAGTGTGCAACTTAATATAAGCTCTACATATACATTCATATTGCAGTCACTTTCACATTCTGACTAATTTTTTATTTAGAATTTTTGCATCCAAATTAATTAATGAAATTGGTCTAAATTTTTTTTCTCTGTTTTCATTCTTCTTGGTCTAGGCATCAGCACCATATTCATTTTGTAAAAGGAGTTTGATAAGACTCCTTTTTGCCTATTTTTCCAAATTATTTAATATTAGAATTAGTTGACACTTGATCATATTAACCATTGGTTTATTTTTTGTTTTTTTCCCCCATAAAACCAACTTCTAGTTTTACTTACTAACTCAATGATTTTCTTACATTCAATTTTATGAATCTCACCTTTAATTTTTAGTATTTCCAATTTTGTGTACAATTGGGGATTTTTATTTTGTTCTTTTTCTGTTTTTTTTATTATATATTATCCAATTCATTGGTCTGCTCATTCTTTATTTTAATTGATGTAAACATTTTCCTCTGATTACTGCTTTTGCTGAAACCCATAGGTTTTAACATGTTGCTTCATTATTATCATTCTTCTTAATAAAATCATTTTTTCTATAACTTGTTCTTAAATGCACTCATTCTTTAAGATCAGGTTTAGATTCCAATTAATTTTTAATCTGTTCTATGGTCCCTTATTAAATTTAATTTTTATTGCCTTATGATCTGAAAAGGATGCATTTAATATTTCTGGTTTTTTTGCATTTAAGAATAAAATTTTCATGGCCTAATATATGGTCATTTTTTTATATGTACCATGTACTGCTGAGAAAAAAGTGTATCCCTTTCTATTCCCATTTAATTCTCTCCATAGTTATATCATATCCAGCTTATCTGTAAGGAGTGATAGTTTCATTTCCTCATTGCCTATTCTAATTCCTTCTATTTCTTTTCCTTCTCTTATTGCTATAACTAGCATTTCTAGTACAATACTCACTAATAATGGGCATCCTTGCTTCACCCCTGATCTTACTGGGAAGGCTTCTAGGTCATCCCCATTACAAATAATGCTTGCTGATGGCTTTAGATAAATACTTCTTATTTTAAGGAAAGTTCCATTTATGCCTATGCTTTCTAATGTTTTCAATAGGAATAAGTGTTGCATTTTGTCTAATTTTTTCTGCCTCTATTCAGATAATATGATTTATGTTGCTTTTGTTATTAATATGGTCATTTATTCTTACAGTTTTCCTAATATTGAACCAGCCTTGCATTCCTGGTATAAATCCCAACCGATCACAATGTATGATTTTTGTGACATATTGCTGTAATCTCCTTGTTAATATTTTATTTAAAATTTTTGCATCAATATTCATTAGAGAAATTGGTCTGTGGTTTTCTTTCTATGTTTTTGCTCTTCCTCATTTAGATATCAGCACCTATTTGTGTCATAAAAGGAATCTGGTAGGATTCTTTCATTGTCTATTTTGTTTTTGGTTTTGGTGAGGCAATTGGGGTTAAGTGACTTGCCCAGGGTCACACAGCTAGTAAGTGTCAAAGTGTCAAGTGTCAAGTGTCTGAGGCTGGATTTGAACTCAGGTCCTCTTGACACCAAGGCCAGAGCTTTACTCACTGCTCCACCTAGCTGCCCCTCTTTGTCTATTTTTTCAAATAGTTTATATAGTATTTGAAAGGTTCTTTATTTGTTTGATAGAATTCACTTGTGAATCCATCTGATCTTGTGGAATTTTTCCTAGGAAGCTCATTTTATGGCTTATTCAATTTCTTTTTCTAAGACAAGGTTATTTAAGTATTCTATTTCCTCTTCTGTTAATCTGGGCAAAAAAAAATACAAATATGAGATGCACATTAGACACATTTTAACTTCAAATGCTCATATGGACTATTTGTGTCTGAACTATGATAGAGTCTTCCTAGCTTGTATTGGTCTGACCAGCCAAAGTCAGACACACTGTACCTTGACCCCAACTTAGAGATGTCATTTTAGTCCTTTCTGAGAACAAAGGATGACAACCATACAACCAATTTGGGCAATTTATATTTTTCTAATTATTCATCCATTTCACTTTGATTGTCAGATCTATGTACAAATAAGTGGGCCAAATAGTTCATAATGATTACTTTAATTTCCTCTTCATTGGTGGTGCATTCCCCTTTTTCTTTCTTTTTTTTTGACACTGGCAATTTGGTTTTCTTCTTTCTTTTTTTAATCAAATTAACCAATGCTTTATCTATTTTATTGTTTGGTGGTGGTGGTGTTATTTTTAAATAAAACCAACTCTTAGTTTTATTTGTTTAATGGTCTTCTTATTTCAGTTTTATTAATCTCTCCTTTGATTTTTAGGATTTCCAATTTTGTGTTTAATTGGAGATTTTTAATTTGTTCTTTCTCAGTTTTTTTAAATTGTGTGTACAATTGATTGATCTGCTCTTTCTCTATTTTATTAAATGTTTAAAGAAGTGTCATTTGTTTCTTGAAACACTATGATACCTGGGCTTTTTTTTTCCTTTGGTCAAACTGTCCAGTAATTCTCAGATTATCTTTCCTTTACTTGTTTACTAGATCAGTCATGTTTTATATGAGATACCCTACATTTTCTTCTATTTTTTCAAGGATTTTGCTTGGTTTTTTAACATTTCTTGTTCCTTTTGTCCCATTAGCTTCTATTTTGTTTATCTAATTTTCAGAATTTATTGTTTGGGCAAGGTTTTATACAGTCCATGTTAAGTTGTTAATTCTCTTTCCAAATCTCTCCTCTGTAGTTATTTCTATTCTGCGTCTTTCCTCTAACACTCTCTTTTTTAAGCTGATAATTTTTTTAAGGAATTCTAATTTATTCTAATAGCTCATGGCCAAGCTATGTCATTCTTTGACACTTCATTTGCAGTTGTTTGAGAGTTTTTCTCCTCTTCTGGTTTTTATCTCAAGTATCTTTGGCATCATAATAGTATATTATATTTTTTGTTATTGTTTATCACTCTTCCTGTTTTACCTCCTCATTGAGATTTTAAAGCAGGGCTATGTTCTGAATGTTTTTGTCAGGACAGTTATGGCCATATGTCCCTAGATGGCCTTATTTGGTATTCTATAGTTCTTCCTTGTAGTATATGCTCCATTCTTCAAGGATCACAAGGATCACGAGAGGGTGCTACAAGCTTTCAGAAGACAGCAATCTGATCACTGTCCTCCCAGGCTTTCCAGGCTCCAAACCCTGATTTGTGTCTACGCAATATAACTATATACTTACCCCTAGATAGAACTGCAGTTGGCAGTTTATGGCCTTAATCCAAGTCAGCTAGCTGGAAGGTTCTGCAGGTTTGGAGGGACAGTTGCTTAGCCCTATTCCCTCCACTCTAGGGTGAAATCAATAGTGCTCCAGCCCTGTTCTCCCAGGGTCTGGATGCAAGATCCTCTCTTAAAGTGACAGTACTATGGTACTGAATTTCCCAAAGGGCCAGAGTCCAAGATCCCTTCTCTAGTTTTAGGGAGATACTACAGAAGTCCCTGGGCCCCAGGACTGAGTCTGAGATCTCAATCCCTTCTCTGGGATAAGAATGACAGCCCTGATATCTTGTTCTCCTCCTGGATTCTGGCTCTGTTTCCAGCCCCACTCTGTTCCACAGTTCCTTCCTTAGTTACTTGTCTTTGGAGTGAATTTGTGATCCTGTCCTGGAAGTATGACTCATTGTAGTTTCTCTTTAGATTTCCCATCACTAGTTACCATGGTGTTAATCTGAGATCAAAGTTTGAGTAGTTGCCTATGGAATTGAGCTGTATTGCTTCCATTATTTCATCATTACTTTTCATAGAACTAAAGCTGGGAAACAAGCTGTATCTTTTATCTAATTAAGTCGAAAGATCTAATCAACCTACATTATTAGAGAGTCCTTACCTTATCATGCAAATTCAGTTGTAACCTGACTGTGGGATCAATTATCCCCTCCATGGGTGGTGAGCAAACTAAGGTCTATAGGCAAAATTCAGCTTGCTGCCTGTTTTTGTAGAACTTGCAAGATATGAATGGTATATGTAGGTCATTAAAAAACAGGAAATGAGCCAGACTTGGCCCACAGGCCATAAGCTGATTGATCCCTGCCCTATGCTTTCTGTGGAACTCCTTGTTTATCCAATCTGTATAGACATCTAACTCTGCCTCTGCTTACTGTTAAATCCCTGTCCTCATCTGGGTGAATTTCTGTCTACTAAATGTCCTGTTGTTGACTCTGCAGAGAGACCTTATGACTTAGTTCTACTCTTATCTCCTGCTTTTTGTGTTGGGCTAGTTAAATGAACTTCATTTCTTTTTTTCTTTTTTCTTTTTATTAATTTATTTTGAATTATCAACAATAACTTCCATAAGCTTTTGAGTTTTAAATTTTTCTCCCCCTTCCTCCTCAACTCCTTCCCCTGGTAAATGAACTTCATTTTAAAAAAATCCATAAAGCTCAAGATTACCACATGGAATAAATATAGGGTACTGTGAAAGTTGAAGTTGAGATGGAATGTTACTAACATTATAAACAATAAAAAATAAAGTTGGATGTATATCCATCCATCCACTCATTCAACACATTTTCTGACTCCTTTGACATAATATTACACTATATGAGGTGCTGTCTCAGATAGAGAGAACTATAGCATAGTTCCTGCCCTCCAGACAACTTCCCAGGCGTCTCTGCGACAACAAAAGAAGAATTAATACAGGCACTATCATCAGTACTGCCTGAAGGCATGCTGAAATTTCAAGAAAAATACTTTTATTGTAACCCAGTTCATAATCCACATTCATTTTTTAGAATCTCATAAAATACAAAATAAAGAAAAGGAAAAGGTTAAATATGCCTGGTATAAAGCTATTTATTTCTCACCAGTGATGTTTTCTGAGCCGAAATTAATAGCTATTGTTTCTATACAAGTGATTAAAGACTTGTAATTCCTAAAAATGACTTCAAATACACTGAATCCACAGCCAGTTTCTGAAAAAATAAAACATGAAAACTATGTAATTCTAAGTTCTCTCTAGTCATTTGCATATCTGGTAAGTAGTAATACATTCAACTGAAATAAAAATAAAATGTTTCTTTAAAAGTTATTCAATTTGACAATCATTATTCATTAAATGATCACTTTCTCCAATAAGTGATCAAAACTGAGACTTCAAACAAAAGCTTCCAGATAGTCTAGAACATGTACAGAATGCCATTTCTGGACCATAACTCACTGATCAAAGTGGACTCATGCAATCCTTGGGTACGTGACTTTCTCCTCCTGTCTGAGAATAAAAATCCATTTTTTTCTTCAAAAATCAGCTAAAGTGCCATATATTCCATGAAGCTTTCCCTGATCATTCCCATCTGCAAGTGATCTCTTTTTTAAAAATTTCTTCATCTGAATCTCTCTTTTGCTCTTATGACATTCAATTGTGCATTCTATTTACATCCTCATCCTCGTCCTAGGTAGCATTTAGAGTGCCTTCTACATGCCAGACATTGTACTAGTGCTTTGCAGAATTTTCACTTGATCCTGACAACAACTCGGAGAGGTAGACAACATTATTATCTCTATTTTATGGATGAGGAAACTGAGGCAAATAGAGGTTAAGTGATGACAGTTACAAGGATGTCTAAATAGGGGAAAAGTGGCCCAAGTTGGAAATGGAGCAGATGAAAATTTTTGTGAAGATTTAACAGTGAGATTGGCCATAAGTAGCCACTGTACTTCAAGTTCAGGTAATATAGTGAAAAGGAGGCCAAAAAAAATCGTGTGATATTCTTAGTCATGATGCAGAGGGGTATCTCCACCAATAGTCAAATCTTGAATACAAGGATATGTAGGATATATACAACCTAATTAACAACAAAATAATATTCTTCAAATAACTTATTGTATTATTTTGAATATTTCTTCCACCAATGAAAATGTAACCATTTTATGACTTGATAGATGGTCTTTTCCAAAGGAGATGTGGAGCCAGAAAATTCATTACTCTGAGAAGTAAATTGGTTGGTGACTGAATTGGTGAGGAGCCTACCTGAACATTTCTAGGATGGATGTCAGGTTCACACCTGCAGCCTTTCTAGCTTAGTAAAATGCCTTTGCATCACTTTTAAAACTCCAGGCTTTATCATATCATGATAAAGCATGAGAGTAGAGTTATTATAGAGAAATGATGATGATGATAATAATACTCCTCACATGTATAGTGCTTTCAAATTTAGAAAGCACTTTCCTTGGACTAATATTGTAAGGTAGATGGGATAATTATTAGCACCTCCATTTTATAGATGAGGAAACTGAGTTTCTCAGAAGTCAAGTAATTGACCCAAAGTCACAAGATTGTACAGCCAGGACTGGAATCCCAATCTTCTGACTCCAAGTCAATTGTTCTTTCCTCTATTACCTATCACTCCAATCATTATGAAAAGAAGATTACTTTTATTAAACTTACTAATCACTTCAGCCAGTTGATGGCTAAATTAGTAAAATCAGTCAAAATAATTGATCAATCAATAATTATTATTTAAAGGTCTATGATAAGCCAGGGACAGGGCGAGATGTTGGGGTAAATCAGTAGTTAGAAACTATTAAGTATTCATTAGGTGGCAGGCACTGTGTGAAGTACAGAAGATAAAAAAAAAGGCAAAAGACAGTCCCTGCCCTCAAAAAAAGGTCCCCGTCTAATGGGGAGATAACCTGCAAACAACTATGTATGAAAAAAATGTAGACAAGATAAATCAGAGATGATCACCAATGAGAAGGCACTAATATTAATGTTTTTTAATAGAAGCTGCTATTTTAGATAGGAATTGAAAGAAGACAAGAGAAGCTAGGACACAGATATGGGGGGAGGAAGGAGGCAGAATAAAAAGGCAGAAAATTCCAAGCATGAAGAGAGTTAGGAAAAATGTCCAGAGTCAGGAGACAGTGTCTGAGGCAACAAACAGCAAGGAGGGCAGCATGTCACTGAACCTTCAAGCACCCACTGGCAGTGAATAAGGTATAAGAACACTGAAAAGCAGAAGGGGGCCAGGTTGTGAAACCAGAGGACTTTATATCTGATCCTAGAGGTGATATATAAATACAATGAATGAGATAATTGGTACTTACAGGAAGATTTATTCGTTAATGGAGCAGACAAGTGTAAAAATATACAGAATAAATATAAGGAGAATAAATAAATATAAATACATAATACTTCAATACAAGGTAGCAAGAACTACTGTTTGTATCTAGACATAATATAAAACATCAACAGGAATAGTGATATCAAAGTAATTCAGAGAAACCCCCAAACTAAACTATTATACATAACTTATACATGACACAGCAAAAACAAAAAAGACATTTTTTAAAGAGTTAATGCAATTGAATCTTTTCATCTTCAGTTAGTTAAATTGAAAGGGAATGAAATAGAATCATAACAGTGCATTAACACATTAATCGTAATTTTTTTCAAGAAACACAGTTTAAGAGCTTAATTTACCAGAACATCTTCATTTAGTTCCTAAATCTTGTCTTTATCAGGCAAATGATGAAAACATGGTTGAATTAAATAAAAAAGGAACACATTTTTAAAGTTCATTTCTAGTCAAAGACGTTGCTTCGTTTGTAACCCAAGTTTGCATTCTATATTAACTATGCCTCTATCTCCAAAGAAAAGAAATTAATGAAATGGTTCTATAGCACAAACTCACCAGAACATACTATATTCTCTAAATAATGAACTGGTCTAAAACAGTATTTTGCTCAGTTCAAAGTTTATAGAAAAGATTTATTTATCTGTTGTTCTTCACCCACTCCACCCTCCCCAGCTCCTTAAGGTGTAGGGGATGAAGAGCAAAAGTAAGTGTGATCACTTACCACACTCATTTTGTCAATATCATGAAATTTATTCAATGAAGTTAATTCAATTAAGAAAATGTTTAATAAATGCCTTGGGTGATAGAAGCATGAGCAGGAATGGACTTTAGAGATCATTTAATCTAATCTGATGATAGAAATGAGGAAACTTAAGCTCAGAGGCATTTCTCAGCTACCCCAAATCAAACCAAGGTCCTTTGCTGCTAAATCTAATGTTCTGTCTACTCTAGAGCTTTGGATTTCATTCATAAAACAGTAGAAAAAATTTAAGATAACACTAGAAGAACAAGTCAAGTGATTGGAAGGAAGGAAGTGAGTATCGCTACTCACAAAACTATGATAGTGTAAGGAAAAAAGTTCATTATCAACTGGTAATGCTTGCCAAACACACAATCAATAATAATTAATTCATAGCACCAAACACCATGCTTTATTAAATACTTCAAGAATGTATTATTTCATCAAAATGTATAGAAAATAACTAAAAATTATGTAACTGAGACTTCCTTCCCACCAAAAAAAAATAACCAAAATCACTGAGAAAGTTATGAGAAATTTTTAAAGTTCATGTAGTCTTAGTTCACTAAGTTCATCTTAGTCTCATGAGATAATATAGTACTGGAGAAAGCACACTGAGGAGGAGCTCAGATCCCAGCTCTATCAGCTATTGGCTGTGTGACCTTGAACATGTCACTTAATTTTTCTGGGCTTCAACTTCCTTCTTTATAAAATGCAGGGGTTTGATGTGATGATCTCTAAGATCCTTTACAGATCTATGTTATGAAGTATTTGCATGTTGCAAAGGGTTTTTGTAATGATAAAATGAGATATTTGTTAAGGGGTTTGCCAACCTTAAAGAGCTATGCAATAACTAGTTATTGTGATTATCATTATATCCATAAGGAAGTTCCAAGAAACACAGCTTTAATAATACCATATCCACATTCGAGTTTCCTTTCTTTCTCATGTTTCAAACTGAAACAAAAAAGGGGGAGTTCTTTAATATTTTACTATCAATTAATTTGTCACAGCTTGGTCTATGAATTAATTCATTGTTCATCTATTATTGATATTAATTCAATTGAAAGAACAGACATAGAGCAATTAATGACAAGTTTGAGTCTTTATATTTTCTATAAAATTGTCTAGATTATTTTTCCTGATTATAATTTCAATAGTTTAATTGTGTCATAAACAAAATTTGGCTATATTCAGGACACTAAAATGCCAGTTCTTTTCATCAGAAGTTAAAATAAATGCTACTATACATACTTAAACAGACAAGTTTACAAAGAATATAGAATATACTGAAGAAGAAAATATATTTATCACGATGGGTACTAATAGGGAAGCAAAAGAAATAACCAAGAGAAATATACAAAGAAACAAAATACACTGCCTATTATAATTTCATTCATAAGTTGAAGCAATGTAGATTAATTAATACAACAAAGGGCCAAAAAAATCTGGGAAAGTTCCTTGGTCAGCAAGCATCTGGCTTATATAAGAAAATGAATGATTTTGTTAAAAGCATAAAATAATAAAGGAAAAACTTATGACTAACCAAGAGATAGAGAGCATTATAGGATGTAATATGGATTTTTATTACATTAAATTAAAAAGGATTTGCACAAATAAAACCAATGAAGCCCAGATTAGAAGAAAAACAAAAAAAGGCGGGGAAATTTTACAGTAAGTTTCTCTGACAAAAGCCTCATTTCTCAAATATAAAAAGAACTGTGTCAAATTGATAAAAATAGGAGTTATTAAACAACTGATAAATGATTAAAGTATATGAAAAGACAATTGTCATAAAAAATCAAAGCTATCCACAGACATATGAAAAAAATGCTCCAAATAATTACTAATTAGGGAAATGAAAATTAAAACTCTGAGGCACCACCTTATACCCATCAGATTGGCTAACATGACAGAAAAGGAAAGTGACAAAAGTTGGAGGGGATGTGGCAAAATTAGGACACCAATGGACTGTTGGTGGAGTTGTGAACTGATCCACCCATTCTGGAGAACAAATTGGAGCTATGCCCAAAGGACTATAAAACTGTGCATACCCTTTGGATCCAGTCATAACACTACTAGGTCTGTATCCCAAAGATTAAAAAAAAGGAAAAGGACCTATGTGTACAAAATATTATAGCAGCTCTTTTTGTGGTGGCAAAGAACTGGAAATTGTGAGGATGTCCATCAACTGGGGAATGGCTAAACAAGCTATAGTATATGACTGTGATGGAATACTATTATATGACTGTGAAGGTATACCTTCAGAAAAATTGGGAAGACTTATATGAACTGATGCAAAGTGAAATGAGGAGAACCAGGAGAACATTGTACACAGTAACAGCAACATTGGATGATGATCACCTGTGAATGACTCAGCTATTCTCAGCAATACAATGATACAAGACAATTCTGAAGGACTTAGGCTAAAAATGTTATTCATCTTGAGAGAAAGTACTGATGAAGTCTAAATGAAAATCAAAGCATACTTTTAAAAATTTTATTTTTCCTGGATTTTTTAATCTTCTTTTGAACATGGCTAATATGGAAATATGTTTTTCATATATAATCTGTAGCAAATTGCTTGCTTTCTCAACGAGGGGGCATGGGAGGGAAGGAGGAAGAGAATATGGAACTCAAAATTTTTAAAAAATGAATGTTAAAATTTGTTTTATATGTAATTGAGAAAAAGCATAAAATTATATATATTATATATATATGTATGTCTGTATATGTGTGTGTGTGTATGATTACAAAGGAAACCAACACTGAAATGTTTTTATCAAACTTTTTTTTTAACAAAACAAGTTTATGGATCCTAGGTTAAGAACTCCTGCATTAGACTCTTCAACAAAAAATATAGGAGGAAAGCAAAGATGTCCCCTTCTGCAATGGTTATTTGACATAGTTTTAGAAATATGAGCAATAAGAGAAGAAAAAAACATTTAAAACATAGGTGTTGTTTTTTGAAAAGCAAAGATAAAATTATCCACATTTGTTAATTATAAGATGATTAGCTTAGGAAACTCCTGATAATCAGCAAATAAGCTAAAACAGATAATAGCTTCAGTAAAGTATCAAGATGAGTCCACAAAAATTATCATTATTTCTACGTAGTAATAACAAAGTGAAAGAGGAAATAATCAAGAGGGAAATCTCATTTGAAATAACTCCAAGATGCATAAAATATCTTGTAGTGACTTTTTCACTGCTGCTATTGAGGAAGTAAAGGTTAAAGACTATCTGTTGAAATGATCCCTAGGCTGGGTAAAAGTAGTGTATTCAAGTAATTTTGTGATCCCATGAAATAGAGCAACTAATAAGATATATTTGCAGGCAAGGTACAATGAGAAGCTAAATCAAAGGGAGGTAGAAGCAACAAGATCTTAAAGTAAAACTTAAAAGACAGTCTTGAATCCTTGAATCCTCATATACCATTTCCATGAATTGGAATCCTATCCCTTTGTCAGTTTCCAGTTCAAATGTCACCTATTTTATGGATTCCTTATCCTCAAATTTGGTCAAAAGTAATCTGTGCTTTGTATAAAAGCCCTCTGTAGGTCACCAAAAGTACTTATAAGGTAGTAATCATCAAAAACACTTGATATTGGTAAGTTTCACTACTATGGCTAAGGGAGGGGAGAGAGAGTCTTATAAATATTTTCATGTCTTTTTGTTTTTACCATCACCCACATTTCTTAATGAAAACACATTTTTTATGACAAAGTATAAAAAAAGTCCAGCAAACTTACACACCCTTTCCTCCACCTCTGGAAATAAGAAGGGGAGGTGTCTTTTCATGTATCTTCTTTGTGTATCATTTTGTTCATTATAATTTTATGGCATTCTGTTTATTTTGTTGAAAAAAATTTTGTAAAAAGTATTTTCAACCATATGAAAGAATACTCCAAATAACTGATTTTAAAAGAAATACAAATCTAGATAACTCTGAAGTTTCACCCCAAGGCCAGCAAATGGGGAAAGATATCAAAAGATGGAAATAGTGTTAAAGCTGCTATGGAAAGACAGACACAACAACACCATGTTGGTAGAGCTATGAAATCCAACCATTTTGAAAAGAAATTAGGATTACATTCCCTTAGAGTGACAAAAATATATATACCCCATGTTTGGGAAATCCAATTACTAGGCACATACCCAAGCAGTTCAAACACAAATACAAACAAGATATTCATCGCAGCACTTCTTTCTTTTTTTTATAACAAGGAATATTAAAAAAAAATCCATCCATTGGAAAATAGCTTAATAAATTATGATATATAAATATAATGGACTATAACTATATTGAAATAAATTATGAATATAAGAAATCAGAAGATGTATATTAACTGATGCTATTAAGGAAGTTGAACAAGGAAAAAAATACACTATGACTACAACAGTGTAAAGGAAAAGAAAAGAAAAATGATTCTTCTACAATTATATTAACCAAGTTTGACTCAGAAAAATCCCCTGGTTAGGCAATGGGTTCGGACATATTTATAGACAAAAGTGATGTTAAAACAGATGAATAAAATAAGATTTCAAAAAATTAACTGAATAATACATTTCATCAAAAGGAAATATTTTTATCTATCAATAATTCTGGTAATAATTGAATTTCATCAGATATTGACAAACTACTATTGATTTTTCTGAACTATGGTATTAGAGATATTAGCCCAATCTTTCAATTTAATTCTTTGAAAACATTTCTATTTATATTTCTTTGCTTGTGACAATATACTACAACATTTAAAAGATTTTGCTTTTAAAATCCATTCTATGGCATCTTTACTTTTAATTGGGAAATAAATTCCATTATAATTTAACACAGTCAATGATAACTTTGACATTTGTTTTGCCAATCTATATTTTTTTATTTTGTTAGAATTGAATACATGATTAATAAATTGTCAAAAGACAATGAAAGGCAGTCTTTAGAAGAAAAAATACAACCTATCAAAAGCCAATAACTAATAATTAGAGAAATAAATTTTTTTTCTTTATTTTACATGTATCAGATTGCTAAAAGTGATATAAAAAAAGGGAAAATCTAGGTCTGTAAGTAGTATGGAAAAATAGGTACATTAATATCCTGCTGGTGGAGCTGTGAACTGGCCTAGCTACTGGAGAAAGCAATTTGAAACTATGCCCCAAAAGTTGAAAAACTTTGCATATACCTTTTAAGCTAGGGATATTCTTAAAGAGATCAAAAAGGAAGAAAAAGACCCTTTGGGAGAAAAAATATTTACAGATCTTTTTTATAGTGGAAAAATATTTTGAAACTAAGGGGATATCCAACAATTGGATCTTAGCAGAACAAATTATGATATGTGAATGTAATGCAGCATTAAGGCACTGTAAGAAATTATGAAAGGGATGCTTTCAGAGAATCCTAGGAAGATTTATATTGACTAATATAGAATGAAGTGAGTTGAACCAGGAGAACAATTTAAACAACAATAATAGTATAAAGACAAACAAATTTGAAATTCTGAACAAAATCCTGTAAGAAGAGATAGTAAGAGATACTTCATTTAAAATAACTCTAGACAGTATAAAATACCTGGGAGTACACCTACCAAAACAAATCCAGGAACTATATGAGCAAAATTATAAAAAAAATGAACTTTTATACAAATGAAATAGAATTTAAATAATTGGAGAAATATTAATTGTTCAAGGGTAGGCAGGGTCAATATAATAAAAATGACAACTTTACTCAAAGTAATTTATATATTCGATACCATCCCAAATTACCAAAAAATATTTTAGTGAATTAGAAAACATAACAAAATTCATTTGGAAGAACAAAAAGCCAAGAATATCAAAGTAACTAATAAAAAATGTAAAGGAAAGAAGTTTAGCAATGCCAAATCTTAAACTGTATTATAAGACCGTAATTATCCAACTATCTGGTACTGGCTAAGAAACAGAAAGACAGATCAGTGGAACAGCATGTATATACAATTTACAGCAGCAAATAAATGTAGTAATTGTGTATTTGACAAGTGTAAAGACTTAAGTTTGGGGAATGAGAATTCATTATTTGGCAAAAATTATTGGGAAAAACTGGAAAACAGTCTGGCAGAAATTGGACATAAACTAATATCTTACACCATTTATCAAGATAAGATCAAAATGGATACATGACCTAGATACAAAAAGAAATGTTACAAGAAAATGTAAAAAACATGGAATATATTACCTACCAGACTTATGAATACGCAAACAATTTATGAATAAACAAGAGAGCAGTGGGAGGTGTAAAATGGGTAATTTTGATTACATTAAATTAAAAAGGTTTTGTGCAAATAAAACAAATGTAGCCAAGATTAAAAAGAAAGCAGAAAGTTGGGGAAAAATCAAGGTCTCATATCTCAAATATGTAAAGAACTTTGTAAAATCTATAAGAATATGAGTCATTCCCCAGTTGATAGATGGTCAAAGGATATGAACAGGCAGTTTTCCAGTGAATAAATGGAAACAATTTATAGTCATATAAAATGCTCTAAAATATCACCGCAGAAAAAACCCTGGAACAGCTGAACCAGAAGAAAGATGGGGAGCAGCAGTGCAGTAACGCAGCAAATGGGTCTCCCAGTGCCTCAGTAAAAATAAGGGAAGCAGCACTACAAGGGGCCCCAGGCAGATAAGCACCTGGCAGCATTCGTCTGAAAGGAGCTGAAGAAAGAAACCTAGAGGTGCCAAAAAGTTCTAGCTTTGTTGATTCCAGCCCAACACCAGGTAAGCTGTCAGAGCCCTGCAACCTCCAGCTGCCAACCAGGAGGAGATCCCGAAGCCCAGGTGGTTGAGCAGGCAAACACCAACAGCTCTACCTCCAAGTGCCTCAGTGAGGGTGGGGTGTCTGGTGGAAACCAGCTCAGAAAACCACGGGGTGTCTCGGCATTCTTCAGCGGGGAGGTCTCCCAGTGCCTCAGCAGAACTAAGGGAGGCAGCACTGCAAGGGGCCCTAGGCAGATAAATACCTGGCAGCACTTATCTAAAAGGAGCTAAACAAAGCTAAAGGAAAGGAAAAGCAGGCAACCTAGATTTACTTGAAAATCCCAGCCTTGCTGATTCCAGCCCAACACCAGTTAAGCTGCCAGAACCCTACAGCCTCCAACTGACAACATAAGAAGCCCCAGCACACAAAGCCAGTGACCAAGACCCAGGCTCCCAACACAAGAAGCTTGGGTCAGAGCCCTCTGCTCCCCAGCAGGAGAGCTTAATCTCTTTAAAGGCCAGGGAATAAAGAAACACCATGAGTAAAAAGAAATGTACTATAGATTCTTATTATGAGAAGAGTGAAGATCAAGACAGAAATTCTGAAGAGGACACCACTGTCATCAAACCCACATCTGCAACATCAAAAGGGAATATGAACTGGTCTGAAGCCCAAAAAGCCTTCTTAGAAGAACTCAAGAAGGATTTTAAAAGTCAAATGAGAGAGGTAGAGGAGTCCTTTAAAAGTACAATTGGCCATTTGGAAAAAAAGTACAATGAAGAAAATAAATCCCTTAAAAATACAATCGACCAATTGGAAAAGAAAGTACAAAATCTAACAGAAAAAAACAATGTTAAAAATTAGAATTGAACAAATGGAAACTAATGACTCTATGAGACAGCAAGAATCAGTCAAACAGAAACAAAAAAAAGAAAAAATAGATGAAAACGTAAAATACCTCATGGGTAAAACAGCTGACCTGGAAAATCGATCCAGGAGAGACAATTTAAAAATTATAGGCCTACCTGAAAGTCATGATGAAAAAAGGAGTTTGGACATTATCCTTCAGGAAATCATGAAGGAAAACTGCCCTGAAGTCCTAGAACCTGAAGGTAAAATAACTATAGAAAGAATCCATTGATCCCCACCCGAAAGAGATCCCAAATTGAAAACACCAAGGAATATAATAGCTAAATTCCAAAATTACCAGATTAAAGAGAAATTACTGCAAGCAGCCAGAAAGAAACAATTTAAATATCATGGAAGCACAGTCAGGATTACACAGGACCTTGCAGCCTCTACATTAGAAGACCATAGGGCATGGAACATGATATTCTGTAAGGCAAAGGAGCTTGGAATGCAGCCAAGGATTAACTACCCAGCAAAAATGAGCTTGATTTTTCAGGGAAGGAGATGGATATTCAACAAAATAGGGGACCTCCTAACATTCCTGATAAAAAGAACAGAGCTCAACAAAAAAATTTGATCTTCAAGTACAAGATTCAAGAGAGACATAAAAAGGTAAATGGGACAGAAAGATACAATATGTTGTTAATAAGGGCAAAATGTTTACATCCCTACAAGGGAAGATGACACTTGCAACTCTTGAGAACTGTATTGTTATTATACCACATTAAAGGAGTATACATAAAGGGGGTGGATATAAGTTGACTTTGATGTAAGGATAAAAAAAATTTAATCAAGTGGGTTAAATGGATCCAAGTAAGTGGATTAGTCTGAGCTAAGAAAATGTATGGATAAAGGAGGAGGCAGAAAAGGGTAAATTACATTACAGGAAAAGACACAAAAACTTATTAGAGCAGAGGTAAAGAAGGGAGGGGGGGTGAGCATTGTTTGAACCTTACTCTCATCAGATTTAGTTCAAGAAGGGAATAACATAATCAGTTAGGTATAGAGATCTAACTTGCACTATAGGAAGTAGGAGGGGAAAGGGGAAAGAAAAGGGAGGGGGGATAGAAGGGAGGGAAGAAGCAGTAAGGGTAAAGGGGAAGAAAAGGGAAAGGGATAATAGAAGGGAGGTGGGACCCAAGGAGGCACTGGACAAAAGCAAAACACTAGTGGGGGGGAAAGGAGAAAGGAGAAAGAAAAGCATAAACGGGGGAAAAAAGAATGGAGAAAAAGACACAGATAGTAATCATCACTGTAAATGTGAATCTCCCATAAATCTCCCATAAAACAGAAGCGTGTAGCAGATTGGATTGAAAACCATAATCCTACAGTATATTGCTTACAGGAAAAACATTTGAAAAAGAGTGACACATTACAGGGTAAAGGTAAAAAGTTGGAGCAAAATATATTATGCTTCAGCTGAAGTAAAAAAAAGCAGGGGTAGCAATCCTGATCTCAGACAAAGCAAAAGCAAAAATAGATCTTATCAAAAGAGATAAGGAAGGAAACTACATCCTGCTAAAAGGCACCATAGACAATGAAGTAATATCTTTACTAAACCTATATGCACCAAATGGTATAGCATCCAAATTCTTAGAGGGGAAGTTCATGGAGTTACTGGAAGAAACAGACAGCAAAACTATACTAGTGGGGTACCTCAACCTCCCCCTCTCTGAACTAGATAAATCTAACCACAAAATAAACCAGAAAGAAGTTAAAGAGGTGAATAGAACATTAGAAAAGTTAGGTATGATATACCTGTGGGGAAAACTGAATGGGGATAGAAAGGAATATACTTTTTTCTCCATGGTACATGGCACATACACAAAAATTGACCATGTACTAGGCCATAAAAACCTCACAATCCAATGCAGAAAGGCAGAAATAGTAAATGCATCCTTTTCAGATCATGATGCAATAAAAATTATATGTAATAAAGGGCCATGGAAAGATAGACTAAAAAATAATTGGAAACTAAATAATCTAATCCTAGAAAATGATTGGGTCAAACAACAAATCATAGAAACAAGCAATAATTTCATTCAAGAGAATGACAATAATGAGACAACATACCAAAACTTATGGGATGCTGCAAAAGCAGTTCTTAGGGGAAGTTTTATATCTCTAAATGCTTACATAAATGAAACAGAAAAAGAAGAGATAAATTAATTGGGCATACAACTAAAAAACTAGAAAAAAAAATTAAAAATCCTCAATTAAACACCAAATTAGAAATATTGAAAACCAAAGGGAAAATTAATAAAATTGAAATTAAGAAAACTATTGAACTAATCAATAAAACTAAGAGCTGGTTTTATGAAAAAAAAAAACCAATAAAATGGATCAACCTTTGGTTAATCTAATTAAAAAAAAGAAAGAAAACCAAATTACTGGTATCGAGAATGAAAAGGGTGAAACTACTACCAAGGAAGAGGAAATTAAAACAATAATTAGGAATTATTTTGCCCAACTATATGCCAACAAATTTGACAATCTTAGTGAAATGGATATATATTTACAAAAATATAAATTGCCCAGATTAACAGAAGAGGAAGTAAAATACTTAAATAACCCCATCTCAGAAAAAGAAATTGAACAAGTCATTGATGAACTCCCTAGGAAAACAATCTCCAGGGCCAGATGGATTTACATGCAAATTCTATCAAACATTTAAAGAACAATTAATTCCAATACTATATAAACTATTTGGTAAAATAGGTAAAGAAGGAATCTTACCAAATTCTTTTTATGATACAAATATGGTGCTGATACCTAAACCAGGAAGAGTCAAAACAGAGAAAGAAAATTATAGACCAATTTCTCTAATGAATATAGATGCAACAATTTTAAACAAAATATTAGCAAATAGATTACAGCAATTTATCACACGAATAATACACCATGACTAGGTAGTATTTATACCAGGAATGCGAGGCTGGTTCAATATAAGGAAAACTATCAGCATAATTCATCATATCAACACCAAAACTAACAGAAACCACATGATCATCTCAACAGATCCAGAAAAAGCTTTTGACAAAATACAACACCCATCCTGATTAAAAGCACTAGAGAGCATAGGTGTAAATGGAGTCTTCCTTAAAATAATAAATAGCATCTATCTAAAACCTTCAGCAAGCATAATATGTAATGGGGACAAGCTAGAAGCATTTCCAATAAGATCAGGGGTGAAACAAGGATGTCCATTATCACCACTGTTATTCAACATTGTACTGGAAACATTAGCTTTAGCAATAAGAGAAGAAAAAGACATTCAAGGCATTAGAATAGGCAAAGAAGAAACAAAGCTATCACTCTTTGCAGATGACGTGATGTTATACTTACAGAATCCCAGAGAATCAAGTAAAAGACTACTTGAAATAATAAACAACTTTAGCAAAGTTGCAGGCTATAAAATAAACCCACATAAATCATCAGCATTTCTATGTATTACCAACAAAGCCCAACAGCAAGAGACTGAAAGAGAAATTCCATTTAAACTTAGTGTAGACATTATAAAATATTTAGGAGTCTACCTCCCAAAACAAACCCAGGAACTCTTAGAACACAATTACAAAACGCTTTCCATGCAAATAAAATCAGATCTAAATAATTGGAAAAACATCAGTTGCTCATGGGTAGGCTGAGCTAATATAATAAAAATGACAATTCTACCTAAGCTAATTTACTTATTCAGTGAAATAACAATCAAACTACCAAAAATTATTTTATAGAGTTAGGAAAAATAACAACAAGATTCATTTGGAAGAACAAAAGGTCCAGAATATCCCTAATGAAAAGAAATGCAGGGGAAGGTGGCCTAGCCATTCCAGATCTTAAATTGTATTATAAAGCAGCAATCATCAAAACTGCTTGGTACTGGCTAAGAAATAGAGTGGTGGATCAGTGGAATAGGTTGAGTATGCAAGACACAGTAGTCAATGACTATAGTAATATACTATTTGATAAACCCAAAGACCCCAACTTTTGGGATAAGAACCTACTCTTTGAAAAAAACTGCTGGGAAAACTGAAAAAGAGTATGGCAGAAACTAGGCATAGAACAAAATTTCATACCATATACCAAAATAAAGTCCAAATGGGTACATGATTTAGATATAAAGGCTGATACTACAAGCAAACTGAGAGAGCAAGGAATAGTCTACTTGTCAGATCTATGGAGAACAGAAGAATTCATGACCAAACAGGAGATGGAGAACATTACAAAAAGCAAAGTAGATAATTTTGATTACATTAAATTGAATAGTTTTTGCACAAACAAAGCCAATGCAACTAAGATTAGAAGGAAGGTAGAAAATTGGGAAAGAATTTTTACAACCAGTCTCTCTGATAAGGGCCTCATTTCTAAAATACATAGAGAATTAAGTCAAATTTATAAGAATACAAGCCATTCTCCAATTGATAAGTGGTCAAAGGATATGAACAGACAGTTCTCAGATGAAGAAATTAGAGCCATCTATAGTCATATGAAAAAATGCTCTAAATCACTACTGATTAGAGAAATTCAAATCAAAACAACTCTGAGGTACCACATCACACCTATCAGATTGGTCAACATAACAAAACAGGAAAATGATAAATGTTGGAGAAGATGTGAGAACACTGGAACACTAATGCGTTGTTGGTGGAGTTGTGAAATGATCCAACCATTTTGGAGAGCAATTTGGAACTATGCCCAAAGGGCTATCAAAATGTGCATACCCTTTGACCCAACAGTAGCACTTCTAGGGCTATATCCCAAAGAGATGACACAAATGGGGAAAGGACCTACATGTACAAAAATATTCACAGCAGCTCTTTTTGTGGTGGCAAAGAATTGGAAATTGAGAGGATGCCCATCAATTGGGGAATGGCTGAGCAAGTTGTGGTGTATGAATGTGATGGAATACTATTGTGCTATAAGAAATGATGAACAGGCTGACTTCAGAAAAACCTGGAAAGACTTGTATGGTCTGATGCTGAGTGAAGTGAGCAGAGCCAAGAGAACGTTGTACACAATAACAGCCACGTTGTGTGATGGCTAATATTGATAAACTTAACCCTTCCTGGCAATACAAGAATCTAAGACATCTCTAGAGGCCTTGTGATGGAAAATGCTATCCACACCCAAAGAAATAACCATGGAAGCCAAATTGTTACTTTTTTTCTCTTCTGTTGAGTTTTGTTTCCTCTTTCTGATGATTCCTCCTATTGGTTTTAATTTCTACTTACAACATCACTAATGTGAAAATATGTTTAATATGAATGTAAATGTATAACCTATATGACATTTTGCTCCATCTTGGGGAGGGTGGTGGGGAGGAAGGGGGAGAAAAATTTAAAACTCAAAAGCATATGGAAGTGATTATTGATAAATCAAAATAAATTAATAAAAAAAGAAATTAAAAAAAGAAAATCAGAATTGGGTAAGGGGAAGCCAGTGAACTTAGATCAAGAAAGAATAAAACAAAATATAAAGAATGGAAAAAATAGAAGAGAAAGTAAAACATCTCATAAGAAAAACAACTGATCTGGAGAACAGATCAAGAAGAGAAAACATAACAATAATCAGACTACCTGAAAGCTATGATCAAAAAAAGAATCTTGATAAAATAATACAAGAAATAATTAAAGAAAAATGTCCTGAAGCATTAGAACAAGAGGGGAAACTAGAAATAGAAAAAATCCACCAATCACCACCTGAAAGAGATCCTATGAGGAAAACCCATGGGACTATTATAGCCAAATTCTGAAACCCCCAATTCAAGGATAAAATATTATGAGCAACAAGAAAAGAACAATTTCAATATGGCAGTGCCACAATTAGAATCACACAAGATGTAGCAGAGGCAACCCTAAAAGACCACAGGTCTTGGAAAACTATATATCAAAGAGCAAAAGAATTGGTGTTGTAGCCCAAAATATCATAACCAGTAAAGCTGAACATAATCCTGAATTAAAGAAAAATGGACATTTAATGAACTGTCAGTCTTTCAGGACTTTGTTTATAAAAAATCTGAACTTAATTGAAGATTCGACATACAAGAGCCAAGAGAAATATAAGGTACATACCAAAGAGTAACTACAAGTGACTCAATAAGGACAAACCATTTGCTTTTTATGTACATAAAATATATGTCTAATATTGTTATAAGTAATTGTGTAGTTCATAATAAAGATTGGGGTAGACCTAAGTATGATATGACTTCAAAAAGTAAAACCATTTAGGAACAGCCAAAAAGAGTAATTATTTTATACAAATGAAGTACAAGATGAAGACCCAACACAGAGGAATCAGATGGGGGAGGAGGACTATTCTGGAAACCTACTTTCATTGGGAACAGGTTCAAGAGGGAACAATACATATATATCTAGAAGAGTATTAAAATCTTCTAAATTCAGAAAGAAATAAAATGCTAAGGGGATAGGGAGTGGGGAGAGGATAAAGGAGGGATCTGTAGAGGGGAGGATGAGAGAATAGGTTAAAAGGGGGATATAGAAGGGTGTTTAGATTAATGGGAATGGGAGGGAAACGGAGAGATCCTTGGAGGGGGTAGGTTAAGTAATAGGGCAAGGTAGTGGGTAGAAGTAAAGTAGAGCAGTTAGGAGGGATAGGAAATAAGAGATATGCAAAAACATAAAAACAGATCAGAAGTAGAATTAGTTAGGGAAATTATATGTATATATGTATGTATGTATATATATGTGTGTATGTATATCTATATCTATATATAAATATATCCATGCTTAATTGTAGGCTTCTGGGTTGGGGGGAGGAAGGGCAAGAAAAAGAACAAAGTAAAAAGTGCACAGCAGAGAACAAAAGAAAACTAACAAGGGAGCAAAGAAAAGATGGACAGCTCTCAACACAACATGTAGTATTTATTATATAGGCTTTCTTGAAATGGAAATTTATTGTTATGTATTTTGAATCCTCTCTTATGTTCTTCTGTGGACATGACATGCTTTTTTTCCCTTTTCTTATTTTGTATTTGTTTCAATATTTAAGTTTATAATATGTTGCTTTTCTTATTGTGTATTTAAGTTTCAGCAATAAAATAAAAAGAAAAAATATAAGGAACTTAAAAAGAACAACTTCGAGTGACTGTCATTTTAACTATAATATCCAAATTAACTACAAAGCACATACATAGAAAGATGTCATTTGCAACCAGAGAAAGAACTGATAAATAGAAATATATGTACATATACATACATATATAAACTGGTTTTTACATATACATATATATACACATATACACATATATACATATATACACATATTTGTGTTTAATTCTAGCCATCTCTCAGGTGGAAGTGGGAGGGAAGAAAAAAGAGGGAAAAAAGAAAATTATATGATAACTTCATGTTATCATTCAAAAGGAACAGCAAGTTGTACATGACAGATTTACAGTTTCATATACGATCATCTTTTTTTCTATTCTACTATGTTATGAAAATGCTTGTATTAGTTCTTAAGTTCAAAATAAAATAAATAAAATTTTAAAAAAACAAATGCTTAAGAACTCTGATCAATGCTATGACCAACCATAATTACCTGTCTTCTGACAGAGAACTAATGGACTCAGGATGCAGACTGAGAAAAGCAATTTTTGGACATGGCCAATGAGGGAATTGTTTGACTTGTTTTTGCATAATTATTATAATGGCATTGTTTTTCTTTCTTTTTCAATGGGGAGATTGGGTGGATGGCAAAGAAAACACATTTTTACCAATTATTATCTTGTTTTGCTATTTCTATTATCAAACCAGAGGAAGAGGAAGCAACTCAGAAATCTATAAATTATTCTCTTAACTATCTTTAATACTGATCTATCCTGATCTTGTCAAAACAAAAAGAACTATCAAGTCAACAAGCACCTACCATTTGCCAAGCACTATATTAAGTGCTAGAAATAGTCCCTGTTCTCAAGGAATTCAACACGTGAACAAGTATATACAAACAAAATATATACAGTTAGTTATCACTTTGAAATACTGATACTATAATACCCTAAGGAGAAAAAGAAAAAAAGACCCATAGGTACCCAGAGGTATTTGAAGATAATCAACAGAGAGAAGGCACTGGCATAAAGGGGAAATGGGAAAGGGTTATTAAAGAGCTAAATGGAAATTTCACTAAAACATGAAAGAATACAGAGAAGCCAGGAGTCAGAGATGATGATGAACAGAATTTCAGGCATGGTAGAAAAAAAATTTAAAAGTCTAGCATCAGGAATAGTGTCTTGTGCAAAAAGTGCAATGAGAACAATATTACTGGATCACAGAGTTTGTAGGGGGAGTGAAGAAAGGAAGGATTGGAAAGGTAGGAGGGTGTCAGGTTATGAAGGGCTTTGCACATGAAACAGGATTTTATATTTGATCCTAGAAGTGACAGGGAGCCTCTGGAGTTGACTAAATTGAGGAGTGATGTGGTCAGAAGTGCATATTAGATAGATTAGTATGACAACTGAATGGAAGATGGGTTGGGATATTCTTGTAGCAAGGAGATGAAACAGAACCTCATTGTAATAGTCTAGGCATAAGGTGATGAGGGTATGGACCAGTGTGGTGGCAGTGGCAAAGGAGAGAAGGCAGTGTATAGGAGAAATGTTACAAAGGTAAAATCTACAAGACTTGGCAACAGATTGGATTCTGGGGGATGAGAGAAAGTGAAGAATCGAAGTTGTAAGCCCGGGCGGATGGGAGGATGGTTTCCTTCACAGCAATAGGAAATTGAGGAAGTTAGGGAGAAGGTAGGGCTTGGGGAGAGGAAGAGGAGAAGACAATGAGTTCAGTTTATGGGAAATCTAGTTCAAGATGTCCAATAGGCAGTTGCAGATGAGAGTCTGGTGTTTAGGAGAGAAGTCAGGTCTGGTCCAAGAGATCTCTCCTTTTTGATACTCTTCTCTCTTGGGTTTAGGACACCACTCTCTTCTGATTTTCCTCCTACCTCTCTGGCTGCTCCTTCCTTGTCTCCTTTACTAGATTATCCTTCAAACCATGCCTTCTAACCACAGGAGGCCTTCGGGGTTCTGTCCTGGGCCATCTACTCTTCTCCATCTATCCTATACTACTTCACTTGGTGATCTCACCAGCTGCCATGAATTTAATTACTATCTCTATGCCAATGATTCTCAAATTTACCTTCAGAGATCCCAAACTGGGTGTTTAACAGACATCTTAAACTCAATTTATCCAAAACAGAACTCATTATCTTTCCCCCTAAACTCTACCTCTCCTCCTGCCTTCCCTATTAATAAAGAGAAGTGCACCATGCTCTCAGTCCCTCAGGCTCACAATCTAGGAGTTATCCTGGATTCCTCATTATCTTTCACCTCTCCCATATCCAAGCTGTTGCCAAGGCCTGTCCATTTTACCTTTATATTATCTCTAAAATATGCTCCCTTCTGTCCCCTGATGCACCTTAGACCTAGACTATTACAATAACCTGCTGGTGGATTTGCTGCTTGTCCTATGTTTTTCTCCACACCAATTTTCCCCAAAAGCATGTCTGATCATATTAACTCCATATTTAATAAACTTCAATGGCCTCCTCTTGTTTCCAGGATCAAATACAAAATGCTCTGTTTGACATTCAAAGCGTTTCACAACCCATGCCCCTCCTACTTTTTCTTTCTTCTTAAACCTTACTCCCTAACATGTACTCTTCAATCCACTGACACCAGCCTCCTGGCTATTCCAGAAATAAGACATTCTATGTCTTGACTGCGAGCATTTTTTCTGGCTGCCCCCATGCCTGGAATGCTCTCCTCCTCTGCGCCAAATACTGACCTTCATGGCTTCCTTTAAATCTAATATAATAAACATTTATTAAGAGCCTACTATGTGCCAGGCACAGTGTTGAGCCCTAGGGTACTATGTTAATCCCACCTCCTACATGAACCCTTCACCAATTCTCCTTAATTCTAGTGTCTTCCCTTTGTTAATTATTTCCTATTTATCCTATGTATAGCTTATTTTGTATAAGTTCCTTGAAGACAGGGGCTGTCTTTAGTCCCTTTTTTATGCCCCCAGCATTTAATAGAGTGTTGATTTATAAATATAATATAAATATATTTATAAATTTATAACTTATGAATTTATAAACATAATATAAATAAATGTTGATTGATTGATAGGAGTCATGGGAGGTTTAAGGAAAGATGTAAAGGTTTCATCATGAGATGGCCTATATTCTCTCCCATTGCCACCCTTCTTTCACCATTTTTTCCTTCTGTTTATCCGGAAAATCCCTCTCTAATTTTCACTAATTTAGTCAATATAGCACTATAATTATTTTGTTATTTTAAGGATACTTTTGATAGAAAGAGATGGTAATATAGTTCTTTGTAGTTGCAATGTACTGTACATATATTATTTCACTTGAACTTAAAACCCTGTGGGGCTTTAAGTCAAATAAATGAGGAAACTGGGTCTTTGAAAGATGAAGTGTGGTTACATGAAGAAGCAGCCCATGGTGACAAAACTACTAAATCAGGGCCAATATCTGAACAGCCTTTCCTACTTGAAGTACATTTTCCCAGTATATCATATTTCATGCCTACTTTTCATTTACAAAGTTTTTCTATGTGCTTTTGATGATTCTGAAAAAGGTTCTTTAAGCAATTTCCTAAAGTACAGTCATCAGATTTTTTTTCCTCTTTAATGTGTAATAAGGATGTCTCATTTGTCCTCCAAATTCATTACTTTCAATGTCATTGTTTCAAAATGTTTTGCTACTCAAAGTTGCAGGCTATAAAATAAATCCACATAAATCATCAGCATTTCTATATATTACCAACAAAGTCCAACAGCAAAAAAGAGAAATTCCATTTAAACTTACTATAGACATTATAAAATATTTAGGAGTCTACCTCCCAAAACAAACCCAGGAACTCTCTGAACACAATTACAAAACACTTTTCACACAAATAAAGTCAGATCTAAATAATTGGAAAAACATCAGTTGCTCATGGGTAGGCCGAGCTAATATAATAAAAATGGCAATTCTACCTAAGCTAATTTACTTATTCAGTGAAATAACAATCAAATTACCAAAAACATTATGTTATAGAGTTAGAAAAAATAATAACAAGATTCATTTGGAAGAACAAAAGGTCCAGAATATCAAGAGAACTAATGAAAAGAAATCAGGGGAAGGTGGCCTAGCCATTCCAGATCTTAAATTGTATTATAAAGCAGCAATCATCAAAACTGCTTGGTACTGGCTAAGAAATAGAGTGGTGGATCAGTGGAATAGGTTAAGTATGCAAGACACAATAGTCAATGACTACAGTAATTTATTATTTGATAAACCCAAAGACCCCAACTTTTGGGATAAGAACCCACTCTTAGAAAAAAACTGCTGGGAAAACTGAAAAAGAGTATGGCAGAAACTAAGCATAGACCAAAATCTTACACCATATACCAAAATAAAGTCAAAATGGGTACACAATTTAGATATAAAGGCTGATCCTATAAGCAAACCGGGAGAGCAAGGAATAGTTAACCTATCAGATCTATGGAGAACAGAAGAATTCATGACCAAATAGGAGATAGAGAACATTATGTAAAGCAAAATGGATAATTTTGATTACATTAAATTGAAAAGTTTTTGCACAAACAAAGCCAATGCAACTAAGATTAGAAGGAAGGCAGAAAATTGGGAAAGAATTTTTACAACCAGTCTCTCTGATAAGGGTCTGATTTCTAAAATATATGGAGAATTAAGTCAAATGCATAAGAATACAAGTCATTCCCCAATTGATAAATGGTCAAAGGATATGAACAGATAGTTCTCAGATGAAGAAATGAAAGTCATCTGTAGTCATATGAAAAAATGCTCTAAATCACTATTGATTAGAGAAATGCAAGTCAAAACAACTCTGAGGTCAGATTGGCCAACATGACAAAACAGGAAAATGATAAATGTTGGAGATGTGGGAAAATTGGAACACTAATGCATTGCTGGTGGAGTTGTGAAATGATCCAACCATTTTGGAGAGCAATTTGGAACTATGCCCAAAGGGCTATCAAAATGAGCATACCCTTTGACCCAGCAATAGCACTTCTAGGGCTATATCCCAGAGCGATCACACAAATGGGAAAAGGACCCACAGGTGCAAAAATATTCATAGCAGCTCTTTTTGCAGAACTGGGAATTGAGAGGACACCCATCAATTGAAGAATGACTGAGCAAGTTGTGGTATATGAATGTAATGGAATACTATTGTACTATAAGAAATGATGAACAGGCCGTTTTCTAAGAAGGAAACATAAGCTATTATTAACAAATGTTTTTAAAAAGTTCCAAATCAATAATAATTAGAGAAATGCGAATTAATATAACTCTGATGTTTCACCTCACACACATCTATCAAAATGGCAATGTTGACAAAAACTGGAAAAAAGGACAAATGCTGAAGGGGCTGAAAGAAAACAAACACTTTAATGGACTACTGGTGAGGCTGGGAATTGGTTCAGCCATTCTGGAAAGCAATTTGGAATCATATCCAAAAAAATTAACAGTTTAACTGTATATATATTTTGATCAAATGATAACACTACTAGGGCTATACCCAACAAAAGAGGGAAATAACCCATTCAAAAAATATTTACAGCAGCTCTTTTTGTAATGATAAAGAACTGGGGATTAAGAAAGTTCTTATACATTGGAGAATGGTTGAACAAATTATAGTATATGAATATAATAAAATATTACTGCTCTTATGAGAAATAATGAAAGGTATAGTTTCAGAGAAAGCTAAGAAGACTTGGATAAGCTGATGCAGAGTGAAGATACAGAGAAGAATAGGAGAACAATTTATAACAACATTGAAAAGACGTATCATTTTGAATCTAGAGGCCTGCTGATGATCAAGTAAGCTACCTACTTTCTGACAGAGATGTGAATGCTTCTAGATGCAGAATGAGACATGTTTTTGGGCAGGGCCAATGTGGAATTTGTTTTGCTTGAATGTATATTTATTATGAGGGCTTTATTTTGTTTTTTCAATTTAATATAACAGATATAATAGAGAAAGAAAATAAATGCTGATTTAAAAAATAAAAGACAAATAAATGATTCAAAGTTCCTAAATTTTATATTCTATTTTTCCTCCCTTAGTTAATCAATGTATTAGATAAGGTTGTAAACTCCTGCAGAGGAGCCTTTTCATTTTCTTATTGACAGTGCATAGTACAAGGCCCTAAGACTACAGCAACATAATGTTTGTTGAAATGAAGTAAAAAAAAAGATTTTCAAAAAAGAACTCTAAAAAGAATGAGACTAGATATGACAGAAAGTAGAATCAGTCAAGTGTTAGCTAGTCTGAAAATGTGTTATTAGTTTTCTATTAATTAATTTTAAAAAGTAACCACAACTCTTTTTAAGAGACATTCCCCTCAGGAAATTATAAACCACTATGCAAAACATGTATACTTTGTGCTGATCTGCTTAGTCCACTCATAGTGCAAAAGAAATTCTCAAGAGGAGCTATTCATCATCATTTTTGTATTAAATCCATTAGTGGTAGAAACTGAAGTGAATGAAAATAAATTATTTTTGTATTAATATAATTTTATTTGTGTCCATGAGCTTAGTTAGGAAATATCTATTTCAAATTAACAGTTTTTTTTAAAAAGAGTAACACAGGTAAATATAAATAGATTACATAAAAAATCAGTTTTGGATTTCAGTATTAAGAAAGTACAAGATCCATAAAAAAGGAAATGGATTATATTACTCATGTTAAGGAGAGATCAGTTTTTATCACTGCGCAGTCCTCTAAGGTTGTAGGTACTTATCATCCTGCTCACCTTGGAAAAGTTAAATTTGCTTATTGTCCAGGTACTATAGATTTTGTTATACTCAATACCTATATTCCCCCTTTCTTTAGCCCTTTAAACCACCTTTCAACCAGTACCTCTAAGAGGAAAAAAGTTCCCCTTTATAACACACAATAATTTGCATACCACAGTCTTAAATTAAAACCATATTCATTTTTGCTATGTGAGCAACCATTTCTTGGCAGGGGAAAAAAGTGCCGTGGTCAGCAAAATATGTTTGCCTTGTATACGATGGCTTAAATATTCAAAGCTTGTGTGGAATGAGTATATTAGAGGTCACGTTTACAGACATAAGCAGTTTTGAATCTTTTTAAACTAATAATGGTCAACCATACATATGTATGTGTGTGTATGTAAGCAGAGGCATCTAAAAAGGTCCCCCAAATTGACCCTGAAGTTAATTTCAAAAGAAGAAATTGAAGTGATTTCAACAGTAGAGGCACCTTTATATAAAAATTATGACATTCAGTAGCTATTTTTCAGAGAGATGACAATTTCAAAGGCTCCATTTGCTAGGAGAAATGGTATACACAGTGTTTTTTTCCCTTTTTAAAATAATTTCATAGAGATTACTACAGAACAAAAGTAGATCTGCATTTATATATTTTAATAATGCTAAACTTTTTTGCTGAAGAATTTTAAAATCTGATTAAAAAAACAAGAATATTTACTGGAATTTTAAAGCAAGTGTAACACAAACAATCACGAAAGGGGCAGTTTCAGAGAAAGCTAAGATTTGGATAAGCTGATGCGGAGTGAAGATGTAGAGCAGAACACTAAAGAAGAAGGGTATTATATCCAGGAAAGAAGATTATATTGAAACACATGGATTGAACAGGAAACAATTCTAGAACTCAAAGAACAATTTGTAATGAGAAGGTAATTTCTCTCTACCACTCTCTACTATAACTCTCTTCAGGTTTAATCTTTCTGATAAGACTCTTATGCCTTGAATAAAAAGCTCTCTCACCCTTTACAGGAACATCTTTGCACCTAAATCAGTTATCCTATTTTTTCTTATTAGTTGTTTGTTGACACTTTGGGTTTGAAAACCTGTTCTAGTAATATATGCAGGTATATAATTTTGTTGTCGCTTAGTTGTTTTTAAGTCATGTCTGTCTCTTTGAGACCCCACTTGGGGTTTTCTTGGCAAAAATACTGGAGTGGTTTGCCATTTCCTCTCCAGCTCATTTTACAGATGAGATAAATGATGGAAACAGGGTTAAATTATTTGCCTAGGGTCAGATAGTTAGTAAGTGTCTGAGGTCATATTTGAACTCAGGTCTTCCTGACTCCAGGCCCAGCACTCTAGCCACTGCACCACAAAGTTGCCCTACAGGTATATAATATATGTATATATGTATTCATGTATTATAATATATTAAACATCATATATAATGCACTAAATTTTTTCTTGGTGCTTATATTTTACATTTGTACATGACAAGCTATAAAATTTCTTTTTAATCTGATGATATATACTAATATACTAGGTTTTAATGAAACATTTTTGTTGGGTCAAATAAGCATAAGATTTAAAGAAAATACTGCCTACATGCCTTTATGAACTGGTCTATTATTACTCATGGAAACAATGTAGGCCCTCTACAACTACAATCTTGACACAGAATATACTAAAAACAATGTAACTTGCTTCCTCAAGAGAATGTAATTTAATTTTGGGTGTCACTGATCAGGAATTGCAATAATATGAATCAGTTAAATTTCTAGATTCTTAATATTTGAGCCTTAGGGCTCACCAAGAATAGGGGAAAAAAAATCTAACAGCAATATTCCTCACAATCTACTGACTTTTCTAAAGGATGAAAATGTGGTTATACTTTTATAAACTCTGAAATTCTAAGTAAAATTTTCCATAATGAATTATCTTTTCAAAAACTTTAACAGGCAGGAAACTAACTATTCCGTTGATAAACATTTTATAATTATGTTTATTTACTCAAATCAGGGAGAGTTACAACAAAGAAACACTCTCTCTTTTTGATAATAATGGTCAAAACATAGAAGGTCACACATTTTTACTTTAAAAAACTCCAAAAAGTGGCTACATTTTTAAAGTACCAAATCATATTATATTCCTGTTTAATGCAAATGCATTCAAAGTAAAGCAATTCAGAACACATTATTTGAATTACATTACCAAAACACAAGCTTATTAAAATTCCATTAAATGTTAGTACTATAAAAATGTTGGTTTGTAATATAATATGAAATTTTAATCTGATAACTGCACTGGAGTTATAATATTTAATATAAAATGATATCCCATATTGTGATTCAGGTGTGCTAAAATATGGCATCCTACTAGCAATAACCTAACAATGAATGGCTTTCTGTTCTAAGAAAGATTCAATAATACATCCTAAAGAATTAATCTTAGTGACAAAGGCAAAGAAGAAAAACAAATAAATCATCAAGGCATTCATTTTTCAAACTAAGAAAATATTGCTGCTTCAAAAAGTTTCCTTATAAATTAAAATAAAGGCTTAAATTCAGAGAAGTATTTTACAAGACAGACTTCTCAACGGGATTCTAAAAGAACAGAAGCAATGAAAGAAACACTTCTAGGATGAGATACATGAAAAATGTAAGATAAAAAGATGATAGAAAACATTGTGCAATAATTGGGTCAGATTTTAACTGGTGAGGTGCCTATGTAAGCATTCAAATATCTCAACCAAACAGGTTCTATCCATTTATTAAATCAACATCAGTGCCCTGTAAAAGGATTCTAGCTGAGGTGTTCTCAAACAGGTGGCAGGTACTTATTATTCAAAGTGGAGGAAACTGGACTAATTTTAAATCCTAGTGCAACTCTCTATATACTTTCCTAATTCATAACTTATGAAGATACAAGTAGCTATTTTACTTATAGGCCTCCCTGCCGCACTGAATGTCTGTCTTTCAGACCAAAAAAAAAAGGCAAAGTATAGCACAAATTAACCAAGGCATGACTCTTGAATATCCTTCCAACTCTGACATTCTGTGAAATGGCTTGCCTTTTTAATCCACATCTCATCCTCTTCAAACATTTTTGACTCATAGCTTAATGTACTATAATACGTGCCCAGTTTGTTGATAAGTTGCTTCCGACTGATGGTTGAGATAGTCCTAATGTGAGTCTCTGAAAGGAAATGGAATTTGGCACCATGAATTCTCCAAATATGATCCTGAGACAATCCTTTGCACCAAATCCAGTTATCTAGTTTGTACTCATTTTGTAAATGTTTTTTGACACTTAGAATCTGAAGATGTGTTAGAGTATGAAAGAATGAATGAGTGAATGATTAAAAATAACTTCTTAAGTGCTCATTATGTGATAAACACCATGTGAAGTACTAAAGACACAAATACAGAAACTAAGGGAACTCACATTTTAAGAAGGAGGGATACTACATATATGGAAATGGCAAACAGGGAAGGGTGTTTTAATTTGGATAATTACAGGGATTGCAAGAGGAGTCACAGGAGAGTAGAAAAGGAAAGAATGAGGTGCCAATAGAGTCAGATGATGGAAAGGAAAAACTATCATCATTAAACAAAATACCCCTGAAGTTTTGTTAAATCCAGACCAATGTCTGTACTGATTAAGGAATTAAAAGTTTTCTGACCATCTTATTAAAGTTGTCTGTTAAAAAAACATTAAGAATATTCATCACTCAAATTCTGGTATATGTAACTGTTACTCATATATAAATATAATACTGTTCAGAGCAATGCTTTTCAAGTGTGCAAGGAACAATGAAACAACTATCTTACGTGTAGCCTCTCTGTCCTCTGTTTGGTATGAATAAACATTTATTAAGTTGATACTAGGTGCCACGCACTATGCTAGGTTCTGGGGACATAAATATAAAATTGAGATAGTCCTTGCCTTCAAGAAGATTACATTCTAATAGGGGATACAAGATATATGAGAAAGCAAGGATTCATAAAATACATGGCATTTGACCTGGACCTTGAAGAATGAATAGGAGTTCAATAAGTAGAAATGGGGAGAAAGGGAAATACAATAATGTTTTAAATTGTAATTTAAGATATTATTGTTTCTGCCTACCATGTGTTTAACTGGTTTAGCTCACCCTATTTACTAATTTATCCTATGCTATTATTAGTTACTCTACTTCATGCAATGAAAGAATTAGATCAACCTCTCACCCAGTTCAAGAATCCCTTTCATGCATATTGTTCAGGCCCTGCTTCTTCAAAACATAATTTTGGAGCTTATTCCTTTTGAGGGCCACCAATTCCATTGCTGGATGGTTATACTGAAATACTTGAATGGATCTGTGATGTCACTGATTCAGATCACAACCCATCCATGCCTACCCATCCTGAGTGATGCTCATCCATGTCATAGGATCCTAGATTTAGAATTGGAAGGGACCACAGAGACTTGAGTGGAGCTCTGTCTTTCCAAAGTTCACCACAACATGCTGGAGCCTTCCTCTCTTTCTCTCAACAACCCAAAAGTGCCAGGGGAGAATTTTGGCCATTTGCCTATCATCATGTATTCTTATCACGTGACTAGAACATCTTTTTTATCATAATACTTGAATGTGATCCTTTACTTCTGTTCTTCAGACTTCCTAATGATTATATGCTGCACCTATATGACTTTCCTAATCACCATATGACTTTCCAATGCCCTCTGTGTGATTCTCATCTTTGGGTGATTAAACAGTAGTGTTCCAAATCTGATTGCAATACAACATAGGTAAAATGTATTGAAAATTTGGGCCTCTAATGTTATGTGAAGCTTGGGGTGAGTAAAAGTGCTTTACAGTTTCCTGAAAGTAATCTAGTCTACTTTCCTCCTTTTCATAAAAGAGCCAACTGATTGTCCATCTGTATTGTCTATCCTAGACATATCTACTGTTGGTTAAACTCTGCAGAGTATCTATTCAGTTGCACCTTAAAATCTGGGCAATAGACTTTTTTTATCTATTTGGTCTTTCCTTTGTGAAAGACTAGTTAAACTCCTTTGAGTGATTTCAAATCTATTCTAGGAGATTCTGTAATGTCTTGGAGATTGATGCAATAAATATAACCATCCACAACCCATGAAACTGGGATGACTATAATTATTAGAAAATTATTTATTGCAATGAACAAAAGGGTAAAATATTCTAACAAAATATTCTAACTTCTCTACCAATGAGTAATTTTGTCTTCAGAAACTATTAAAACATGTCTACTTCCTTTTCTATAGTATAGTCTTTCAAATATCTGAAGATAACTATCATGTCAGTTAATTAAAATTTATTAAGTAATTACTGTGCTGGGTATTAATCAATAAATAAACATTTATTAAGTATCACATTCCAGGCACTGTGCTAAGTGCTAGAGATACAAAGAAAGGCTAGCTAGAATATGGTTCCTGCCCTCAAGAAACACACATTGTAATGGAAGATATGATGCAATTAACTATGTACATACTACAATGTAAATGGGGGAGGTGGGTTATCTCAGAAGAATGATACTAAAAGTTCATTGAGGGGATGGAGTTTGGAGGGTAACACCAAGAAAGCCTTTTGCAAAAGTTGGGATTTGTGTTGAAACCTGAAGAAAGCCATGGAGTCCAAGAGGTGGAGTTGAGGAGGGAGAGCACTCTAGTCATGGAGCACCATCAGAAAAAATACACAGAATAAAGATATTATTATTTGAGGAACAGCAACAAGGCCAATGTCACTAGACTGCCAAGTACAATGGGGATGGTGGGGATAGTGGGAGTGGTAAGGTGTATGAAGACTAGAAGGGGAAAGGTTTTCAGAGATGTGAAAAACAAATAAGATATTTTATATTTGATTCTAAATGTAATAGGGAGCCATTGGAATTAAGTGAGTAAGGAAATAACATGGTCAGATCTGCTATTTAGGAAAATCTCTGTCAGTTAAGTAGAGCATGAATTAGAGCATGAAGAAGCTTGAGGAAGAAAGAACAAGCAGAAAGTTACTAAAATAGTACAGACATAATAAGATAAGAACCTGCACTGGGATGGCAGCTATGTGAGAGGAGAGAAAAAATGTATAAGAGAGATCTTGTGGAAGTAAAAATAACAAAATTTAGCAAGATATAGGAAATGAGGGATAAGAGAGAGAATGAAGATTAAGGATGACAGCAATGTTGTTAGCCAGAATGACTGGGAGAATGGTGGTACCATCTACCAGTAAGAAGAAGTTTGTAATGGGAGAAATTTACGGTTTTGAGGGAAGGTAGATAATGAGTTCTGTTTTGGATATATAGAATGAGATATCAGAGCTGGCTATGTTGAACTGATAATCATTTGTAGAGATGATAACTGAACCCATGGGAGCTGATGAAATCACCAAGAGAGATAATTTAGAAGGAAAGGAGAAGAGAGCCCAGAAGAGAGTTGGGAAGGGCACATTGTGTTAGTGGACATGACCTAGAGGAAGATTCAGCAATGGAAAGGGAGGAGAAGTAGAATAGGTGGGAGATCTAGTCAAAAGCAGTGTCAAAACAACAACAACCAAGAGATGAGAGAGAATATATAAGAGGATGATCAACCATGTGAAAACCTGAAGAGATGTCGAGAAGAATAAGGATTGAGAAATGGCCATTGGATTTGGCAATTGAAAGATCACTGGAAACTCAAATTTCAGTTGAATGTTGAAATCAGAAGCCACACTGCAAGTAGCTCAGAGTCAAATGAAGGAAAGAGAAGTTAAAGTACAGATTGTAGACTAATTTCTCATATAATATATCCATAAAAGGGTAGAGATTACATATAGGAAAATTTTAACAGGGATTGTAGATAGAGTGAGAGGTGCTTTTTGTTTTGTTTTGTTTTTGGATGGAGGATGTCTGTTAATCTTCTCCTTATAGGACATGTGTGTGTGTGCGGATGTGTGCATACATATATTTCTTCAATACTTCCTCTTGTGACAGATTTTTCCTTAACTCAACATTTCTGGGCAATAGATTTAGATTCATTCTAATTTGTTAATACATTGAGAGGTAATAAAGGGTCTGAATTCAAATCGAGACTCTACCTCCTGTGTGATATCTGACTAGTCATTTCACCTCTCTTGTTCCTCATCTATAAAGTAAGAAGGTTTTTATTAGATGATCCCTTCAAGGTCTAAATCTATGACCCTATGTTATCAGAGATTATTCTGTTGGTATGGGAAATTATTCTAACAACACTGATGACATAGCCTTTCTTTAACTTAGTAGATAAGTGCCCATAGCACACAGTTAATTAAACATCAGATGCTAGATTTGATGCAGTCCTTGTCTACAAGTGCGGCTACCTGTCTACCATGCAAAGCTGCATCTATTTGTTAATATCCCTTTTAATTGCCAAATCTAACAGCCTGTTCTCAGTTCTCATCCTTCCTGATCTTTCCACAGTCTTTGACATTCTGGAATACACCCTTCTCTTTGGTAATCTCTTCTTTCGAGGCTTCCATGACACTATCCTGTCTGACCTGTCTGACCATTCCTCTTCAGACAACTTTGCTAGATCTTTATCCAGGTCACACTCACTAATGATTGGAATTCACTGGAGATTTGTACTGGGTCCTCTTCTCTTCTCTCTCTCTTAGTATAGTGCCTGCACTTAGTAGATACTTAATAAAAGCTTATTGCTTGACCTCTTAAAATTGAATACAACACTTCAGATTCAACTTCACCAGTTGTGAAATCAGAAAATTGTTCTAAAAACGTATCATGTGTGACCTTGAAATGAGGGGGAAGCAACTAGGTGGCGCAACAGATAGAGTGCTGTGCTCGAGGTCAGGAAAATGAAAATTCAAATCTGGCCTCATACACTTACTAGCTGTGGGACCCTGGGTAAGTCACTTAATCTTCTTCTGACTCAGTTTTTTCAACTGTAAAATGGGGACCCCAAGTCTCTTTCCCACTACTGCCCATTTTCCACTGAGCTGACAGATAAATCTTCCTAAAGTGTATGTCTGACCATGTCACTTATCTAACCAATAAATTCCAATGTCTCTCTATGATCTCCAGGATTGAATATAAAATTCTTTGTTTGGGTTCAAAGCTGTTCATAACCTGGCCCTCTCTTGCCTATCTAGTCTTATTATACCTTATTCCCACATACTCTGTGATCCATTAACATTGGCCTGCTTAATGTTCCACAAATAAGAAACTCCATATTCTGACTGTATATTTTCATTGAATGTCCCCCATGTCTGTTTATTCTCTCCCTCCTCATCTATACCTCTTGGCTTCCCTAGCTTCCTTCAAATCCCAGCTCAAATAACACTTTCTACTAGAAGCCTTTCTTGGTTCCCCTTAATGCTACTGCCTTCCCACTGTTAATTATATCAAATTTATCATAGATAGATAGATACATAGATAGATAGATAGATAGATAGATAGATAGATAGATAGATAGATAGATAGATAGACAGACACACAGACATCTCTTGTTTGTGTGGAGTTTTTTTATGTTTAGTCCCTCATTAGACTGTCTTTTACCTTTACTTGTATCCCCATTACTTAGCATATTGTCTGGCACACGGTAAGTGTTTAATAAATGTTTGTAAACTGACTTCTTAATATTGAACACTTAATACTTAAGATGCAACTTAGCTAGTTTTGAAATCAGTTATTCTAAAGCTTTATCATTTGTGACCTTTAATTGACATAAAATCACAAGTGTTACTTAGACTACCATTAATAATGATATTCTAAGACAATATGTTAATTTAATTTACATTCTAGAGATATGTTGAGGGGAAAAGTTGACAGTAGACTAGATGTAGAGGGCAAAGGATAATAAAAAAATTGAAAATGACTTGTTCTCTTAAAGGGAGGATTGGCATCATCCATAGTGAAGTTTATCAGTAAAATCAATGTAGAAGACATGCACTTGCAAATGCACAATAAATTCAGTGTGATTTGGATATGGCATTTGTGACTTTCTGTTCAGGCAATAAAGAAGCAATGAAAAGTGCTAAAAAGCTAAACATTTTTAACACATTATACTAATTACTCTAACACTATTTTTCATCACTATCATTACCAGAAAGTATAAATTTTTTGAAGTAAAATTAAGATGGTTTAGATTCTGTATGCATAAAAATCAGAAAAGCCAAAGGAAATGCCTTACTGATAATTGTATTAAATATACTCCCAACATAATTAAATGTTTTACTTCATCTCCATAGTAGCAGTTCCATGCCAAGATGGAATAATCACCCATTTTCATTACTGAATTCTACTCTACTTCATTTACTTAAGTTTCTAGCTACCCAATATTAAATTATAATGCTCTTCCCACCAGAGTAACACGACTGAATTGCTAGTTTTCCCTATAGATTTGCCTATGCTAAATAAATTTTTCTTATTCTCTAGGAATGTGAGCTTACTATGGGATAGAAGAAATATGAGTAACATTCATTATAATATTACCATATATGTCACATCTCTATATTTTCTATATAGTATAAATGGGACAGAGAAAGGAGAAATAAATGACAAAATGAATGTGCAAGACAGAGGTAAGAGGCAATAAGTAGATAGGTAAAAGTGAATTTGACTTGGAGAGGGTAAGATAAGCAAGAGATAATTAAAGTAATTTCAATACTGTCCTTTTGGTCTTAGATCATGTCAATTCATCTATGCCTAAGAGAGTCTAGTTGATAATGATCAAATTGTGTAATTAAATTTTGGGGCTTTGTGTCAGAGGATATATTTGTCAATTTATACTCACTTAAACTATGAAGTTGTTTTTCTTCAGAAGGGGGTGGAGGATGGAGATGGAACTAGGAGCAAAGACACAGCTACCATAGTTTGGTGGCAATCACAGGCAGCAATTTAAAATGACTATCCTCCACATATATGGCCAGAGACAGGCATATCCTGTATTCATATAGGATTTTTTTTTCAAATAGCTTTGAGGTACATTACAGACAGAATTCTAAATTGCTATGCTGTACCCATATCTTAAGTTTATTGCTATAGAGTAGCAAAGGGGGTAACGTTTCATTTTAAAAACTGGTCTCTTTGTTGCACTACACAAACTTGTAAACAACAAACTGGAGGAAGAAGTTGTATAAAAAGAAGATAATATACAGCATCTGCCAACACCCACATTACCTGGTGTATTCTAGATAAAGACTCAGCAACAGACACCAAGAAGAAGTGGTCTGATAAGTAGAAAGAATGTTATAAAAAATCTGGAGAGAAGAGAGCATCAAATATAAAAGGAAGAACAATAATGCCAAGAGTTATATAGAGGTCAAGAAGGATGAGGATTGCGACAATACCATTAGATTTGGAAATTAAGAGATCACTGGTTACTTTGGAAGGAGCAGTTTCAGTTGAATAATGAGGTCAGAAGCCAGACTTCATAGTGAGTCAAGAGGAGAGTAGAAGGAAGTGGAGAAATAAATTGTAGGTGACCTTCTCAAGGAAATTAACCAAAAAGGGGAGAAGAGATATAGGACAATAGCTTGTGGAGACAGACAGACCAAGTGAGGACTTTTTGAAGATAGGAAAGACATACGTATGTTTGTAGGTTACAGGAAAACAGGTAGTAGATAAGCACAGATTGAATATAAGAAAGAGAACAGGAATGATAGAAGGGACAATCTGCTGGGGAAGAAGGATGGAAATGGGATCATTTGTGCATGCAGAGGGCTCTTCCTTGTCAAGGAGAAGGGCCACCTCTTCATGAAAAAAAGGGGTAAAAGAACCTTTGTACCTTTCCAAGGATATAAACTCTGTATAAGTGGTCAATGGATTCAAGCAGGCAGTTTTCAAAAGAAGAGATGCAAACTGTCAACAAAAATGGAAAAATGCTACAAGTCACTAAGAGAAAAGTATATTAAAACACTCTTGAGATATGACCTCACATCCATCATAATGGTAAAGATTTTTTTGTCTTGATGATGCAGGTATTTCCCAAATGATGAAGATTACAACCCTCTCACATGCCCTCTCACTTGAGCAGAAGACAGAAATAGTGAATGCCATATAAGTTGTGGGAAGACCAACACATTGTTTTATTGTTGGTGAGGCTGTGGACTGATCTGTTATTTAAAATTACTTGGATTTATGTGAGATAAGTTACTAATACGCTCAAACCCTTTAATTCAGCAATGCCAAGAACAGATTATCTCCAAATAGCCATTGATTGAATCCCTTCTGTATTACAGAAGTAGGACAATATTTCCTCAGTCTCCCTGAGATTTAGGCTTGCTTCACATTAGACATTACTAATTTGGAGCCAGGGACAGTTAAAATTTTCACAATCACTCATGATGAGAGTAAGGCTGTCAAGTTAGATACACAAACTCTCCAACAGGAGTTACATAGTTATGTTACCAATGATATACTCTACACATTTTCTGAATGGAAGAAGGTATGGTAGGTTCTTTTTTTTCTGTCTAACCTCCATGCAAATATTACAGGATTACATGAGTCTGTTTTCTGATCATGGGCCAAAGAAGGAGGCCAAATGTACAACAATATCATAGTTATCATCTAACACAGAGACTTCAATTTTTAGAGAGGTTTAGAAATACATCATATATTAATCTTTTAAACACTTTTTTCAAAACATTTTATAGAAATATTTCTAAAATGTATTGTACTTCTTGCTTCATTAGTAAATAATATGTGGCACATAATTTAATCTTGAGGACTCAGGACTGCCATTAGCAATTACTGAATTTTACTGTAATTCACTTGGATCTTTTAGAGATTACCAGGGTCCTTAGAGCTACAAAGCCCTCCAGTGACTGCCCAAATGTTGTTGTGTTTAATGTGTAATGTTTAATGTGATTACTTTCAGGTGTTATTGAGAATTCCCTTGGTTATTTCTCCTTAAACTAAATGTTTTCAAGCTTGGATGGTAATCTAGCTGGTATCTCTTTTCTCTTCTTCTTCATGGTTTTTATAGGCATCATAAGTCAAGGAAAGCACTTCTTTCTTTAGGTTAGCAAACCAATGAATCACACTGAATTTCACTGTAATAATCTTTGGGTCTGAAAGTTCTCTCAGCTATTCGTGTCACTGTTTATAATTGGAGGTTTTCCTAGGTCAATAGCTATTCCAAGTAGCTTAATGTGTATGATGTACTAGGTAAATAATTTCTAGGAGAAGTTTTATAATTACCTTTCCTACTGCACAATGCAACATCTTATTTTCTCATATATATATATATATAATTATCATAAGGGTACTGATTTAGTCAAAAACATTTTTAAAATAATGAATTGATTTTTATGTAGCTGGAAAAAAGTACTTCACAATACCTCAAATTTCATTTTATTAATCATACACCAATGAGATAACATATGTAAAGTGCTTTGCAAACCTTTAAAGTGCTGTATAAGTTGTTGTTCTTCCTTCATTTTCAAAGAGGACCAATAACATTATGGTGTTTTGATAAAATCATGGATGATGGGTGATGTCTTGACTTGCATGTGAATTACATTTATGTGAGGCAAAGTTGTGCAGAGTTGTCAGCCTCACTCTCTCTTCCAGAGTTATCAAAGTCCAGTAGCAGGACAAAAGTCAACATGACTGGTGATGGCTCAGGATGTAGTGGATAGCTTTGGCATATTCGATGTCTGACCAAACTTTAAGCACTCTACAATACCTGCTTCAGTCACCTTCATGGCCATTGGAAAAAATTTTTTATCTGCTCATTCTGCCAAGGGAAGTCTTCACATGCTTGAGGCAGACATTCCCCCTAACTCACCAATGTGTTCGAGGCCTGTTGGTTACTCTCAACTTGATTTAGCCTGTCTGCCTAGATAGATGGTTTTACCTAGGTGTGGCCACTGTGCATGCTATAGTTTCTTGGAGTCACAGGTGAGAGTTGGGTCACAGGTGGACACCAAAGGTGGATGAGCAGCCCTGAAAAGGGCTTAGCAAGCCCTCACAGCAGAGGTGCTAGTCCTGCCTAAATACCCCATATACCACTCTATATACTATTATACTACACCAAAAGAAACAAATGTTTTTTATGTTGTACTAGAATTTAGCAATTATTTATTAAAAAACCCTAGAATTTCAAAGATAAAAGTGATAGTACATAGTCTTAAGATTTTATTACTGTTTTTTGAACTTTCCTTGAGTATGATTTTTGTCTACTTTGTGGAACCACATTTTTTAAGTTTTATTTAGCCCTGTGATAACATAGTTTGCCATTAATATTGAGAATCTTCTATTTAGATGAATTATAGTACAAAATGGTATTTTCTGTGCAGTAGACTCTCAATAAAAGTTGAATATTATACTTAGGCAATAAATGTCTTGGTCTGAAAGAAGAAAAGCTCCTAAACAACAACAAAAACTAAACATTTTTGTTATAGTTTCAAAGGGCATGTGAAAGGAAAATAAACTCAGTAGCACAAAAATAATATGTCTTCTTACAAACATTTTTACTGTGGCATCAGTGAGTATATGAAACGAGAATAGATGAACTCTGAAGATGACAATGAACTCAAACCAGCTACAAGCAAAGCTTCAAAGGAAAAAAAATGTGAAGTGGACACAAGTACAACAAGAATTCATGGAAGAACTAAAAAAAAATTTCAAAATCAAAAAAGTTGCAAAGGAAAAATAGGTAAAGAAATGAGAGTGAAGTAAGAAAATAATGAAAAGACAATTAACAGCTTGGTAAAAGAGGCACAAAGTACTGAATTACATCTTAAACAACAGAACTGGCCAAATGGAAAAAAAAAGGTACAAAAATTTACTTATGAAAATAGGTCCTTAAAAGACAGATTGTCAAAAGGAAAAAGAGGTACATAAGTTCTTTGTGACCTCTTTTGAGGTTTTCTTGTCAAAGATACTGTGTATTTGCCATTTTCTTCTCCAATTTGTTTTACAGAGGAGGAAACTGAGGAAAACAGGGTTAAGTGACTTGGATTTGAACCCAGGTCTTCCTGACTTCAGGCCCCACACTCTATCCACTGCATTACGTAGCTGCCTTCACTAGCTTCACTAGTAATCTAATGTTTGATAAACACAAAGATCCAAGCTTTTGGATCTTACTGTTTGATAAAGATTGCTGGGACAACTGGAAAGCAGTTTGGAAGAAATTAGGTATAGACCAACATCTCACAATGTATTACCAAAATAAGGCCAAAATGGATAAATGATTTAGACATAAAGGTGCTATTAGTAGTAAATTAGGGGAGCATGGGAAAGTGTGCCTGTCAGATCTACAGATAAGGGAAAAGTTTATGACCAAGTAAGTGATAGAGAGGATCAGAAGAAGTTAAGTGTAAAATTTTGATTACATTAAATTAAAAAGGTTTTGCACAAACAAATCTAATGCAACCAAAATTAGAAGGAAAGCAGAAAACTGGGGAATTTTTTTTACAGCAAGGTTCTCTAATAATGGTCTCATTTCTCAATTATGCAGAGAATTGAGTCAAATTTATAAAAAATATATGAACCATTCTCCAATTGATAGTCAAAGGATACGAACAGTTTTCAGAAGAAGAAATCAATAGAGCAGTCACATTTAAAAATGTTCTAAATTACTACTGATTAGAGAAATGTAAATTAAAACAACTCTGAAATACTACCTCATACCTATTCAGATTGGTTAATGTGACAGAAAAGGAAAATGAGAAATGCAAGAGGGGATATGGGAAAAATAGGTACATTAATATGTTTTTGGTAGAATTGTGAACTGGTCTAACCATTCTGGAGAACAATTTAGGACTATACTCAGAGGGCTACCAAACTGTGCCCCTAGACCCAACAATATCAGTACTAAGTCTATATCCCAAATATATCAAAGAAAAGGGAAAATTATCTATATGTACTAAAATATTTATAGCAGCTCTTCTTATTTAACAAAATAAGTAAAAATACAGTAGAATGATTTACAAATCTTGAGGTACTATATAAATGCTAGCTATTATCATTTTTGTAATTTGTTGCTTACATTCAAAATTGGAGGAAATACTAAACTATAGTTCAAAGTTAGTGAAAATAAAGATACACTTTTCCAATCCAAGTTCTTGGGCCCCTTGAAATTTTTCCACAGACTCCTTGGGATTAAGAATCCATGTGGTAAGTACTAATGTGTCACATGCTAGAGAAGATATAAAAATCAGATTAGACATGGAGTTTCCCTATTGATGTTTACATTGCAGTAGGGGGATAAGACAAACACATGACATCATGTAAGTACATCAGAAAGTAGCAAAAGAAAGGGCTACATGAGATCCAAGGAAAAGCTTCATCTATGTGTTTGTCATTTTCAATCCTGGTATCGTAGTTTATATGAAAGTCAAATGATACATCACTAGCAAAAGTGAGAAGAGGTGCTTAAAAAAAAGCTGCCTACTGGCCAATTACAACTGAAAAGGTTTCTTTTTTATTTCTTGCCAAACTAATATTGTTTCTGAAAAGTTATTTTTCACAATTTCACCAGTACTAAAGAGGTATAAAATGTTTCAACCTAACTCTTAGTATGCTACTCGCAGCAAAATAAGACAATAGCAATCCTTTTAATCTTATTAAAATAGGACTACTATCTCCCCCTTCCTACCAAAAAGGATAGAGTAGCGGATACAAAATGTGTTTATATTTTTTAAAGGAATTAAATTGAATCTTTAAGAAAATCAGCAAAATGTTTTGGAATAAGCATGAGACTGAAAAGTAGGATGTTCACTGTCTCATTCTGGATCTGGTACAAACTCTAACACTAAAATGAAAAAAAAAAAGTGTAGCCTGACTATGAATGAATAATGTCAACTCTCTGCACATGTTTCATCATATATAAAAATGAAAGAATTAGACAAGATGATCTCTAAAGTCACTTCCAAATCTAAAATGTTATGCTTCTTTGCAACATTTCGTAATACAATTATGTGAATACTGAAAAGAAAAATATTTACTGTGTTTACTGACTCCAAATTATCAAATTAAAGAAATATCTGGTTTAATATTTTTGAAGATTTATTTGCAATATAACATCCTGAGACTTCCAGAACATCTAGCAAATTTGTTTAAACTTGGCTATATTTTTCTTTGAATACCACAATGTTGGGATGATTTTCTTCCAGAACCAATGGAGGTCTTGAGGTAAGGCTGAACTGTGTAAATAAAACTTCAACAACAGCTGTGTAGGGATATTCTGAGGTTATAAGAGTTCATGCTGTTCACACTGTTTTAGTTTTCCTCTAATGTAGTATTTGACGAGTATAAGTATCAAAGATCATTTAAGAATCTAGCCTCATCATATTCTCATGGAAATAACATAATCAAAGACAGGTTTGAAAGGTCAAGTAAAGGTATATTTGATATTCAATGCTCTCCAAAAAAAGTGATTTCCTATTAATAAACAATGACCGGATAATTTAGGAGACCACTCTGTCAAAATTCTGCAAACTTTATTGTAAAAAAATGCTTCTGAATTAATCAAAGTGAAGCACTTACAATTAAGTCAGGTATATTCATAAAAAGTATAATACTTATATCAGAAAAAAGATATGAACATTTGTGTTGATGATATGTGCTTTAAAATTAAATTCCTTTGTTTCACTGGCAGTTTCTACATTCTACAGAACAAAAGCAACGAGCAAAAAGAGAAATGTTAAATTGAAAATTGTTCAAATGGAAATGGTGTTTTATTAAATAGGCTAAACACAAATTTTATGCATCTTTCACCATCAGGATAGCCCACACAAACATTCTCAATGGTCTCAAATCTCATAATGCCCTTTATTTACTGAACACTATTCAGATAACTCAATAAAATTTGCTTTCCAGTTTCCCTAAAACTATAACTAATAAAAATGGACTTAGGTAGACAAAAGAACTTAGGAATAGTAAAGCTTACTAAAATTTATTTTGCATGCTCTGAAAACTAATGAGAACTTTGCTTAAACAAAGACTTGGTAATTTCTTAGTCTTTGGGGGGGATGATTCAGTACTCCAATTTTCTTTGGGGTTTCTACATAGCTTTTTTTTTAATTAGGTCTCCCTAAAACATAAAATCTAGAAGCACAGCAGCAATTCAAGGAACCAAACACAATCCTGATTGGCATAGAAACTTTAACCTGCACCATTTTCCATATCTAAGTCAGTTTGCCACTTTTTTGGCAGCCTGTTGACTCTCTAGTGGGACTGTGGCCACTATACTGATGCCAAACTTAGTACAAATACCTGATTGGTTTTAGCCCTACTTCAACTCAGATCCACCTCAGCATTCCAGCAAGTTGCTAAATAGATCAAGTGATCTTCCTTTTCTTTTATCTGCAATTCCTTTTTTATGACTGATAATAACTAAGCTAATAACTTGTCAACTGGTTAAAAACCTCATGATATTTCTAACTTAACTAAATAACAGAAATGTTGCTCCCTAGAAAGTAACTTCTCCAGAAATTTCAGTACAATCCAAACAGATAAATATTAAAAAGAAAATTGTTTGATTCACATTGAAGGAATCACAAAGACATGTGGAAGTATACCAGTAGTTAATATTTAATCATTTTATAGTATTCATATCATTATTTTAAAAATCATATTATGTAGTTTTATATAAATATTTAGAGAAAGTTGCTAAAAGACCCTTTATCTGAAAAATTATGAATTAGACTACTGTACTACAACCAAAGATTCATTTTAAAATATCTACATTTTTTAAAGATTTACCTCTTAAAATATGATCCCTACAGCTATGAAGTGAAAATTTCTTATGAGGGTTAGAAACTGCATTCTCTGTGTACTAAATACATTGCTAAATTTTTGCTATGAAAATTTCATGAGCCAACAGTGTAATATGGGCAACTTTGTAACATAAATCAATGAGTATTTTTATTAAGTACCTACTATAAACCAGGCATTGTGCCAGTTATTGAATATGAGTACAAAAAAATGAAACAAATTCTACTCACATGGTGCTTCCATTCTAATGGAGACAAGTTCATATAAAATATATACAGCATAAATGTAAAGTGAATAAATACTAATATATACAAAGCAGTTAAATACAAGGGATTGTTAGAGGGAGGACATTAGGAATTAGGGGTACCAGGTACAGTTTCATGCAAAAATGGTGCTTCAGTTGTGCTTTAAAGGAAAAGAGGAATTCTATAATATAAAGGTAAGAATGTGTACATTCCAGGCATGTGGAAAGATATGAGGATGGAGTGTCATGCATAAAGAAAAGAGGAAAGGCCAGTTTAGCTGGATCACAGAGTGTGGGAAGGGGGAAAATGCCCTATGAGGCTGGAAAGATAAGCTGGGACCAGGTTGTGAAGAATATTAAAAGTTCAAAAAGAGTTTATATTTTATTCTAGGTATAATAGGAAGCCACCTGAGGTGAGCAAATAAGGGAATCACATGGTCAAACCAACATTTAAATAAAATTATTCTGGCATGTATGATGAACTGGAGTAGAGAGAGATAGATATATAAATTAGGTGGCTATTACAATAATCTAGATTATAGATAATTAGGGAGAGAAATAAGTTGGGAACTGTGTGAATGTGGAAAAGGTGTTGGATGGGAAAGGCACAAATGTTGAAATAGGAAAATGTGGCAACTGATTAGATAGAAGAAGTGAGAGAGAATAAAGAAATAAGAACTAGTGAGGATACCAAGGAAGAGTCAGGTTATAGAAGGAGAAGAAAAGAGGATCTTAGGAGTGTTATTTGGATGATGAGCCAACAAAGGACACTGAGAAAGAGACATCAGACAAGACAGGAGAAGAACCAAGGGAGAGCTGTATCAGGAAAACTCAGAGAGAAGAAAGCATCAGGAGGACAATGTACTTAACAGTGTCAAATGCAGTAGACAGGTCAAAAAGGTGAAAAGACCATCGCATGCGACAAGAGATCATTGGTTTGGAGTGAGCAATTTCAGTTGAGTGATGAGCTTCGAAGTCAGATTGCAAAGGATTGAGAAAAGGAAGTAGAGACAGTAAGCATAAGTAGCTTCTTCTAGATGAGCTGAGAAAAAATATAGAATGATAGAACGAGGAGATGGTAGGTCTAGTGAAGTTTTTTTTTAAGATGGTAGGTCAAATGATTTTTTTTGAAGGATGAGGAGATCTGGCATTGCTCAAAGGCAATAATTCCTTTGATAGGGAGAAGCTGAAGATTGGGAGAGGGGTGACTAAGAATACCACTGACTGAAGAAGAGAAAGAATAGAATGGTATCAAGTAGGCAGGTGGATGGTGCAGTGGATAGAATTCTGGGCTTTGGAGTTAGGAAGTTCTGAGTTCAAATCTAGCCTCAGACACTTCTTAGCTATGTTTCTCTGGGCAAGTCATGTAAAACTCTATTTACCTCAGTTTCCTCATCTATAAAATGAGAATAATAATAGCATATACCTCCCAGGGTTTTTGTGAGAATCAAATGAGATAATTAAGTGTAAAGCACTTAGCACATAGTAAGCCCTATGTAAATGTTAGTTACTATTATTAAGTTCACATGCAGAGAGGTTGACTTTATTAGAATCATGTTAAATACCTAACCTTACATATCTACTTAAAAATAAAACAAAGATTAAAGAAATAGATAATTTTCAGTATGAGAAAGATGATCTTCAAACACCTAAATGGAGTTCATTAGTTTATCTGATAATTAACTAGAATTCTCTACTACTAGACACTACTATGATTCTATAGTATATATTAGTTACCTTTAGGTATGGCAAGATGCTGAATCACCTTCTGAATCAATGAAATATTAATTTATGTTCCATACATCTGTAGCATTAATTTTAGAGAATTCTAATCATCTGAAAACTAGTGACTCATGTATAGTACAAATAATAATTAATCAGAGTAACTCATCAACCCATTTCCTAATCCTAATGGATGGTAAAGAACTTACTTCTGTTCTTTTTTTTAGTAGAAGGATATTAAAATCATTACAATTATTTTCATTTGTTTTGAGGAAGATGGCATGTAAAAAGTAAATGTTGGTTTATTAACTGCTTCCTAGGTCCTAATCACATATTAAAAATGTGCTTCTCAAACTTCAATGGTCTGCCCAATTCAATTGGGTGTAATTATCCAAGTCCTTTATTGCTTTCCCAGTTTTTGTTTCCCTTTTACATTTGCCTAAAAGCAAATTACCCAAATCAATAAGGTAATTATTCTGAAAATTCCATACACACATATTAGGAATTTCTACACAAGCTAAAAGTTACTTCCTTATTTTCCTTAATGCTCTCTGCCTGTTTTATTAGTTACAACTTACAGAAATTTTCCAGCATTTCAACCTTTCACTATCAAAAACTCAATAGTAATTTTGTTACTATAGGAGCAAATCCCATAAATTTTTCCTCAACTCACCTTACTCAAAATAATAACTTGAGATTTTTGTTGAGCAGATTTCTTTTTCATTTGCTAAAAGAAATTATATATTACTTAATTTTTTTCTAAATGTGAAAAATAATATATTGCAACTGGTAACATCACTCTGCATTCTGTAGATTTCCAACAGGTCAATAATTATTCCTGTTAATTATGCAAATTGGCAAGCAGCAAGATGGACTAGATTGAGAGTCAGAGTATTTTGGTAAAGATGATGCCTTCTAGATAGTAGGTATTTAATAATATTTATTGAATTGAATTAAATCCTGTCAGATGAGGAAATGGCACTGAGTGTAAGCAATTATTGTTATAAGAACAATTGTTTTATTATAGAATTTATAAAAATAAGTAACTAAAGAATAAATAACTTTATTGATGCTATATATTTATGATAATTAATAACAAAAACACAACTTTTCATTTTTGTAGCTCCTTTCTTCCAATGAGCTCAAAACACTTGACATAGATGGGGACGGAGAAATGAAAAGTATTGTGATCCCCATTTTTCATCTGGGAAAACCAGGAAGTTATGCAAATTGCCATTCCCCTAAAACTAACTTTGTAACAGAAACCTAATTCAGGCATATTGTCTTACATTCATCTATTTTTCTATCTCTCCAATAATCATTTATTTACATGGCTCATTTTTTTCCCTCAAAAAACTCCTTTTGTTAGAGGCAGAGAATACCAAGATGATTCAAACAAGGGAAACTGTAAATAAATCAATTCCTATTACATTGCATTTATGCACTTGTATTCATAATTAAAAACATGAATATTAGCTTCAATCATCTGCGAAGAGTGATCTTTATCATGCATTATAAATGAAAGTACAGCTTGGAAAATATAGCATTCAAGTAGCTGTTGCTAGTGATGTTTCGTATCGGTCTAGTAGCTAGAGGAGTTTGGAAGGTAGGCATAAATTACCATGTTTATTTCTATTCTGTATGCTGTTCAATAGAATTATTTGAGGCAAGGAAGATTTTACCTTTTCTCACCATACTTTCAGAATGCCTGGTTGAGAAGGAAGGGACAGAAAGAGAGGTAGGGAGAGAGAGATGGTGGGTGGGACAGAGAAGTTAGGGGACTTGAAGGAATTTGGCATGAGGGCATGATTTTGAAGTACAGAAAATGTTAAGAATAAAGCCAGAAGGGTAAGGAAAACAGAGTAGCCTGGGCCTCTGCACCAAATCGAGTCTCCAGGAGGAACTCACCAATGACAAAAGGGAAGGCCTTGGGGAGGAATATTCTAAGATGAGCAGATTTCAGGAATGGTAAGACAAGGAGGCTCCAGGCACTCAGGGAAGTCTTATGTTGAGAAAGGAAGAGAGACATGATTTTGAACTCCAAAGAAAGTCAGGAATAGGGCTGGGAGGGGAATGACTAGATCAGTTGTACTTGAAGATTCTACTGGGCCAATGAACTTGCCTTTATCACTAGCCAGCTCATCTGTGTATGAAAACAAAAGGAGTCTGTAAAGTATAACACACTGAACTGGGGCTGATTACCCACAGACTAAGTATAGTACTTTATTGAGGAAACTAGCTTTGAACCTGAAAGGATGGTTAAACAGGAAAGGCCAGACATTTGGTACCTCTGCCTGAAGAGAATATGAATCAATCAACCAATAAACATTAATTAAGCAACTACCATGTGCCAGGCGCTGTCGTAAGTGCTGGGGATACAAAAAGAGGCAGATTGGCCCTGGTCTCGGCAAGAAGAAACTTCTGCTAATCCTAAAGGTTTTGGGTTTTGTTTTTTTTTTTTTGCTTTCTCTGAAAGAGTATAGCAGTACTCCAACTGAAAAAATCACTGTGTCCCTCCACCCTGAAGAGAGCATAGTGCCACCTTGCTGAACCAGTGAAAGGCTGAAGCTACCCTTCAAAAAACAAGCCTAATAACCCTAGCAAATCAACTCAGGCAGCAGAGATGCGGTGCCCTGAGAAGAGCTCAGTGACTGAGTGACCTGCCTCAGGCAGTTCAACAACAATCCAGGAGCCAACTGACCTGTCTAACCAATCGTAGCAGCAAAGAGGCCAAACAATCAATCAACCTACCCACTCTAGCCAGGAGTGGCTCAACTACAGGGTGATGCAGCTCAGCAGCTGAGTGACATGTTTCATTCAGTAGAGAAGTAAATCGACTCATCCAGCTTTGTGTTTTGCAACAAGCCGGTCCACCTGAGCAAGCTGTTCATCACCAACACTACTGGATCCTGCAACAAACTTTGCAAGGAATTCTGGAAAAGAAAGGAAATTGGGGCTGTGCGAGTTGCCTTGCTATAACATTTGGTTAAATCCTTTTGTTGAAAAACTACATCTGCTGGATGATTGTTAAGGGATAGCACATGGTGGGGAATCAGGGCGGGGGCACACAAGTAGTAGCAGCTGCCCCTCAAGGGTCATTTGGTTTGTGGGAGAGGACCAAGACAGGGCATTTCAAAGCCAGCAACAGAAACTAATCAGATGAAGAAAGACTTGCAACCACAAATTAGCAATGTAACTACTAGGCACTGATAAAAAATAAGTAGAGAAAAAGCATCTTTTTTTTTAAAGACCTAAATTGAAGAAATAATTAGAAATATAGTACTCATTTTAAAGCTAAGAAAGTCTAGAATTGATCATAATTTAAGGTTTGGTAGAGAAATTGGGACCCCATTTTACAAGCTATTCCATACAGACCCAGCTAATCACAACTATTTATGACCAAAGAAATCAACAATCCCATATAGATATTGAAAGCCAAGTTTTTGCAAAATACAGTTTCTTACTACAAAGTCATACTGAAATGCTTTACCTTTTAGATAAGAATTTTTTAAATGTTTATAAACCTCATAAGTGGTCAGGTGGCAAATATACATTTTTCCCCAAAAGGGGAGGGTGTCATCTTCATACACCCAGAAAATAATGATAAAGTGATATGAGTCCCTGCTTTCTTGACACATAAGTCAATTTTAAATCTCAAGCTACTTGTGCTTCCTGAGATCTAATATACTTGGCAATACTATATTAACACTAGTCATTTGATTAACTACATACTGACACATATTTAGTTAACTTCACTTTGCACCTAATAATCAATAATCATTTATTACCTAGAAATCAACCTCTGCTTCTTCTAAAGTCAAAATTACTTTTTTGTTACGTGTATTATTCTTTCAAATTTATCACTGCAGCCTAAGTAATTATAATTGTAGCATACCTCCCCTAGGACTATGTTATTACTACCTTAGTCTTTCCTTTCATTTTATATCATTTCTAATATTGAAACAGATACCTTTGTTTTTGCATTTTGTAACCTGGTTTGGTTTTTCCTTTGGTTAATTTTTATCAGTGATTAATATAAATAATCATTTCAAATTGCCACGCTTTTAATTCACTTCTTTCCTGTAGTGTTTTTTCCCAGATTGAGATCATCTATCATTTTTCCTCATGTACATTTTAAACTGTTTATGTTGCAGAAAATGTGGAGAAGTGTAATAATCAAATCAATCTACAGCATACGACACATGATAGATCAGCTGACTCAAATTACCCAGTCACATAATTTATATTGAAGCTTCCCAACAGTACAACTATAAACTTTTTTTAAAAAATTCTCTCATCTAGTTAATTCCTATAACACATTCATTCCATACCGACATCATTGAAGAATGTCTATCACAGACCTTCCAAAATTCAGCCTGCTGATAAGTTGTTTATCATTTTATGTAAAGAGCAACGTAAAGCAAAATGATTTTTATGTCTGACAATACTATAGAAAGAAAATCATTTTTATGTATGACAATACTACTGATAACATAAAATAAAATGGAGTACAACTTATCATTTTATAGCATAAGTAGCTCTACAGGACTTACTTCAGTAGAAGCCTTATTTTGTACTTTTTTCCCCGCTCACACATAAATAGAAAGAGAACAAAAACACATGGGAACAAATGTGTTCCTCTAGTTATCATTTGTAAGAAATGTATTTTATAAATGTCATCAATTCAAATACTCTTGTTCCTTTGATTCAATGCATCATGCCAAGAATTTTTCACTTTCTTTTAGATGAAATCATATGTATAAGCAGGCTCACACCTCATCTCACATCCCTATTCTTTTTTCTAGAAATTCCCTACCTCACCTTTCTTCAGTAATTTATTTCATTGGCATTAATGACTTTTCAGTCACTTAAATTTCCTTTAAATCCATCTGTTGTCTTTTTATTTGCTCATCTTTTGTCCTTTTAAAAATTTTATGACATAGCATTAATTATCAAAATAGTAGTCTTTTCACTGCCAATTTTAATAAATTCTTTACCTTTATATTTATCTTCAATCTATATTTACATAGGGAAATTATTAAAATATACAGACATCATTTAAAATAGTCAAAAATCTGTGATGAGAGTTACTACCAAAAAAGTATCAATATCCTTGTGGCCTTCAACGGAATTAATTAAAAATCATCTCTAGAAATTTACTATGTAAAACAAGTAATGCCAACATGTATACAGAAAAAGTTCAAACAAATGAAGGGTGAACACATATATAAATTAAATAAATTCCTTTTTCCTTTATCATGGGATAAGTACAAATTGAGGGTTGACTCATAAGGAAAAGTGACAGGAATTGCAATTTTTTACATTGGGTGGGAGATAGGTTAACCCTAATCTGACCTTAGAAATTTTAACTGAAAAATACGTCCACATTTTTTAAGTTGTCTTTTCTGTATGACCATTTAATAGGGGGTAAATGTAGTAAGCATAAAGTATCTTTAATTTTCCTGGTTTACCTTATCAAAAATTAGTGTCAGATATTACAAGATTGCCTTTATGCTCAGTAACCTAGTTATCCATTCTCTCTGATCTTTCTTTTCTCCAATGATGGAAATAGCTTAATATCATGCATTGGGAGACTGAAAGTCTGCATTTTCCAGATTTAGTCTTCCTAAAGGAGGGGAAAAGAAATAGCATTAGGGTAGATAACAAGGCAAGGAGATAGTATGTAAACAAGACTGACCTGGGAATAAGAAAACCTAAGTTTTAGTCATAACTTTGCCACTAACTAGTTACGTTGCTGAATCTTAGGAAGGTAACCTCCCCTTTAAGGCCACAACTTCCCTATCTAAAAATGAATAAATTGAATTAAATGGACTCTAAGGTTGTAATCATAAGGCAAAGCTCTAATTTTTGAAATGTTGCCTGCTGCAGAAGATGGAATAGAGGCTATAAAATTACAGGCCCTGGGTGAAATCCTGAATCTGTTATGTAACCTTGGATGGGTCACAACCTCTGTAGGCCCAGTTATTTCATTTATTAAATGAGGCAGTTGGACTAGATGGTCTCTAAGGTTTAACCTAAGGTCCCTTCCAACCATAAATCCTACAATTTTCTGATTTATTTAGTCAAGATTTCAGCAAAGGAACTGTTACCTTCATATCGACTGATGGCAGAAAAACCTTCATGGAGATGATGAGATTTCAATAACTGCTTGAATAAATAGAGCTAGTTTGATAAAGAAGTATCATTATGTAATTGCTTAGGGATAGATAACTCGAGTAGAATGCTAAAACATTCTGCTTACGAACAATAGCTTAGCTAGGGAATGTAAACCAGAATTTCCTATAGGATAATCTAAAATTCAAATAATAATAAATGAGACAAAGAAAACTGTAATCTTTTAGGACAATATTTATGATGTTGAAGATTATTTTAGCTAATTATACATGATACTTGTATGGTGCTTTTTGCATACAAAGAACAGAATATATTTTGTGAGGTGGATTCAATAATTCGATGAATTAGGTGTGATCGTTATAGGTAGATTTCATCTGTGTGTGGAACTCCTAATGTGGAATTTCCCTAGTCATGCAGATTTGTAACTCATTTGTCACGTATAATCTTACAGAGTTGCCTGCAGTACCTGGAAAGGTAGGCTGTATCTGAGGCAACACTTGAAGTCAGTTCTTCCAGATTCCAAGACCAACTCTCAATCACACAGCATGCTGGATCTTGAGAATTAAGTAGGGCAAGGGTTTGGGTAACCATCTTATAGGTGAGGAAACTGAAGAATCTAACAGATGAAGCAATTTGCCCAAGGACATGAAGCTAATATGTCACAGGGTTGAGACTCAAACTATTTTCTCGAAATCTAATACTCCTTCTTATTTTCGTCCCAAGGATTGATTTTATTCTTTTAAGTACCTAAATACTTAAGAATAGTTTTAAGTCAATTCTATTTAATTCAATAAACATTTATAAATCACTGGATGCAAGCAGAAAATTATGCTAGATGATGGGGGGAAATACAAAGTTTAGATCCCTGCCTATGTGGAGCTTTCCAGTTAGTAGAGAAAAAACATAAAATGACAATAGTAGATTTAAAATGTATCAAAAAAATCTCATCAATTATTAACAAAATTGGGGCCCATAATCCCAAAGGAAACTACAAAAATTTATAGTTAATCTCAAAAAGGAGGGAGAAGCTTGATACTCTTAGAGCACATGATAAAAGGTTAAATTTTTATTGAAATACTTTTGGAATGGACACTACTTCACAGAAATAGATAGCAAGAATGATAATAAATACTGCTTGACATGTCTAATGTAACAGATATAGATTTACTGCTAAATGGAAACCATTTAACACCTAAGATCCAAAAAGAGAATCAAAAGGCCCTCTGTGGGCTAATACATCCACATGAATAGCCAACAACATAAGGACAAAAAAGCCTCAACCAAATGGTTCTGTCGAACAGTTTTGTAAGGTTTCAAGACCAAGTCATTGGTCAAAACCAAATCATTATCAGAAATTACAGAAAGTTCATTCTTAAAGAGCCCAGACTTATTGATACTAATGCTAATAATAATTCCCTTAATACTACTACCACTACCAACAACAATACCACTACTACTACTGCTACAACTATTAGTACTATTACTACTACTACTACTACTAATAATAATAATAATAATAATAATAATAACTACTCCCTCAAGGTCCAAAGACATCATCCATGTTGTTGGGTGTGGGTAGAGGAACAGAAAAGTAGGAGAATCCCAAGCAGAGATTGATATATAGCAGGAATTTTTTGTACCCTTAGACAATCACAACAGTACCTGTGAAAGCTCAGAAGGATCTCTGAAATGCTGGTGAACTGTGTTCTGGTGATACCCGTCACTGAGTAACCAACTAGTCAGTGTGATATAACTACTCCTAACAAAGAAACAGAAGTAGTAGTAACATGGGCTTGAAGGCTGACCATACATGAACTGGTCATAATGATTAATTTCAAATGGAGGAAAGAAGAGCACATAGTGGCACTCCACTATGTGGAGTGTCCACACACACACACACACACACACACACACACAATCCCAAGATATATCAGAAAAAGTCAGAAATACCAACATCTCACCTGGTGAAAATGCTTCAGGGCAGATAACACTGACCATTAAAGCAGCCAAATCATGAGTGCATAGGAAACTGACCAAAGATATAAATCCTTTCATTATGCACCACTAGTATCTCATAGCAAAATTAGAAAAAGATCTCACTCCTTATAGAGACAAAGGCTTCACACCACCTTTAATGGTATACTCAGCTTTAAATCACATAAAAATGTACTGCTGATCAGTGTAAGGCAAATACAAAAAAAACCCTCATATATATATACATATATATATGCCATATCCATACTAGATATTATTTTATTATTTTTTCTAACTCACTAAAACAAATTTTTAGTAATTTAATTGGGATGACATTGAAAAATTAGATTAGTTAGGTAAAATTGTCATTTTTATTAATATTGGCTTTGCCTACCAATGAACAATTAATATTTCTCTAATTATTTAAATCTGACTTATTTGTATATAAAGTGTTTTATAATTATGTTCATGTGGTTCTGTCTGTTTTGGCAGGTATACTCTCATGTATTTTATACTGTCAAAAGTTATTCTAAATGGGGTATCTCTTGCTATATCTTCTTTAAGGGTTTTGTTGGTGATACATAAAAATACTGATGATCTATGTGGGTTTATTTTATATTCTACCACTTGGCTAAAATTAATTGTTTCAACTAATTTTTAGTTGAATCTTTAGGATTTTCCAAATATATCATCATATTGTCTGCAAAAGGAGATGGTTTATTACCTCATTTCCCATTTTTATTCCTTTTATTTCTTTTCTCTTATTGCTATTGCTGGCATTTCTAAAACAATATTGAATACTGGTGACATATAGTGTCATATCCCTGTTGTTCTCTTTTAACTAAATTTATTTTAGCTTAAACTTGTCTGAAATCATGATTGATCTACCCCTGCTTTTTTTACATCCACTGAAGCATAATAAATTCTACTCCAGCTCTTTATTTTAACTGCATATATCACTCATTTTTAATTGTTTCTTGTAAATGATATATTGTTAGATTCTGATTTTTAATCCATTCTACTATCCATTTATTTTTTTATGGGTAAATTCATCCCCTTCACATTCAAAGTTATAATTACTAGTTGTACATTTCCCTCTGTCCTATCTTTCCTCACTATCTATCCTTCTAGTTTTCTTTACCCCATCCTTCCTTACAAGTCTAATATACTTCTAACTACTGTTGCCCTCCTACTCCTTAATCTACCTACCCATCCCTCTAAAAGTCCCTCCCTTCACCCTCTCCCCCCACTATCTTAATTCTTAATTTATATACCCTTCTAAAAGTCCCTCCCTTATCCTATCCCCTTACCTTCTTATTTCTTTATAAATTTAGAAGACTTTTATACCCTTTTAGATATATATGGTGTTCCCTCTTTAACCTAGTTCCAATGAGCCTCCACCCCTCCACCCCTACTTGCTTTCTCTATATCAGTGCTCTCTTTCACACTTCATTTGGATGAGATAATTGCTCCTTTTTATCTCTCCCTATCCAATTTTATTTTTTAGACTCAACCCATCTTACTCAGTTCAGCCCTAGTCTTTCTTTCAAGCTACCCAAGTAATGATGGCTATCTTAAGAATGCTGATAATATTTTCACATGTAAGAAGTAAACAGTTTGACCTTATTAAGTCCCTTATAATTGCTCTTTAATGTGTACCTTATGTTTCTCCTGAATCTTTTATGTCTATTTTTCCACTGAATTCTGGTCTTTTTTTCACACATATCTGAAAGTCTTTCAGTTTACCTAATGTCCATTTTTTTTTCTCATTCAGAATCATACTCAACTTTGTTGGGTAAGTTATTTTTGGCTGCAACCCCAGCTCTTTTGCTCTTAAAAATATTATATTCCAAGACCTACGATCTTTTAATGTAGAAGCTTGTAGGTCTTATGTGATCTTGATTATAGGGCCATGGTGTTTAAATTGTTTTTTTTTTAATTGTTGCAGGCAGTATTTTCTCCTTAACCTGGACTTTGATCTTGACTACGATCTTCCTTTAAGTTTTCATCTTGAATTCTTTTTCAGATGGTGATTGGCAGATTTTTTTTTTCTATTTCTACTTTACCCTATCATTCTAAAGCTTCAGGGCAATTTTCCTTAATAATTTCTTGTATAATTGTCCTTCAGTCTTCCCCTGCTCAGCTGTCTGACCCTGACAATGTGGGTAAGATAAAAGTGAGACCTGATCCAGTTGCCTGCAGGGCTTATTGTTTGCCTGGAGGTAGTTGCTCTTCACTGGAGGAACCTCTGCTCTTCCCCTGGAAGTAGGGTCTTTCCTGAGGTCCTCTCAAGTTGTCTTAAGAGGACAACTACTTTGCACTGACTTTTATTTATTTCTGTTGCTCTATGTTCACTTTGAGGTGATGGTTTGTTTTTTTTTTTAAAGAGGAAATTTGGAGAGCTGGCAATTTTCTGACCTACTCTGCCATCTTCCTCATAACATCTTGACTATGGGTGATGATTTTTTTTTTGTGGAATGACACTGGAAAAGGGTAGGTTGAATAAAAGGGCAAAAAGGAGGAAAACAATAGAGGGGAATGGGTGATATGCCCTAATCAAGTCAAAGTTTAACAAGGAAGGAAAAATAGTCTCTCTGGAAGAAGAAAGCCAGGGGCCAGAGCCAAGATGGCAGAGTAAAAGTAGTGACTCGCTTAAGCTCTCCCCCAAACCCCTCCAAATACCTGTAAAAATGGCTCTAAACAAATTCTAAAGCAGCAGAACCCACAAAAAGAAAGAGTGAAACAAATTTCCAGCCCAAGACAACCTAGATGGTTGATTAGAAAAGTATATCACACGGCTGGGAGAGGAATACAATTCAGCACAGGCCCTCAGGCAACACAGGTCTCAGTGAACCTGGAGCAGGCCTCAGAGAAATGAATCACAGGCAGCTGTGGCAGTTTCCAGACTTCTCAACCCATGAATGCCAAAGACAACTTAGAAGGTCAGTAGGAAACATCTGTGTCTGTGGTGAGAGAGAAGCACAGTCCCAGTTTCAGTCCCTGTCCCCATGTGCGGCCCTGAAGCAGCGGCTGTCTCCAGAGCTTCCAACCCATAGACAGAGGGGAAATTCAGTAGCTAATCAGAGGGGGATTGCAGAGATCTCTTTGCTGGTGCAGGATTCTCTTGCTTTGCCCATGCTTGGATCTGGGTCACAGTTCTGGGTGGTGGTCCTGGGGCAAGGAGGAACACTGGCATGAGGGAGCTTGTAGTGGCAGTGGAGAGGGAATCCTCCTCACAGTTCCAAGACAGAAAAGAGTGTTTATGGTCACTCATAGACCACAGCACAGTCCAGGAAAGGTGTAAAACACCTCACCCTTAATCATATCACCTTGGAAGAACTGAAAATTTACAGGTCCCTAGAAGTATCTCTGAAAATACCTACACAAAACCCCCAAAGCTTGGGACAGTACATTCTCCACACTGGAAGCACACCCCTACTTTAACAAAGAGTTTATAACTCAAGTAATTGGCTGGGATCATGAACAAGCAGTGCAAAAAGAGGGAGACCATAGAATCTTACTTTGGTGACAAAGAAGATCAAAACATACAACCAGAAGAAGAAAACAAAGTCAAAGCTCCTACATCCAAAGCCTCCAAGAAAAATATGAATCAGTCCCAGGCCATGGAAGAGTTCAAAAAGGATTTTGAGAAGCAAATAAGAGAAGTAGAGGAAAAACTGAGAGTGATGCAAGATAACCATGAAAAATAAATCAACAGTTTGCTAAAGGACACCCCAAAAAATACTGAAGAAAATAACACCTTAAAAAATAGCCTAACCAAAATGGCAAAAGAGATCCAAAAAGCCAATGAGGAGAAGAATGCCTTCAAAAGCAAAATTGGCCAAATGGAAAAGGAAGTCCAAAAACTTACTGAAGAAAATTCTTCCTTAAAAATTAGAATGGGGCAATTGGAAACTAGTGACTTTAAGAGAAATCAAGACACTGTAAAATAAATTCAAAAGAATGAAAAAATAGAAAACAATGTGAAATATCTCATTGGAAAAACAACTGACCTGGAAAATAGATATTGGACTGTCTGAAAGCCATGATCAAAAAAAGAGCCTAGACATTGTCTTTCAAGAAATTATCAAGGAAAACTGCCCTGATATTTTAGAAGCAGAGGGCAAAATACAAATTGAAAGAATCCACTGATCACCTCCTGAAAGAGATCCCCAAAGGAAAATTCCTAGGAATATTGTAGCCAAATTCCAGAGTTCCCAAGTCAAGGAGAAAATATTGCAAGCAGCCAGAAAGAAACAATTGAAATATTGTGGAAATACAATTAAGATAACACAAGATTTAGCAGCTTCTACCTTAAGGGACTGCAGAGCTTGGTATATAATATTCTAGAGGTCAAAGGAGATAGGATTACAACCAAGAATCACCTACCCAGCAAAACTGAGCATAATCCTTCAGGGGAAAAAATTGATATTCAGTGAAATAGAGGACTTTCAAGCATTCCTGATGAAAAGACCAGAGCTGAATAGAAAATCTGATTTTCAGATACAAGACTCACAAGAAACATGAAGAGGTAAACAAGAAAGAGAAATCACAAGAGACTTATTAAGGTTGAACTGTTTACACTGTGCATGGAAAGATGATATTTGTAACTCATGAGTCCTTTGTCAGTACTAGGGTAGTTGGAGGGAAAAATTATATGTATGTATATAGATAGATAACTAGATAGACAGATAGAGATCACAGGGTGAGTTGAAAAAGAAGGGGTGATATCTGGAGAACAAAATTAAGACGTGAGAGAGGATTATGTGGAGAGAAGGAGAAAGGGAGAGGTAGAATGGGGTAAATTATCTCACATAAAACGACAAGAAAAGGCTTTTACAGTGGAGGGGAAATGGGGGAAGGAGAGAGGAAATGAGTGAATCTTATTCTCATTGGATTTGGCTTAAAGAGAGAATAACATACACACTCAATTGGATGTGGAAATCTATCTTTGCTTACAGGAAAATAAGGGAGGAAGGGGACAAGAGAGCAGGAGGATGATAGAGGGGAAGGCAGATTGGGGGAGGGGGTAATCAGAAGCAAACACTTCTAAGGAGGGGCAGGGTCCAGAGAATAGAATAAATGGGGGTGGGATAGGGTTAAGGGAAATATACTTAGTTTTTCACAACATGACTACTATGGAAGTATTTTGCATGACTACACATGTATAACTTGTATCCAGTTGCTTGCCTTCTCAATGAGGATGGGAGGGGAGGAAGGAAGAGAGAAAATTTGGAATCCAAAGTTTAAAAGAAAAATTTTAAAAAATTATTTTCACATGCAACTGGGGAATAAGATATACAGGAAATGGGGTATAGAAATCTATCCTGCCCTACAGAAGGGTATAAGAGAAGGGGGGGAGAAGTAGAAGGGAGGGCAGATTAGGAGAAGGGGCATTTAGAATGCATGCCATTTTGGGGTGGTGGGAGGGATGAGATGGAGAGAAAATTTGCAACTCAAAATCTTGTGCAACTGAATGTTGAAAACTATAAATAAATGAATGAATGAATGAATGAATAAATAAATAAATAAATAAATGATTAAAAAAAGAAGAAGAAAGCCTGCATCCTATAGGAGAATGGGCAAGAAGGCAAAGGGAGAGACTGAAATGGGAAAGAAAAGGAGAAATATTGTTTCAGTAGTGAGAGGGGTACCACTTTCCATGTGGAAAGAAAGATATTCTATAAATCTAAAAGTCACCTCTTCATTTTCCACCACCGTGCACTTCTTGCACTGGATTCCACCACACCCTAAGGAAAATACATCATCTGGGAAATGCATCATCCTGTAAGATCGGTTTTGTATTTACTCCTCAGTACTATCAGTATCCTCTCCCAGACTGATTGAAGGGCTGGAGAGTCAAACAAAAAATTCCTTCTAAAGCCTTCATTTGAAGAGGGCTCCTAGATTAGCCATCTCTTCATTTCCTGCTAGGTTGTACTTCTTGGTTGGAGCTATGGCTCCAGAGGAGAAAGTGAGGCTGGGGACTTTGCATAGTCCTCCCTCACTTAAATCCAATTCACTTGCAAGTCATGGCATTATTTGTATCCCCAGCACTTAGCACAGTGCCTGTCACACAGTAAGCATTTAATAAATGTTTAATGACTGGCTGACAATAAAAGTGGGGAAACAGGGTCCTTAAATTGGGTAGATTCAACAGGAATTTGGTGCTCAAAGAGGCCTGTTTCAAGAGAAGGGGAAATCAGAACTCCTAGGGGCAACTGATACCCAGAAGAGGAGGTTTTATGGAAACTGGACGGGGGGGGAATGACCACAAGGAAGACAAAAATCAAAAAGAAATTGAACAATCAGGAACCCAATGACATCCTAATTCCTATATTGGGGCAATATCCTCTCTATTACCTGCAGGAATGGATATTTCTAAGAATGAGGCATGACTGAAAAGGAGGTGGGTTATTGGGCAAGAGCTACAAGATAATTACATAGAAACTGTTTAGATGAGGGAACCCAAAAGAGTTAGAAGATTTAACTCCATAAGGAAAACAAAGACTAAAGAAGGAATAAACAGTTCCTGAAACAAAAAATAAAAATAAGAATGGGCAAAAAAAAGAAGATAAATAATGTAGAGAATGGGGGAAGGAAAAAATTTTAGAAAATAAAGTCCAGAAACTAAAATTAAAGTAATGAACCAAAAAAAGTTGAAGGGGAGAGGAGAAAGGGAGATTTTATTTGACTATTTAAGAATTAAATAACTGGATAATAGGAAAGTATCCCAATAAAATCCCATATATCATAATACATTATTAACAAAACCTAGAGACCATCTTCCTCCTAAAGCAACTATAGAAAAATGAATATTTCCATGTGATAAAGGAAGAATAAAATTAATAAACATTCAAAAATCAATAGAAAATTTTCTGGAATAAGCAGATAACTCTTCACTGAGAAACAGGAGAGGCTAATAACAGGTACATGCTTTTGGATTTGTTGAACAAATACAAATGAAAGTGGATTATCTCTACCTGAAGCCTATGAAGCAAGAATTCTGACTGTATTCAACAGGCCCACCATGAACAATACCCAAATTTCAACAAATAAGGATCAAATAAATGACTGAAATATACCCAATTTTTATCCAATGGAAGGGTTTAAATTACCATACAAGATTAGGTAATTGCCCTGAGAAACAGCAAAGGGGTTAATCTTAAGGAACATGGATGTAACGATAATGTAGTTTATGCAAGGAAATGCTGGACACTGTACAATACATCACAGCAGGATGTAAAAATTTGGCACCCACTCACCACCTATCAATTCATGACTCAGTGACTAGAATTATACAACACAGGGTCACTCCCGTGGATAGAAAGATGAGTCTTCCCTATCCTAAAAATACAAATCTTAAAATGTCCTGGGGAACTCAACCAATAATTTATCCTGCAACTTTACTATTATCATAAATAAAACTATTGCCCATAATTGCTATATGATTCATAAAAAATTTAATAGATGATGTCATTGCAAATACCTGTCAGCTTCTAAGCAACATGGAATGAAATGCTTTTAAATGCTTTTAAAGTATAGAGCTGGCTAGGGAGACCAAAATCACATGGGAACAAGATGAGGCATATATTATCCCATTTGTCCTATCTGCTAATGGAATTATATCAAGGATGCTTTCAGTGAACCTGCAGAAAATGAGCTTATGTCCTAATACTTTCATTCAACTAAAAAAACTAGTTATTTTATCTGCCTGTAAAATAGTCCAAATAATATTAAATGTGAATAAAATAATTGCAGGAGAGTGACCCGTCCCAGGATTGTTTTTAATCTGAACTCCATTGAAAAAGCTGAAAATAATGGGATAACAACAATAATATCTTTCAGAGAACTTTAAAGTTTGCAGAGGACTTTATATCTCCATATATATGCATATATTCACATATATGTATCTATACACACATAAGTAATATTATTTAAACCTCACAACAACCTTGTGAGGTAGGTGTTATTATTAACCCTATTTTAAACACAAAACAACTGAGGCTGAGAAAAGTTAAGTGATTTTGTACAAGGTCACACAGCTAGTAAGTGTTCTGAGCAGAGTCATGAATCCTGGTCTTCCTGACAAAGTTCAAACAACTACAGAATCTAGCTGTAGACTTTGCATGGAAATATAAAGCCCAAAATAACACTAAGGATGCAACAAATTAAATTTATTGCAATTGTAATCTTATCACAGACAAAACTGCTGCCCACAATAGCCTAGAGATAAAACTGACCCACCAAAATTTAAGAGCAATGATTTTTTTTTAAAGATATGGTCAGGATGAATACTCATAACCTCCAAACTATACTCAAAATAAAGAGATGGCAGCAGAAATAAAAATGATGAAGGAAAAGGAAGAAATATACACCATCCCAGTCATCCTGTCCAGATTGCATTTGTCCCACGGTTACTTTCAAGGCATCTACAGAAAATGAGCTTCTATGTCAACGTTTTCATTCAAATTACAAAAAGTAATCATTTTATGCACTTGCATAAGTATAAAACATAAATGAATAATAGCAGGATGGAAACTTGTTTCAATACCATTTTTATAGAAAACATAAAGTTGAGAATTAAATAATAATAATAGTAATAATTAAATATAATAATAGATCTATGTTCTCAGACTCCATGAAGAAGACTGAGAAATGTTTTCAGAGTATGTGAAAAATTTACAGAAATACTTCTAGATCAAAGAAACCTCACTTCCCAAAGCAGTAGTAAAGGCTCACGACAAGTATATTAGATTTGTTCATTGTAACTGAAAGGGGTTTCTCTCTGGAAGGAGCCTATGAAACAGCTAAGATACAAGAGTAAAATCAAAAAGTGCTCCCATTAGCACCACTGATGATACAGTATAGCACCAAAGAAGCACTGATCTATTGGATGTATCATATGATTTGAATATAGAAATGGAGGGGTTTCTGATAGAATTCAGGATCAAGTCAATGCTTCCAAAATTATAGAAAAGTTTTCTTAAGGAGTCCAGACTCATTGATCTATGTAGATTATACAATAAAATGATGGGAAGTGTTGAAAATATGGTATTGTTTGCATGTTGCAAACCCACTAGATACATAGTAGAGAAATGGCCAACTAACTAGAGTTAGATAAAAGAATTTTGCTATCCTTTATAAACTGAAATAAATCTCTGAATCACAACTACAAACTCTAAAATGTCCTTGAGAATTCAATAAACTGTCCTAGAATCAGATCATTAAGAAAACTGTTCTCTACAACTCCTCCAGATGTAATACTGACTTATAAAAATTTTTAAATATATTAACAGATTCAAATGCTCATCATCTCAAAACTAAATGGAAAGAAAGGTTTTCAAATATTTTGGAAGAGATTAAAGCCATGTGGGAACAGGATAAGATAACATGTTATTCCTGATAGCCTCTCTGACACTGGAATGATCCAGAAGATATTTTTTTTAACCTCTACAAAAGTAGCCATATATTCCAACTCATATATATTACAAAGAGCAGTCATTTCATCTACCTACTCAACAGTTTTCAGAATATTTAATGTAAAAATAGCCACATAGTGACTTGTGCTGACCACTTCTATTTGAACACATCGGAAACAATCTTGAGAACAAGATACAGCGATAATAATGAAAGAACACTTAAATGTTCGTCAAGTGTTTTACATGTAATATGACTGTCAATCCACATAATAACCATTTGAAGTAGGTGTTTTTATTGTACCCATATTATAGGTGAGGAAGTTGAGGTTAAAAGGGCTAAATGATTTGCTTAGGGTCACACAGGGAATAGGTTTCATAGCAGGAATTTGAGCCTACATCTTCCTAATTTCGGACCCACTATTTTATGCTGTTTCATTTCCTCATTTAGTATAATTAGTAAATGAGTTAACTAAGAAAAAATATACCTATAAAACTTAAGAAGCATTCCAATGAAGAATGCATTAATGTCTTTAAACTTTCTCAAGGATTCAATAATTGTTTTCCTTTATCTTGACCTATATATTAGTTATTTTCTTTCATTTTTCTCTGAAGCATTTTTAAATCTACTTATTTTCCTTGACCAAAAGGATATTATAAATATACCATTTCAACAGCTACTGGCAAAGCTCCCCAATGATTTCCCATTCATTTGAAAATCTAATAAGAAAGGATATTAATGGATTTATACTTCATCATCTTTCCAGTAGGATTATCTCTTATTTACTGTCAGTTCTCTATTTTTTGCAGGTCTATATTACTTCTTTCTGCATATGTGACCTGCATTTGCCTATTAAAAGCAATATATTATCACTCATTCACTTCCTGAGTATTATAAATTAACCCAAACTAAAATACAAATATTAATAAAATGGAAAATATACATCACCACTTATAAAAATATGAATAAGATGCTGAGTCATGCCATGATTTTAACACTTTTCTATGTTGGTAATCAATTATTTTCTATTTTGTGAAAATGTTTTTGTAATTTTTTCATGCAAAATTGTTTTTTTCCTGCCTTCCCATTTACACAAGTTCCTGATAATAAATAGGAAAAAACAGCCCTTATTAAATATGTTCTATATTGTCTTTATTTTAGGGGATGAGACCTGTCAGAAATAATACTAAAAGACCAAGTATGAAAGAGAGAAGAGCAGGAAAAAGTGAAGTGTTTCTACAGTTTAAATGCATAATGTTGATTTCCTCCAAAATTCTACTTGCTTCAAAAATGAATTGGCAACCAAATTTTCATCAATTTACAAAAATTAATTTAAAATGCTCGTGTTGAGTCAACATTTATATCTACAATTCTTTATTCTAATGAATGTTCATTTCACAATTATATCATATTTGTAATATGAAATATAGTAAAACTTAGGTTCTTTGGGAACACAACAATAGGGTGCTCTGATTAAATAATAAAAGTACCCTGAAGTCCCCTACAAAACTCTGAGTTAGGATTTCCTTTTGCAACTTTTCCTAGGCTCTGGGTAATCAATTTGTAGTAATACATACAAATCATAATCTGAGCCCTCAGCGGTGCAGCTCTCTCTAACCATAGACCATGAATGAGCAAGGCACAAATCAAATAGAAAAGAAATGAAGACATCAAAACAATTTAACCCAGAAATAGCCAAGCAAGAGAATTTTTTCTCAATGTCCCTCATTCACAAATGAATATAATATCCTTAGCATCTAGAAGCAGTGGATGTGAGAAAGGGAAACTTTTGAGGAAAACTTATTTGGGAAAAGAGAGAACTCTTCCCTTGGTATAGATTGGTATAGATTGAAGAAACTTTGTTATCTAATAGTCTCACCTTCTTCCCCACATACCATTTAATTGTTGCTAGCTATCTCCATGTAGAATCAAGCTTGTGAGTTTCTATCCTCTGTGGTATCTATAGTCCAAAAGTTCTAAGTATAGAATAAAGAATTTGTTACTAATTAGTTTGCTTCCACATCAGACTGCTCTACTCCTACCCTATGCCCATAGCTACTCAGGAATATATGAGGGCTCATCAGAGGTTATGCCCAGTCACCTCTCCATACAGTGACCTCCTTGATGTACATTTCTAACAGTGGGGTCTCAGGTTCTAGACATTTTAGTCTATTTTATTAGCAGAATTTCAAATTGCTTTCAAGAATGGTTAAACTGATTCACAACTCAACCAACACTGTACTAGTGTGCCTGTCTTTCCACACTTTCAACATTAATTATTCCCACTTTTTTTGTCATTCTTACTAAATTGCTGTGTACAAAATAAAATCTTGAGTTTTTTTATAATTTGCATTTCTCTCATTATTAGCAATTTGGAGCATTCTTTCATATGTCTGTTAATAGTTTGCAATTCTTTTGATAACTTTTTTCATATTCTTTGGTTACTTATCAACTTGAGAATGACTTTTGGTCATATATTTGTATTAGTTTCTAAATATTTTAAATATCAGACCTTATCAGTGATATTTAATATAAAGATTATGGGAATAATTTCTAAAGCACATTTCAGAATCCAAAGTGATGCTTTTTTAAGCCAGGTTTTATTTTTAATGTTCAAAATCCATTACTCCCCAGAGTAAAAAGCCATTTGTTTTTGTACTTTACTTTGTACTTGTGATACTTTACTATTATTCATAGTTGTCTGATTTTCCAAACTGATTTTTTTTGGTGGGTAGTTTTCTTTTGGGTTCCTATTTTATGGCAAGAAATCTGGCAAATTCTCCTTTATCTTAAACTCATTTGAAAAGCTTCCCACTGTTTTAAGCAACTTACCCTCAAACTTTTATAATTACTTTAAAATATTAAAAAGTCCAACATATTTCATATAGTTTTAAATTGGTGTTAACCTTATACAACTATAAAAACAAGATACTTGACCTGTTCTCTTATGAAATGATTATTTAAAAGTAAAAGAAGATATGTGAGCACTGAATTTGAGAACAAACAGGTGAACCAAGCTAAATTTTCACCCTATTGAACTCTTCTACATAAGAGAAAATTATTAATTAACTTCTCATTTTCTTTACTTCTCATTTATACTCCAATTCTGCAGATATAATAACTAGACTAGGCTTTTCTTTTTATAATTTAATCTATTTCCATAAAAATGTTCTAAGATAGTCACAAGACCAAGAAAATAGCAGGATTCACTAGTTGTTGCTGAATTGAACAGTTCATTAAGAGTTGCAAGGAAAATTGGAGCATGGCAAAAGAATGACAAGACAGCATCAACTATGTGTTTTCCAGGCTAATTCTCTTAAGTTGTTTTCATTTTTCCTAATAATGTAAATACTTGCTCACACATGCTTTATAAATCTTAAAGTACTACATTAATGAGCGATTATTATTAAAACGTAAAATACAAACACCATTGGTTGATACATTAATCATTGTAATAGGGATAGAGACTGAACTAGTGATTTCACTTTGCATAAGGAGTTCCCATTTAGAAACTAACTCCTCCTTCCAATGCAGATCAGCACTTTTTCTAGGACATATAGTTTCAGAGAATTGACTAGAACACTGAAATCTGGCTTGCCCAGGCTCACAAAATGTGTATGAGTCAGGAACAGGATCTGAATTCAAGTCTTCCTAGCTATAAGGCCAGCTCTCTACTAATACACAATATCTCAGTAATTATAACAGTAAATGAAAATTAAAGTTTAATTAGCAAGCCAATAATATACAATAATTGTCTTATTATAAAAATGTTAAAATAATTATATATTATAGGATATAATAATTATAACAGCAATTATATGTAATAGAGGCAGCTAGAGGATGAAGTAGAGCATTGGACCTGAAGTTGGCAAGACCTGAGTTCAAATCTGTCCTGAGAAAGTCACTTATCCTCTGTATACCTCTGTTTCTTCATCTGTTAAGTGGAGATAATAATAGTACCTACTTCCCCAGGTTGTTGTGAGGATAAAATGAGAGAATATTTGTAAAGTATTTTGTAAAGCTAAAAGCACCACATAAATGCTAGTTGTTATTATTATTAATAATCTTATATTCTTGAATCAAGAAAGAAATTACAAGTTCAGGTCTCATTTAATCAAGAACTTTGCTTAGGGTACTACAAGGATCTCAAGGCAGGAAAACAATCCCTTATTCTGAGATGTTCAGATGGATCTATGATTCTATCTATTTAGGGTCCCCTTCAATGATGCCTTTTACAATCCATCCATGCCTGCCCATCCTGTGCAAATCTATGAACATATCCTCCTAAACATTTGTATCAAGAATGTGCGACAGTCTAATGTGCTGGAGGCTTTCCTGGTTGCAAGGTTACCAGTAGGAGACTTTAGCTACACATCACTTTTGATATATTTTTAGCCCATTATCTCTTCCTATCATGTCATTCTTTGATAATGTTTGATTCTTGTTCGTCTTTGGAGCTCTTCACTTGATTATATTGCAAGTTGTTCACACCTATGACGAACCTACCACATTGCTGACTACATAATAGTAGTCATTTTTCATTCTTTTTGCCATACAATATTGGTAAAATGTTGCTATTAAAAAGATGGGACTTATGTTTTCATGGGAAACTTAGGTTCATGCGCTTAGTACATCACCATAAGCATAGGGATAAAAAGGCAAAAAAAAAATCTACTCATATGATTTCAATTAGCATCAAACGGAAGAGAAAGGAATAAACAATGATATAAATCTTTCTATGTACCTGGCACTGTGCTAAGTACTTCACAAATATTATCTCATTTGATCCCCACAACCAACAACCTTGAGAGGTAGGTACTATTATTATTCCTATTTTATGTTTGAGAGAACTTACGCAAGCAAAGGCTAAGTTCCTTGACCAGTGTCACAGAGCTAGGAAGTATCCTTCTGAGGCCACATTTGAGTGCAGATCTTCCTGAGTGAGGGCACACCACTCCATCCTCTACACCACCTAGCTCTATCACTATGTAGATGCAACATAAGTTCCCAAACTCACCTTCTTCCCAGAGGTCCAGCAGTTCGATATTTTCAACTGCCTGTTGTATATTTCTATCTGAATGTCCGGCTGGTGCCTCAGAATCAACATATCCAAAACTAGACCATTTATTTTACCTCCTCCACCAGAAAAAAAAAATGTGCCTGTCACCATAATTTCTCTGTCTACAGATGGCACCATCATTCCTCCACTTACACCCATAATCTTGGGGTCATTTTATATTCTTCTTTTTCCCTTTCTACACTTATAAATGCCAAGTCTTGTTTCTAAGTCTTCCCCATTCTGTCTCCACCCTATCGTCTCTTTTCTTGAGTCTAACAGAGAACACTCTAGATCAGTTCATCTCTTCTCTAGATTTCCTAACTGTTCTTTGCTTCCAGTCTATCCCTTGCCTAATGAATAAAGTATAAACAACTATTTTGGCACTCAAAATCCTCAACAATGTGACTAACCTACCTTTCCAGACCCATTTTACATACTATCTCACTTCACATAATCTATGTAAAAGTCAGACTGGATTACTGTCCTCTCCCATCTCTGTCCTTCATGGAAATTTGTTTTGCTTGATTATGCATATTTGTTTCAAGAGATTTATTGTTGTTTTTTTTATCTTGGTCCACTGAGGAAGAGGTGAGAGGAGAGGAGTTAGGATATAATTACCAAAAGAAAAGAGGGTCATTGAACTATTTTTTGAAAAAAAAATGCACATAAGATAATAAACAAGCAGGTCATCTTAGGAAGTTACAGGTTGAATTTACTTGAATAATAACAATTCCCAGCCATTTCTAAACCATGCTGCCTCCACTCCAGTCATCCTCCTCCACCTCTTCTCACCAGAACTTGGGCTGTACTCCTGGAACCCTGGATTCTTTTAGGTGAGCTTCTGCCTTAGAACTCAGGCCTCCACACACTTCCCAGCCATTTTCAAACCTGGCTGTGAAATATATAAACTTTGGAATTGATTGTGTGACAAGGGAGACGCTGGCACAGAACCACTCAGCATAGCATGGCCACACGAGAAAGCTGTGATCCATAAGCAAAACAGAACTGAAACAGTTCAAAGACAATGCAGAATGCGCAAATTTAGAGAATTTACCCCAAATGTTCATATGAACTGTTTGTGCCTGACGTGCGGTAGAACATTCCAAGCTCGTATTGATCTGAGTAGTCACAGTCGGACACATGGAAACTTGACTCTAACATGGTGATGATAGTGATGTCATTTTGTTCCTCTTTGAGAATGAAGGATAATATCACTCCCCTACTCTATGTGTTGTCTTTCCCTATTAGGATATTAGCTACTTAAAGGTAGAACCTGTCTTGCTTGCTTGTGTTTGTATTTCCAGCACTTAGCACAGTGGCTGGCACATAGTAAGTGCTTAATAAATGTTTTTTCATTCATTCATGCATTTATTTAAAAGGAAAAACAAAACATATAATAGTGATTTATGGTTTCATATATAATCCTCTTTTTCAATTCTACCTTATATATGTAAAGACTAATTTTACTTACTGTTTATTAAATTCAGAATAATGAATTTTCATTTAAAAAAGAAAAACCATAAATATATCCATGAAACATAAAAAATGCTTATTGAATAAATGAAAGGGAGAATATAGAGAATGAAGAAAAGATAAAAGATAGAATTCCATGAAACACTAACATTTAAGGAGTAAGAGAAAGATTAACTGACAGAAAATTTATCAGATGGAAGGAAAACCAAGAGAAGCAAAGGATGGAGAGGCAATTTAGAAAGAAGAAGGGGTCTGTGGTCCATTGTATCAGTGCCATAGGGATGTCAAGGAGGATGCAGATAATGAACGAAAGCTATTAATATGCTTTTTCTACTTGTAAACCACGGTCCAAGATGCTAAGCTTTGGGTTTATACAATCTAATTTGAATATGAGGGGAGTCACAGGGTTCCTAAAAAACATTATTTGACTCATGTCACCATCCACGGTTTCTCTTACAAACATCAGAATTCATCTCATTTCTAGATCTCTGCAGACATGATAAAACAGCCCTCATCAGAACTCAGGTTAACACAATATATCAAATACAGGATGCCCTTTATATAAAATATAAAGCATAAAGTGCTCATTCTAAGCCCCAGAATAGTTATCAAGCCTCTCCCCCCCACTTTTCTTCAGAAGCCCACATAGTCCACCAGACTTCCTGAACTACTCACTGGTTGAAGGACACCCTTCTTGGAAGTACAGCATTCATTCTCAGGCCTAATCCCACTCCTAACTGCCACAGGAGCTTTGGCCTGATGCTCTGCTTCTTTCTTTCTTTCTTTCTTTCTTTTTTTGTTTTTTTGGCTAGGCAGTAGGGTTATGTGACTTGCCCAGGGTCACACAGCTAGTAAGTGTTATGTGTCTGAGGCCAGATTTGAACTCAGGTCCTCCTGAATCCAGGGCCAGTGCTCTATCCACTGTGCCACCTAGATGCCCCATGCTGCTCGACTTCTAACCTTGCATCTTTAGATAGTCTGGTGAGCCTCTCACTTTCAGGGTTGTTATGAGGATCACATGAGATAAAAAATGAAAAGGGTTTAAGACTGCACCTGCTACATAGTAAGAGCTTTATAAATGTTAGCTATTATTAGTGTAATTATTATTAGTGCTATTATTATATTATTTAGTATTATTATTAGTGCTAGATAATGCAGATATCCAACTGACTTAATCCATCAGAGCTCAGAACTCTTTTGAGCACATGGGTCTCAGTATCCTCATTAGCAGGGATTGCAAGAGTTCACCCTCACATCAGACTACTCCACAGGTTTTTTGCTATTTTGTGAGATCACACCGCTCACAATCATCTATCAGCTTCTTCTGCAATGTTTCAAAAATGAATCTGGCTTATAGAGAGGCATTTCTGTTAGCCAGCGTGTATCTCCAATTAGCAAAGGTATCAAATGTTGCTGGTCAAGGTAACTGAATTCTTTTGGCCGCCTTATCATGGTGGATGTTTTACACGTATGAAGCTTCAGCAACAAATGGGAATAAACACAGTCAATGTGTTTCCCTCCACTAATCTCTCACTATTCACTATCAAGAACTATTGTAGATTTGTTTCATTGCAACTGTTGTAACTGAATACACTGCCTATTTCTCATATTCTTCCTTATAAGTTGGTTTTTGTCATTTACTCATTTTTTAATTGTGTCTAATTTTTCATAACAATTTCTTGGTGGATTTCCTTGGCAAAAATACTGGAGTGGTTTGCCATTTCCTTCTCCAGCTCATTTTACAGATGAGAAACTGAGGCAAACAGGGTTAAGTGACCTACCCAGGGTCACACAGTAAGTGTCTGAGGCTGGAATTTAGCTCGGTTCTTCCTGACCCCAGGCCCGGCATTCTATCCAATGAGCCACTTAGCTGTCCTTTAAGTTGGTGTTGATATTAAATTATCTAATCAGTGGTCTGAGAAATGACTAACATGTCAGTCCCCAGTTGTTTCCCACTGTTAAGAGGTAGTAGTTTAATTTTTGCAGACACTGGTGGCACTTGCCATATGCAATCAATCAATAAACATTTATTAAGCACCTACTCAGAGTCAAACATAGTGTTAAGCACTGGAAATACAAAAGAGGCAAAAGACAATCCCTGCCCTCAAGGAATTCACAATCTAATGAGGGAAGCAACAAGCAAATAAATACAGGCAGTCAAGTTATATACAGTATAAACAGTAAGAGAATGAAGGCACTAGAATTAAGAGATTTGGGGAAAGCCTTCCTATTGAAGATGGTCTTTTAACTGAGATTTAAAGAAAGCCAGGAAAGGCATACAAAGATGAGGAGGGGGAGCATTTTAGGCATGGTGGACAGCTAGACAAAGAGTCTGAAGATAAGAGATGTGTCTTGTTAGTAATACAGTCAAGAGGCCAGTGTCACTTGACTGAAGAGTATATGGCAGAGAGTAAAATGTAAAATGAATGGAAAAGTAGTAAAGGGCTAGGTTATAAATGGTTTTGAATGCCAAACAGAGAATTTTGTATTTGATCCTGGAGGTGACAAGGAGACTCTAGAGTTTACTTAGTAGAGATAGTATGGTCAGACCTGTGCTTTAGGAAAATCATTTTGGTGGCTAGAGGATCTATTGGAGTGGGGAAAGACTTGAAGCAGACAGATGCACCAGCAGGCTACTGCAATAGTCCAGGCATGGGGTGAAGAAAGCCTGCTCCTGAGTGGTGGCAGGATCAGAGGGATAAAGGAGAGTGTTAGAGAGATGCTACAAAGGTGACATTGACAGGCCTTAACAGTTTGGAAAAGGGATCAGGGAGTGTTAGAAATAGTGAGGAATTCATGATGACTCCTATGTTGCAAGCCTGAGGGACTGGGAAGACAGTGTTTTCTCAATAATATGGAAGGGGGAGGGTTTACAGAGAAAGTAATGAACTCTATTTTGGATATGTTGAATTTAAGATGTCTCCTAGACATCCAATTTGAGATATCTCTAAGATCACTGCATATGTGAGATTAGAGATGAGCAGAGAGGTTAGGGCAGAATAGACAGATTTGAGAAGAGCAAGAAAGAGGCACTAGAAGGTGTTCCTAATGAAAAATCCATTCACACATATTCACTGAATAAGGGCTTAATTTGATGTAACAAGCTTCCCATTTAAAGTGTAAACACCCCTGGAAGGGCTAACGTTAGCTATGTAGATTAGAACTATATTCTACTTGGCAGGTAGGAGTCAAAAGTGGAAAGACTGCTGCATCTGGTATCAGAAAGACTTGAGTTCAAACCCTGCTGCCTCAGTCACTTGTGAGCTCTGAACCCCTGAGCAAGTCACTCAACCTCTCCCTGCCTCAGTTTCCTCCACTGTAAAATGAGAATGATAATAGCACCTACCTGCCAGGGTTACTATGAGAATAAAATAACACTTGTAGTGTTTTGCATACCTTAAAGTACTACATAAATGCCAGTTATTATTATTATGCCCCATATATGTATATACCTCATAATCTCATTGATGAGACTACTTTATTCCTTATGCTTTGCTAAAGATCTATGATGAAGAAATAAGAATTTTCATTTGAGACCAGAGAAAAGAAAGGAGTAATTTGGGAGCATGGAGGAACTCAGCCTTGAGCAAAACACACAGAATAATTTGAAGAGCCATCAGGTAGCAGGATGACCTTGGATGTCTGAGATGCTGGGAAGAGAGTATAAGAAGCTTGGAGAAGGGAAATATGAAGGGAGGTAGCAAGACACCAAATAGAAATTTCATATAATTTAAGACTCTAATGACTACTGACTATGTGTCATTGAAAATTCACTCTCCTTTTGGCATGTGTATAATAGATTTCTTGGTTTGATTTCTAATATAAACTATCCAGCAAAGGGACTGAGCATCCATAAAAGATTCTAAAAGGTAGAAGGACAAAAAGATAAATTTCTATTTTTGAGATTAGATGGCACAATTAAAAGAGCATTAGTGTCAAAAGACCTAGGACTGATCTCAGACTTTACCACTTATTAGTCAAATGATTTTGAGGTAAATTACCAAATTTGACCTTGATGAACCTCAATTTAAGGGCTTTAAAAATATCTTCTTTAAGAATTAATGTTTCTGGGGGCAGCTAGGTGGCACAGTGGATAGAGCTCCAGCCTTGTAGTCAGGAGGACATGAGTTCAAATCCAATCTCAGACAAATGACACTTACTAGCTGTGTGATCTTGGGCAAGTCACTTAACCCCGATTGCCTCACCAAAAAAAGCAAAAAAAAAAAAAAATTAATGTTTCCTTTTCTTTTTTCTCTCAATTTCATTTGTATATTAAGCAAGGTATTTTGGTGTTGTTTTTGTTTTACAGATCAATACAAATCCTTTGTAAAGATTTTTATCTAGTATGCAATTGTCTCATCTTCTCCTATCTATGCATTTCTCTCCCTTCTCCATCCTTCTCTTTTTCCCTTTCCACTTTCACTTCCTGTCCCTTTTCTCCTCTCCCCTCTTTTACATCACTGCTAGAGGACAAGAAAATATCATCCCAACCACTTACTGGGCAAAACATATTTCAGCATCCCTGTTCAAAGGTTGATATGACCAAAGAATGCATCACCAAGTGTTGAATCACAGACTGCTTCAGGAGCTGTGCTCAAAGCCCTTCTAGTAAGGCAGAAAAAACCAGAACTTACGGTTAGCTGGCACAGCCTCCAAGAAGGCAAGATCACATCCCCACCATGATGAAGCATGAGATGAGGACTTGATAGAGGTTATAACCAATAAATTCATTTTAAAAGAGTCAGAAATCAGAAAGGCACAAAAAGGTACTTAGATTCAAATGAACATAACTAGTTATCCTTTTAAATAATGTTTCTCTGCCTACTAGTCCCAAGTGCATTCAGCAAGATGCATAGAGTTTTGATCTTTGTTAGAAGATAATGTAAGAAAATAAAACTCTAAATCAATATGACAGATGGTTTTCTCCCTTTAAAATGGTAGGAAAATTAAGAGATCTATCTTAGTAATCAGGAAGTGATGCTTATCTTAAACATACATGCTGGTAACATTTTATCTACCTATTTAATCCTGAGAAATGTTTAATCACCACCTTATATAATTATTCGAGTCAGAAAATATTAATATGGTAGAAATAGTGGTTAAATGCTATGGCAATAGTAACTTGAAAAAGAAATTGATGACTTCTTAAAGATCAAATACTAAGCCTCATGAATAAGTATTATTTAACTATGAAATGTGATAACAGTGCTTCCCCATATAGGCCTTACTTGGAACCACAGAACTCAAATGGGCAGGGGTGAAGTGTCATATTTTTCAGTGTATGTTTACTTGGAATGCAGCACAGAACCCTCAAACAGCAATGCTTAAAGAATCTGAGAGGCTATACAACTACATTCCATGAACTGTTTAGCTAACAAATGGCTAGGTTTACTTGCAATTTCAGATATTAAAATGCTATTCAAAAAAGGGACTGGAAATGGTTTTACTTTTGAATAATAAAATTTTAAATGAAGAACTATAAAACAATCATTTCATGTTATTAGCTTTATTAGAAGGAAAAAGTTATCAAAATCATGATTTCAATACTTGGTGTTTTTCCTGATAATGTATACTGAATATTTGTCATATTAATTTTATGCTTCTAATCTACTCAAACATTCAATTGCATCTGTGATTCCATAGATTCAGAGTTCCATAATGATAGAGATCACTACCTATCAATGCCTATCCAACCTGTACAACTCTTGTCCCTGTGTGATCAAGGCAATAAGTATTCATTAATTCTTGATATGCCATGCTCTGTGTTAACTGATAGGGATACAAAGAAATGGAAAGGAAAAAAAGTTTTCTGCTTTCAAGGAACTCACAATCTAATAAGGAAGACAAATATGCAAATAACTATGTAAAAATAAGATGCATACAGGATAAATCAGAGAATCTCAGAGGGAAGATTAAGACATTTTGGGAAAGGCATCTTGCAGGATATGGGACTTCAGCAGACTGGCAGGATTCCAGGGTAGACAGGTGGTAGAAATGAGAAAGGAGAGAGTACTAGCCATGTGGGACAGACAATGAAAATATTCATTTTCTGGAAATGGAGCACCATGTGCTAAGAACAACAAGGAGGCCAATGTCACTGGGTCAAAGACTGAGGAGGGAAATATTGTGTAATGTGTAAGAAGACTGGAAAGGCAGAAAGGGGTCAACTTATGAAATGCTTTAAATGTGAAATTAGATTTTATATTTGATTCTGGAGTCAATAAGGAATCACTGGAAAGTCGATAGCATGAGATTTGTGTTTTAGGAAGATCACTTTGACAATTAAGTGGATGATGGCCTGGAATGGGGAGAGACAAAAGGCAGGGAGAATGACTATCAGGATATTGCAGTGGTCCAGGAGTGAAGTAATGAGGACCTGCACCAGGGTAGGGTCAGTGTCAGAGGAGAGAAGACAGATTATATGAGATGTTATCAATGTAGAATCAATAGGACTTGCCAACAGATTCAATATGGGAAGTAAGAGAGAATAAAAAGTTGAGGATGAGATTTAGATAACAAACCTATGTGACTAGGAAGATTATGATATCTTCAGCAATAATAGGAAAGTTAGGAAATGGGAAGGGTTTGGAGGTGAAATAACTTAAGTTTTGGACAAGGTGAGTTTAAGGTGTCTACAGGACAAATATTTCTAATAGGCAGTTGGAGATGGGTAACTGAAAGGAGGGAATAGGTAAGGTCTGAACAAATAGATCTGAGAATCATCTGCATAGAGATGCTCATTGATTACTTCGGAGTTGAGGAGGTCACCACCTGAAATGGTATAGAGGCAGAAAAGAAGCAGGTCCAGCTCAGAGACTTGGGAGATTCCCAAAGTGATCAGGTTTGGCCTGTATTTGGATCCAGCAAAAGAGACTGAGAGGAATGGTCAAATAGGTAGGAAGGAAGAGAATCAGGAAAGAATGGTGTCACAAAAACCTAGACAGAAGAGTATATGAAGAAACAAAGGGTGAGCAATAGTGTCAAAGGCTGTAGAAATATCAATAAAGATGAAGACCTAGAAAAAAGTCATTAGGAGTAACAAAGATGAGATCATTGGTTACTTTGGAAAGAGCAAGAACAGTTTCCTTTTGGATAATGAGATTACTCGGATAGCAAAGAAGATGGTAAGAAGAAAGTAGAGGCATAGATTGTAGAGGGCCTTCTCAAGGAATATGTAGATTTATAGAGAGATTATAAGATAATAATCAAAGGCTACAGGTTTTTCTTGGCAAGGAGAAAGGCCACCTATTCACGTGAAGGAAAAGAGAGCAGCAAAAGACATTTGTATGGTGTGAGATGGGGAGGGAGGAAAGAGAGCTCTAGGTGAATGGCCTGCGAAATATGAGGCAAAGTTCTCAGTTGAAAAGGGGGAGATATATGAGAAATTTAAGGAGGGATGAAATGTTTGGAAGAGGTGCTGAGGCTGAGTAAGATAGTGAATTGATTGAGGAGTTGTGGTGGTAAAAAAAAAACCACCTCATTGTACTGAGGGCCCACTTGTAGTGGATTCAGTCAGCACAGATTCATGGTTTTCTTCAGCTTAGTTTAAGAGTTCATGATTAGGAAGAATGGAAGCAAAAAGTGGGAATAATCCAAGATGGTGGCATGGCAAGGCAAGATCTTCAATAAGATAAGGAAGCAAAAGACTCTAGAGAAGAGGAGAATATAGAATTGGACTGGTCCACCAAGGAGTCAGGAAAAAGAAAATATAGCCAGTAGAAGGACAACATCCTGAGAAAGAACTGAGAGGTGGGGAGAATTCAAGGTCAAGGTGAGTACAAAGAACAGAGGTTGGGATTCAAGGAAAATAGAGGGATGGAATGATGACAGATTATGATCTCATAAAGGAATTTCTGAGTTCACAAATATAGAACTAGGACACTTAAAGAAGATGGCAGTATTAAGTCTGTGTATAAGTGGGATGGGATGGAAGAGTAAGTCACGTAAAATTAATAAATAGGGTGTTTGAGGGAATAGATGAATGGATAGATAGATAGATAGATGGATGGATGGATGGATGGATGGATGGATAGATGTCCCTTAGTATGAGGGCAGGAGTTGGGGAGGAAAAATGACTATGAGACAAGGACTGAACTCATCAAGGAAAGAATCAAAGTGTCCTGTAGGTCAAAAAATAAAAGACACCAGATTCTTGACAGAGTGATAAAAATGAACTGAACTGACATCAAAGGAAGGGAGATCACTGAGTGATAGTGGTAGAAGGAGAGCCTGAAAGTAGGAATGGGGAACAAAGAGTATTCTAACTCTCCCACCATGACCACTATATCAGGAGGAGTAAGTGAAAAGCACAACTATTGGGGCAGAGGTTGATCATAAAGGCTGTGCCAACAGGAAGGAATCAGTCTTAATAAGTGCAAGAAGATGGAAGGGGAGAGAAAGGAAATTTTTAAGATAAAGGCTAGCACAGTGGAAGGGCTGGGTAGTTTTGGAGCAGGATGTTAGATCAGGAGGTTGAAAGGAAGATGAATTAGGTTAAGAAGGGTGGGGAATGGGAGGCCTTTCTCTAGATATCAGTATGAGTGGAATACTTTTTATTTATCTATCATCTCTTGTTCTTGCCACCTGATCTATCCATCTTTTCTTCCAAATGTCATACAAGGTATTTTATGTTGGGAAACAGGTAAGGAGGAACTCGGGATATATGAATATTGACTGCCACTTTCTGTGTATGACTGCATATAGTAGATGCTTTTCAAAATGGTGGAAAAAGAACTACACCCAAGCTAAGTCCATGGCTAGTGGCAACCTTGATGATTGTAATTACTTTCTCAAAAATATCTTCAAAAGCTATTTTCCCTTTCTACCATAGTTAAGAAAATTTACTCTTCTGGAATAGCAGTTATCCAGTGCTGTCCAACTCCTTCAGAAAATGTACAGAATGCAAAATATAGACTTTTATTGTTCCTATTGATTCTATAATTTATTTACTTCTGGTAGAAAGGAGAGTGCACATTTCTTTAGGTTTTTTCTCTCACTTTGTTTACACAGTTATCCGAAGGATTGCAGCATTCACGTGATAATAGGCTACAAATCCATAACACATGCATTTGACCTTAACCTGGCTAGCTCTAGCATTCTTAAGCCTTTTTTTTTATTAGTTATTACAAGAATATCTCTGACTTTTTGCTCTGCTTCTCTAAAGCATGATGTCTATGGCCTGACCCTTTTACTGTCTTTTCCACCACAGCATAGGTTTTAAATGCATTTGGCTTCCTTCTCTCCTCATTTCACACTAATGCTCTGGGACAATTCCTACAGCATTTCTCCTTTTCCTCCCATCAGTATGTTGGCTGGTTCAGGTTCAAGGCATTTGCTCAGAGACTGCTCTATGCTCATTCCCTCCTCTGTTCCCTGACAATGCCTACTGTTCTCCCTCCTAACCCCATCCCTTTCTCAAATCAGCATGGTAGCTTGTTTTATTTCAGGTCATGTGTATGAATGTGCCAGGTTCATTACATGTTCCAACGAGCTAACAATACAAGGTCATTAAAATTATTTCTAAGGTATGAACTAGACTCTGAGTGAGGGAACAGGGATCCACCGATTGCATGACCATGGACAAGTCACTTAACTTCTGTTTGCCTCCATTTCCTCCTCTGTAAAATGGGGATGATGACTGCACCTACTTCCTAAGGTCGTTGTGAGCATAAAATGAGATAATATTTATAAAGTGCTTTCTGAACCTTTAAGCTTTATAACAATAGTAACTATTATTGTTACTATTTATAGTATTACATTATATACTATTACGTATTATACTATTTATATATTATACTATTTATAGATTTAAAGCTAGAAAGGCCCTTAAAAGTCATCTAGTCCACCTCCTACCTAACTTACCCCCTCCATTTTATTGAAGAAACTGAGACTTGGAAAAGTGAAGTGATTTGCATAGGGTCACACAGCATTAAAGTGTCAAAGGCAGAATTTAAATCCAAAAATTCCTAATCCCAAGTGAGCTTTCTTTCCACTACTCCATGCTGCCTTTACATTCCTCAGTAAAGTTTATAAACTTTAATACATGGGTACTGTGATACTTGTTTTGGCTATTTGGGCATTTTTGTTTATTTTCTTGTTTCTTTCTCTGTTCTGCGCAGTTTTTAGATCAGTAAGGTCCTACAACAGATGAATTTAATATATGCAAAGTACAGTGGAAACCTTAAAGTACCATATAAAACCTGGCTACTATTATTAAGAGGGCAACTAGGTGACCCATTGGAGAGAGTGCCGAGCCTGGAGTCAGGAAGACTCATCTTCCTAAGTTCAAATCTAGCCTCAAACACTTACTAGCTGCTTGTCCCTGGACAAGTCACTTAAGTCTGGTTTGCCTCAGTGTCCTCATCTGTAAAATGAACTGAAGATGGAAATGACAAACCATTCCAGTATCTTTGCCAAGAAAACTGCAAATGAGATCACAAAGAGTCAGACACAACTGAAATAACTGAACAATAACATTATTATTAAGAACATTTGGAAAAGACAAGTTTGGATTATAAAATATTTGCAAACTACTTACATTTAAAGTACAAGTATTCAAATTAACTTCTGATTATACTTACTAGAATAATTTTGTAACTAGTTTAGGGCAAGAATTTATCTTTTTTCAAGATATTGTGCTTTTAAAGCATTTTCCCTGAAATTAACCACTATCCATGATATATTGCTATACAGAGTTTAATTCCAGAGGCTTAGTTAAAAGTGAAATGAAACTAGAGAAAATGGTCCCTTTTTCCTATAACATTTGAATACAATAGTAAATTAGAAACTATAAATTGAAAGCCAGTCTCAGCACTACTCACACAGAGTCTTCCATGACTAAAAAATGAAATCCTTTTTTGGGAACCTTTTTATTCCAGCTTCTTCACAAAAGGTGAAGGGAGGTATATGCAAAGCTATAGTTTAATTTCAATGCCATCAAAAAGTTCTTTCTTAAGCAAGCAGAACCAATTAATCTTCTCACTACAAACAATTCCTGCCTCTTTGCCAAACCATCTGTTTTGCTCTAAAGACTAGTGAATCTTTTCTATTATTCTTATTCTCTTAAAAAAATAGCCCAAGGGCAGGGCATGAGAAGTATTCTGCTCAAAACATATAAGTACAGAGATTGTTACCTGTCATATTAGAGATCAGAATATAATGAATATGGAAGATTGTTATTACAGTTAAGATTGGCAGCCTAGCTAAGTATGTCATAACATTTAATATTTCAATATGAATTTGGAAACAAGTCATAATCACAGAACCTCATAGCTCAATAAAACTGAAAGAAATGTTGGCACAGCACTGGTATTAGCCAGTAACCTAATCTGATCAATATCTAAGGTCAGAGATACCTAACTTCCAATCATAGTCCATTATTGGAGACCATAATTAAAACAAATTCAAGACTTCCACTTCTGGGAGCCAAGACGGCAGAGTAAAAAGGTAGTCGCTCTCACCCTCCCCTATCAACCTCTGAAAAACCCAGAAAATACCACCCCAGAAAAAACCCTGGAACAGCTGAACCAGAAGAAAGATGGGGAGCAGCAGTGCAGTAGCCCAGCAAACGGGTCTCCCAGTGCCTCAGCAAAAATAAGGGAAGCAGCACTACAAAAGGCACCAGGTGGATAAGCACATGGCAGCATTTGTCTGAAAAGAGCTGAAGAAAGCAACCTAGAGGTGCCAAAAAGTTCCAGCCTTGTTGATTCCAGCCCAACACCAGGTAAGCTGCCAGAACCCTACAGCCTCCAACTGCCAACCAGGAGGCAATCCCGAAGCCCAGGGGGTCAAGCAGGTAAACACCAACAGCTGTACCTCTGAGTGCCTCAGTGAGGGTGGGGTAACTGGTGGAAACCAGCTCAGAAAACTACAAGGTGCCTTGGCATTCTACAGCAAAGAAGTCTCCCAGTGCCTCAGCAGAGCTAAGGGAGGCAGCACTGCAAGGGGCCCCAGGCAGATAAAAACCTGGCAGCACTTATCTAAAAGGAGCTAAAGGAAAGGAAAAGCAGGCAACCTAGATTTACCTGAAAGTCCCAGCCTTGCTGATTCCAGCCCAACACCAGATAAGCTTCCAGAACCCTACAGCCTCCAATTGCCAACATAAGAGGCCCCAGCACACAAAGCCAGTGACAAAGACCTAGGCTCCCAACATAAGAAGCTTGGGTCAGAGCCCTCTGCTCCCCAGCAGGAGAGCTTAATCTCTTTAAAGGCCAGGGAATAAAGAAACACCATGAGTAACAAGAAATGTACCATAGATTCATATTATGAGAAGAGTGAAGATCAAGACAGAAATTCTGAAGAGGACAACACTGTCATCAAACCCACATCTGCAACATCAAAAGGGAATATGAACTGGTCTGAAGCCCAAAAAGCCTTCTTAGAAGAACTCAAGAAGGATTTTAAAAGTCAAATGAGAGAGGTAGAGGAGTCCTTTAAAAGTACAATTGGCCATTTGGAAAAAAAATACACTGAAGAAAACAAGTCCCTAAAACACTCAATTGGCCAATTGGAAAAAAAGTACAATGAAGAAAATAAATCCCTTAAAAATACAATCAACCAATTGGAGAAGAAAGTACAAAATCTAACAGAAAAAAACAATATGTTAAAAATTAGAATTGAACAAATGGAAACTAATGACTTTCTGAGACAGCAAGAATCAGTCAAACAGAAACAAAAAAATGAAAAAATAGAATGAAAATGTAAAATACCTCATGGGTAAAACAGCTGACCTGGAAAATCGATCCAGGAGAGACAATTTAAAAATTATAGGCCTATCTGAAAGTCATGATGGAAAAAGGAGTCTGAACATTATACTTCAAGAAATCATAAAGGAAAACTGCCCTGAAGTCCTAGAACCTGAAGGTAAAATAAGTATAGAAAGAATCCACCGCTCCCTGCCTGAAAGACATCCCAAATTGAAAAAGCCAAGGAATAGCTAGGTTGCAAAATTACCAGATTAAAGAGAAATTACTGCAAGCAGCCAGAAAGAAACAATTTACATATCATGGAACCACAGTCAGGATTACACAGGACCTTGCAACCTCTACATTAAAAGACCATAGGGCATGGAACATGATATTCTGTAAGGCAAAGGAGCTTGGAATGCAGCCTAGGATTAACTACCCAGCAAAAATGAGCTTGATTTTTCAGGGAAGGAGATGGATATTCAATGAAATAGGGGACTTCCAAACATTCCTGATAAAAAGAACAGAGCTCAACAAAAAATTTGATCTTCAAGTACAAGATTCAAGAGAGACATAAAAAGGTAAATGGGACAGAAAGATACAATATGTTGTTAATAAAGGCAAAATGCTTACACCCTACAAGGGAAGATGACACTTGCAACTCTTGAGAACTGTATTGTTATTATACCACATTAAAGGAGTATACATAAAGGGGGTGGATATAAGTTGACTGTGATGTAAAGATAAAAAAAAAATTTAATCAAGTGGGTTAAATGGATCCAAGTAAGTGGATTAGTCTGAGCTAAGAAAATGTACTGATAAAGGAGGAGGCAGACAAGGGTAAATTACATTACAGGAAAAGACACAAAAAGTTATTAGAGCAGAGGTAAAGAAGGGAGGGGGGTGAGCATTGTTTGAACCTTACTCTCATCAGATTTGGCTCAAGAAGGGAATAACATAATCAGGTATAGAAATCTAACTTGCACTATAGGTAGTAGAAGGGGAAAGGGGAAAGAAAAGGGAGGGAGGATAGAAGGGAGGGAAGAAGCAGTAAGGTAAAGGGGAAGAAAAGGGAAAGGGATAATAGAAGGGAGGTGGGACCCAAGGAGGCACTGGTCAAAAGCAAAACACTAGTGAGGGGGGGAAGGAGAAAGGAGAAAGAAAAGCATAAACGGGGGGGGAAAAGGATGGAGAAAAAGACACAGATAGTAAATCATAACTGTAAATGTGAACGGGATGAACTCTCCCATAAAATGGAAGTGTATAGCAGATTGGATTGAAAACCATAATCCTACAATATGTTGTTTACAGGAAACACATTTGAAAAAGAGTGCCACATAGAGGGTAAAGGTAAAAGGTTGGAGCAAAATATATTATGCTTCAGCTGAAGTAAAAAAAAAAAAAGCAGGGGTAGCAATCCTGATCTCAGACAAAGCAAAAACAAAAATAGATCTTATCAAAAGAGATAAGGAAGGAAACTACATCCTGCTAAAAGGTACCATAGACAATGAAGTAATATCATTACTAAACATATATGGACCAAATTGTATAGTATCCAAATTCTTAGAGGAGAAGTTCAGGTAGTTACAGGAAGAAATAGACAGCAAAACTGTACTAGTGGGGGACCTCAACTTCCCCCTCTCTGAGCTAGATAAATCTAACCACAAAATAAACAAGAAAGAAGTTAAGGAGGTGAATAGAACATTAGAAAAGTTAGGTATGATAGACCTGTGGAGAAAACTGAATGGGGATAGAAAGGAATATACTTTTTTCTCAGCAGTACATGGCACATAGACAAAAATTGACCATGTACTAGGCCATAAAAACCTCACAATCCAATGCAGAAAGGCAGAAATAGTAAATGCATCCTTTTCAGATCATGATGCAATAAAAATTATATGTAATAAAGGGCCATGGAAAGATAGACTAAAAAATAATTGGAAACTAAATAATCTAATCCTAAAAAATGATTGGGTCAAACAACAAATCATAGAAACAAGCAATAATTTCATTCAAGAGAATGACAATAATGAGACAACATACCAAAACTTATGGGATGCAGCAAAAGCAGTTCTTAGGGGAAGTTTTATATCTCTAAATGCTTACACAAACAAAATAAAAAAAGAGATCAATGAATTGGGCATACAAACTAAAAAAACTAGAAAAACAACAAATTAAAAATCCTCAATTAAACACCAAATTAGAAATATTGAAAACCAAAGGAAAAATTAATAAAATTGAAATTAAGAAAACTATTGAACTAATAAATAAAACTAAGAGCTGGTTTTATGAAAAAAACAATAAAATAGATAAACCTTTGGTTAATCTAATTAAAAAAAAGAAAGAAGAAAACCAAATTAATAGTATCAAGAATGAAAAGGGAGAAACTACCACCAAGGATGAGGACATTAAAACAACAATTAGGAATTATTTTGCCCAACTATATGTCAACAAATTTGACAACCTTAGTGAAATGGATATATATTTACAAAAATATAAATTGCCCAGATTAACAGAAGAGGAAGTAAAATACTTAAATAACCTCATCTCAGAAAAAGAAATTGAACAAGTCATTGATGAACTCCCCAGGAAAAAAATCTCCAGGGCCAGATGGATTTACATGCAAATTCTATCAAACATTTAAAGAACAATGAATTCCAATACTATATAAATTATTTGGTAAAATAGGTAAAGAAGGAATCTTACCAAATTCTTTTTATGATACAAATATGGTGCTGATACCTAAACCAGAAACAGTCAAAACAGAGAAAGAAAATTATAGACCAATTTCTCTAATGAATATAGATGCAACAATTTTAAACAAAATATTAGCAAATAGATTACAGCAACTTATCACATGAATAATACACTATGAGCAGGTAGGATTTATACCAGGAATGCGGGGCTGGTTCAATATAAGGAAAACTATCAGCATAATTCATCATATCAACACCAAAACTAACAGAAACCACATGATCATCTCAATAGATGCAGAAAAAGCTTTTGACAAAATACAACAGCCATTCTGATTAAAAACACTAGAGAGTATAGATATAAATGGAGTCATCCTTAAAATAATAAATAGCATCTATCTAAAACCTTCAGCAAGCATAATATGTAATGGGGACAAGCTAGAAGCATTTCCAATAAGATCGGGGGTGAAACAAAGATGTTCATTATCAACACTGTTATTCAACATTGTACTGGAAACATTAGCTTTAGCAATAAGAGAAGAAAAAGACATTGAAGGCATTAGAATAGGGAAAGAAGAAACAAAGCTATCACTCTTTGCAGATGACATGATGTTATACTTAGAGAATCCCAGAGAATTAAGTAGAAGACTACTTGAAATAATAAACAACTTTAGCAAAGTTGCAGGCTATAAAATAAACCCACATAAATCATCAGCATTTCTATGTATTACCAACAAAGCCCAACAGCAAGAGACTGAAAGAGAAATACCATTTAAACTTACTGTAGACACTATGAAATATTTGGGAGTCTACCTGCCGAAACAAACCCAGGAACTCTATGAACATAATTACAAAACGCTTTTCATGCAAATAAAATCAGATCTAAATAATTGGAAAAACATCAGTTGCTCATGGGTAGGCCGAGCTAATATAATAAAAATGACAATTCTACCTAAGCTAATTTACTTATTCAGTGAAATAACAATCAAACTACCAAAAATTATTTTATAGAGTTAGAAAAAATAATAAGATTCATTTGGAAGAACAAAAGGTCCAGAATATCAAGAGAACTAATGAAAAGAAATGCAGGGGAAGGTGGCCTAGCCATTCCAGAGCTTAAATCGTATTATAAAGTGGCAATCATCAAAACTGCTTGATACTGGCTAAGAAATAGAGTGGTGGATCAGTGGAATAGATTAAGTATGCAAGACACAGTAGTCAATGACTATAGTAATATATTATTTGATAAACCCAAAGACCCAGCTTCTGGGATAAGAACCCACTCTTTGAAAAAAACTGCTGGGAAAACTGGAAAAGAGTATGGCAGAAACTAGGCATAGAGCAAAATCTCACACCATATACCAAAATAAAGTCAAAATGGGTACATGATTTAGATATAAAGGCTGATACCATAAGCAAACTGAGAGAGCAAGGAATAGTTTACCTGTCAGATCTATGGAGAACAGAAGAATTCATGACCAAACAGGAGACAGAGAACATTATGAAAAGCAAAATAGATACTTTTGATTACATTACATTGAAAAGTTTTTGCACAAACAAAGCCAATGAAACTAAGATTAGAAGGAAGATAGAAAATTGGGAAAGAATTTTTACAACCAGTCTCTCTGATAAGGGCCTCATTTCTAAAATACATAGAGAATTAAGTCAAATTTATAAGAATACAAGCCATTCTCCAATTGATAAGTGGTCAAAGGATATGAACAGACAGTTCCCAGATGAAGAAATTAAAGCCATCTATACTCATACGAAAAAATGCTCTAAATCACTAGTGATTAGGGAAATGCAAATCCAAACAACTCTGAGGTACCACATCACACCTATCAGAATGGCCAACATGACAAAACAGGGAAATGATAAATGTTGGAGAAGATGTGGGAAAATTGGAACACTAATCATTGTTGGTGGATTTGTGAAATGATCCAACCATTTTGGAGAGCAATTTGGAACTATGCCCAAAGGGCTATCAAAATGTGCATACCCTTTGACCCAGCAATAGCACTTCTAGGGCTTTATCCTAAAGAGATCACACAAATGGGAAAAGGACCTACATGTACAAAAATATTCATAGCAGCTCTTTTTGTGGTGGCAAAGAATTGGAAATTGAGAGGATGCCCATCAATTGGGGAATGGCTGAGCAAGTTGTGGTATATGAATGTGATGGAATACTATTGTGCTATAAGAAATGATGAACAGGTTGACTTCAGAAAAACCTGGAAAGACTTGTATGGTCTGATGCTGAGTGAAGTGAGCAGAACCAAGAGAACGTTGTACACAATAACAGCTACATTGTGTGGTGACTAATATTGATAAACCTAACCCTTCCTGGCAATACAAGGATCTAAGACATCTCCAGAGGCCTTGTGATGGAAAATGCTATCCACACCCAAAGAAAGAACTATGGAAGCCAAATTATTATTTTTTTTCTCTTCTGTTGAGTTTTGTTTCCTCTTTCTGATGGTTCCTCCTATTGGTTTTGATTTATACTTACAACACCACTAATGTGAAAATATGTTTCATATGAATGTAAAGGTATAACCTATATCAGATTGTGTGCCATCTTGGGGAGAGTGGTGGAGAGGAAGGGGGAGAAAAATTTTAAACTCAAAAGTATGTGGAAGTGATTATTGATAAATCAAAATAAATTAATAAATAAAATTTTAAAAATTGAAAAATTGAAAAAACAAAAAACAAATTCAAGATTTAAAAATTAAATAAGCATTTGTGAAACATAAAAATGAGAATTTTAAAACTTCTAACTCAATAAAAGATTAAGGAATCAAATAAAAGCTTGTAAGGTTAAAATAATATTTAGCTCCTCCAAAAAAAAACAACACATCACAGACATGAAAGCATTCTCCACAAAGTAGTAAGAGGCAAAGTACAGCATCCTACACTAATTCACCCTAGGCTGGGCCTTTTAGACCTGAGGCAGCAAGGATGTAAAATGTGTTTCCTGCCTGTCCTCTTAAGGAACCTGCTAAATCTACATAAAACTGGTATTGCTCTTACTATATTCATCCAGAGTTTATTGCTAAGAATGTCATCCTTTAGGCTTATTAAAATTTCCCTTGTCACAATTTAAATCTATTATCATACTTTTAAGAAAGGACTATGAATATGAGAAGCCAGCTCTCTTGCTTTCCAGTTGGTGGTGCCTCTGACTAAACATCCATTTCAAAGTAGATTAAGACTAAAGCAATGCAATCAGCCACACACAGATAATCCGTTTTGCTTATGAACCACAGCAATTTGTAAATCTTGAACTAGTTTCTCTTTATAACCCAGTATACTGCCAGTTATCTCTCAGTACCCAAGCATTATGGTTTCTAATGAAAATTAATTTCAAAATTGTCTTAAGCTTAATCTAATTAGAAAATAAATGTGTTATTCAAATCATATAGTATATTTCATGACTTTTAGATTTATTTGCCACCTTGTACTTTCCAAGTCACCTTTTTTTGGTTTATTAATGCAAATAATCAATTTAAGCAGGCTTATTTTTAGAGACAGAAAATGCACAATAATTGCCTTCTATGAGAGTTTAAGCTTGTGATTCATATAACATTATAACCACCAAGTTTTAGTAGAATGGCTGCTAAGACTATTGATTCTGTTTGAGGTCTGAAATGGTGTCATTCATTTTGTATCACCCTCCCACCCCTACTCCTCTCTATTCCCTGTCCTCCCTCCCTGTAAGAATTAGCCATAGTAGGTCTTCACTAAATATTTGCTGGGGGAATGGAGAAGTATAAGCTTGCAAATTAATTTTCTGGAATAGTCTCAAATTTAGAAGTGAAAAGGCCTCTGAACATAACGGAAACCACGACTATATTGTCTATCCACTATATTCCATAGTTTGTTTGTTTTTTTTTCTTCAGCACAGAGTCAGAGCTAGCTCTACACAAAACTTCTAAATAGAAAATGTTCATCTATTTTCTCTCCTCTCACCTCCTGGCTCCCCTTTCACAAGCCCTCAGGGGCTCAGTGTCTTCATTTGGATTCTGTACATCCCAAAACCCTCATGATAGAATTCCATCCAAGTCTATTCCTTCCAAAGTTTCAAAATTCTTTCTCTATCCTCTTCCCACCCCAAACAAAAAAAAATCTCAAACTTTCAGCTACTCACTTGCAATGTAAAGAGCACTAGATCTAGAGTAAGGGTACAGATTTCAAAGCTGAACTCTGCCACTTAATAGCTGAGGGACCTTGACCAAAACACAATCTCCTTGGGTCTGGATTTTGGTTTTCCTCATCTTTAAAACTGAGGAGGGTGGTGGACTAGATGATCTCTTCAGTTTTTTTCTTGCTCTACACTTTGACACTAAGATAACGATAGTAACAATGATGACAATGATAATAATAATAGTCGGCATTTATCTAAGTGTTTTAGTCAAGTTTTTGAGGCAGGATATTAACATATATCTTCCCAACTACAACTTCATAACCATAAATGCTACAAACGTATCCTCCAAAATCCCAACATTTCAAAGGTTAATTATTTAAAGTTTTAAAATACTGATGTTTCTTATTGAAATTTAACACAACCACTATCTTGTGAAACAGAACACACTAATTAATCTATATGCTGCTGTTCAGTGCAGTCACTGCTGTTCAGTGACTTAAAGGACTGAATTTATTTGTTTGGTGGGTTTTGGATTTACACCGGAAAACTTTAATATCTATAGTGCTCACTCAGTGCCCCTACTCAAATCAGTTTTCACATGCCTTTGGCAGTAAGCACAAAGCATATTGATAGGCATGTACTGAGGCCCCTCTTGGGAAGGATTGAATTTATAATGTTAGCCCTAAGATCATTCAAAGAATGAGATTTTGAAATGAAAGTTTTGTTGTTACCTCACAAGAAGTCTAATGAAGACAGGTTTTGTGATTGAGGTGGCTAAGCAAGATCTCCATTCATTGGTCTGAAAAAGTATCATCTAGAAACTGTCACACATTCTATGCAAAATGACAGGGTGTTCCATCTTGTTAAAATTATAATAGGAAATTTAATTTTTCAAAATTCTCAAGGCTAAATAAGTGTAAAATAAATGTTAAAAATTAAAGTTCCAAATGACATTTTTCTAAGTTTGTAGCACTTATACTTCTGAAGTTATTTAAGCTTAAAACTGCACCAAGACATTTAGGAGAGCCCATATCTAAACCAGCATAATATTGATATTTAAGATATGGTCCTTATTTCTAGGAGAAAGTTAGGGTCATTAAAGGAAGTTTGAATTATCATGAAGGCAATCCACTCTGATATCTTCTTACTGCATGTCATAATATGGGGAAAAGATATTCTTCATCTACTGGATCTTACCCATATTAACCCCTCATTAGAGGTTACTGATCTCTTCTAGGACCACGTACACAGTACAACATAACACAGAAACAGAAGCATCTAGAGGAGCTCACCATGAATAGGGAGTGCCTCTTCAACCATCCACCATCACATTGGAAAATATTCTTGGGTAGGATATATCTTCCTGTTTTATGCCTTCCCTGTTATATGTTAATCAGATGTTCAATTAAAAGAGGTATTTATTTTGTTACATCTTTAAGAGACATGGAATGATTTTGCTACATGGATGGAAAATGCCTTGTTGGAAGGAATCCTTTAAGTTGGCTTTTTTCCTATGTAATCAAATGCTTTTTCAGAATTAAGAAAAATAAATACAGCAGGATGAAGAATTCACTATATCAGTCAGTTGCAAAATGGTAAAGAAGTGCTAATTATATGTAATTAGTTGTAAAATCTTGCTTTTTCCCCCTACAAGCACCCTTATCAAGCATTCCCTTGATACATGTATGGATGAATCAAATAAAGATTTTATATAGATGATAAAGTAGGCATGATGTTCTTTCTCATTCACCCTTTTCTCAGTAATAAAGTCTGAGATTTTTTCTATATCTTTTACATCATCCCCTCCTTCAGCTACTTTTTAAATCAAACCTTAGTGCCTTCACAACCATATTGCTTAAACCAATGATACCTTTGTGCACCTGGCCCAATTTGGCTGTTTTCCCCAACTTTGTTCTCTGCAGTATCATTTCTACCAATGAAAGCATATCTTGTTGTTGAAAGCCACATGTGAAAGTTCTATAATGCCAGATGATGAAAACAATTTGTTATAAAAATTCTTGTGAATCTTTTCCCATTTTCTTCTATTTATGGTACTAATCTCATCTTTAAATACCTTCAGAAATGATGTGGCTTAGATTTAACCTCCATTGCTTCTTTCTAATTTATGAGACATCATTTATAATAATCCATTGTCCTTCTTTGTCAGATTTTACAAATAAATTTATGTTCTAAACCAATGCTGACTTTAGTTGCTATCTTGTTGCTTGACAAGCTAATCAAATGTTTGCTGACTAAATCACTTGTTAAGCTTTTTTGCTGTCTTTATCATGGCAATTATATCTGTTAAATTGTATACAATAAATATATTCAATGCCAATGCCATTTCTGGCCATTTTTCATTATCAATTACTTTTTTTTTCTGGTAAGGCACTTGGGGTTAAGTGACTTGCCCAGAGTTACACAGCTAGTGAGTGTTATATGTCTGAGGCCAGATTTGAACTCAGATCCTCCTGAATCCAGGGCCAGTGCTCTATCCACTGCACCACCTCGCTGCCCCCGGCACCAAGGTTTCTACCATGAGTAAATAGTGTTGCCACTGAGAGAAACAGTGAAGTCTGAGGAGGAACAGGTATAGCAAAGAAAGGTAAAAAGCTCTTTCTATTTTCCTGTAGGGTAAGATAGATTTCTATATCCCATTGCCTGCATATCTTATTTTCCAGTTGCATGTAAAAACAATATTTAATATTAATTTTTAAAACTTTGATTTCCAAATTCTCTCCCTTCCTCCCTTCCCACCCACCCTCATTTAGAAGTCAAGCAATTTGATATAGGTTTTACATATGTAGTCATGCAAAACACTTCCATAAGTCATGTTGTGAAAGACTAACTATATTTCTCTCCATCCTATCCCATCCTCCCCTGTTTATTCTATTCTCTCCTTTGATCTTGTCCCTTCTCAAAAGTATTTGCTTCTGATTACCCTCTCCCCCAATCTGCCCTCCCTTCTACCATCTCCCCTCTCTTTTCCCCTTCCTCTCTACTTTTCTGTAGAGCAAGATAGATTTCTATGCCCAATTGAGTATGTATGTTATTCTCTCTTTAGGCCAAATCTGATGAGAGTAAGGTTCACTCATTCCCTTTCACCTCCCCCTTCTTCCCCTCCATTGTAAATGCTTTTCCTTGCCTCTTTTATGTGAGAAAATTTACCCCATTCTACCTCTCTCTTTCTCCTTCTCCCAATATATTCCTCTCTCACCCCTTAATTTCATTTTTTAGTTATCATCCCTTCATATGCAACTTACCCTGTGACCCATGTGTTTATATACACATATGTGTATACACACACACGCATATACACATATATATGTATGTATTCCCTCCAACTACCCTAATGATGAGAAAAATCTCATGAGTTACAAATATCATTTTTTCATGTAGGAATGTAAACAGTCCAACTTTAATAAGTCCCTTGTGATTTCTCTTTCCTGTTTACCTTCTCACGCTCCTCTTGAGTTAAAAAGTTATTTAAAAGTCAAATTTTCTATTTAGCCCTGGCTTCTCAGGAATCCATTAAATTCCTCTATGAAAATGAATGTCAAATTTTCCCCCTCATTGATTACACTCAGTTTTGCTGAATAGATGGTTCTTGGCTGTAATCCTATCTCCTTTGACCTCTGGAATATCATATTGCAAGCCCTCTGGTCCCTTAATGCAGAAGCTGCTAAATCTTGTGTTATCCTGATTGTGTTTCCACAATACTTGAATTGTTTCGCCTGTTTGAAATATTTTCTCCTTGACCTGTGAACTGTGGAATTTGGCTGTAATATTCCTGGGAGTTTTCCTTTTGGGATCTCTTTCAGGAGGTGATCGATAGTTTCTTTCCATTTCTATTTTACCTTATGGTTCTAGAATATCAGGGCAGTTTTCCTCAATAATTTCTTGAAAGATAATGTCTTGGTCCCTTTTTTTTGATCATAGCTTTCAGGTAGTCAAATAATTTTTAAATTATCTCTCCTGGATCTATTTTCCAGGTCAGTTGTTTTCTCAATGAGATACTTCACACTGTCTTCTATTTTTTCATTCTTTTGGTTTTGTTTTATAATTTCTTGATTTCTCATAGAGTCATCAGCTTCTCTTTGCTCCATTCTAATTTTTAAGGAATTATTTTCTTCAGTGAGTTTTTGAACCTCCTTTTCCATTTGGACAATTCTACTTTTTAAGGCATTCTTCTCCTTATTGGCTTTTTGAACCTCTTTTGCCATTTGGTCTAGTCTATTTTTTAAGGTATCATTTTGTTCAGCATTTTTTGGGTCTATTTTAGAAAGATGTTGATGAGTTTTTCATGATATTCTTGCATCACTCTCATTTCTCTTCCCAACTTTTCCTCTACTTCTCCTACTTTATTTTCAAAATCCTTTTTGAGCTTTTCCATGGCTTGAGACCAATTCATATTTTTCTTTGAGGCTTTGGATGTAGAAACTTTGACTTTGTTGTCTTCTTCTGACTGAATGTTTTGATTTTCCTTGTCACCTAAGTAAGATTCTATAGTCTGAGTTTTTTTTTCCTTCTGTTTTCTCATCTTCCCAGTCAATTACTTGACTTTTTAACTCTGTAAAAGTAGAGCACTGTTTCTCGTGTGGAGGGTGTACCATTCCAAGCTTCAGGGGTTTTATGTTGTTGTTTTCAGAGATACTTCTAGGGACCTGTAAATTTTCAGTTCTTCCAAGGTGGTATGACCTAAGGAGAAGTGTTTACACCTTTCTTGGCCTGTGTTCTGGTCTGTGAGTGACAACAAGCATTCTTTTCTGCTCTGGAACTGTGAGGAGGGTTCCCTCTCCACTGCTGCCACAAGCTCTGCTATGCCAGTATGGGCAAAGCAATAGAATCCTGCCTCAGTGCCAGCAACGAGAAACCTGTAACCTCCTGATCAGTTGTTTAATCTTCTTACCATCTGTGGGCTGAGAGCTCTGGAAGCAGCCACTGCCACAACTGCCTCCCCAAGGCTGTACTGTGCTCCTCTCTCACCCAGGTCCGACAGACCTTTTCCCATTGATGGTCTAAGTTGTTTTTTGCATTTATGGGTTGAGAAGTCTGGAACTTGCCAGAGCCGCCAGTGATTCAGTCCCCTAAGGCCTGCCTCAGATTTGTTGAGCCTTGTCTTTGCCAGCACAGTCCATGCTTTAAAAGAGGAAGGACAAAAAAACCGCACTTTTTAAAAATCCATATTAATTGGCACATATCCCAATGAAATCACTGATCATAAGAAAGATACCAAAATATTTACAGCAAGACTTTCTTATGGTAACAAATACCTTTAAGTAGATGTCTAACAATTCAGGAATGGCAAAAAAAAATGTGGTACATGAATGTAATCGAATATTAGCATAAGAAGTGGTGAATATTTTGCTAAAAAGCAAAGACTACAAAGAATAAAAGTTACAGGCTGGAATCCATTTAGTATTCATCAAATGTATCCAAAAAGGCAAGAGTCACAATCAAAATATCAGACAAAGCAAAAATAAATATTGCCAACAATCAATAGATAATCAAGGAAATCACATTTTATTGAAAGGAACCAAGGAAAATGAATATAAATATTAAATTTACATGTACCAAAATGCCTAGCATTGTTATTCACAAAAGAAAAGTAAATGATCTAGAAAAAAGACATAGATAGTTGCACAGTAATAGCTGGAGGCTGTAATGTTCCTCTCTCAGAGCTGGGCAAATCTAACTGAAAGATCAACAAAAGGGAAAAAATAAAGATCTGAAAAAAGCTGTTGTAGAATTGAGAGCTAAGAGATATATGACACCATCTGAATGGGATCAGTAAAAAATACACATATTTCTTAGCACCACATGGAACTTTTTACAAAAATAGAGCATGCCCTAAATGCAGAGAAAATGCAAATAACTCTTTTAGGAAATAAGAAACACTAAATATATCCTCTGTAGGCTATAACATTATAAAAACAGTAATTCATTCAGGGAGTACATGAAAATGATACAAGTAGTATAGTAAAATCCTAAATAATGGAAGGATTAAAAGGAATTCAAAGAAACAATTAATAAAATATGTTAAATACAGTGAAAATTATGAGAAAATTTCCAAAATTTGAGGGATGAAACTAAAGGAGTCCTAAGCAAAATTATTATATCACTAAAAACAAACATTAACAAAATAGGAAAAGAGTTTTACTGATTAGAAATATGGATGTTAAATGTTAGAAAGCTAACAATAGCATACTAAAAATAAATACAAAAGGGGAAATTTGAAAACTAGAAAACTAGGTAAACTGAAAACCAAGAATAATACAGAATTGATAAACAAAATTTAAAGCTGTTTCTTTGAAAAGACTAACAATCCTACTGAAGAAATTTCCAATATAAATTCCTTTTAGAAATTATTCTGGCACTTTGAACAGAATGATAACATAAAAATTCATTTTTTTAAAAGTACTTCTCCCCAACTATTATTTGATATAATTTGAAAAATGTTAGCAATAACAATTAAAAAAGAAAGAAATTAAAGGCACAAAGATGGGCAAAAAAGAGACAAAACTATCCCTATTGGGGGATTACATGATAGTTTAATTAGAAAATCATAGGGAATCGGCACAGAAACTAATTATGAAGATTAATAACTTCAGCAAAGTTTCAGGCTATAAAATTAACCTACAAAATCAATAACATTCAAATATAATAATAACAAATCCAGGAAGTAATAAAAGAAAGGAAAATGCCATTTAAAGTAACTACAAAAGGCATAAAATATATAGTAGTCAATCAACCTAAGCACACTCGGTACTTGAATAGATCCAATTACAAAACATCCCTTCAAGGAATAAAGAAAAACTTAAATAGTTGATGGCTGGACCATGCCAATAAAATAAAATGAGAATACTAGCAAAATGAACCTTTAGATATATGCTATGGTAGTCATATTAGTAAAGGGTTATTTTATAGAGCTAGAAAAAGTAATAATAAAATTCATTTAAAGGTACAAATATATTGAATATCAAAGAAAAAGGTAGGAATGAAGGGAAACAGCACTTCAAGACCTTGAACTCTATTATTAAGCTACAATCATCAAAGTCATTTACTTGATACTGGTTTAAAAAAACAGAAAAGTAGCTCAATGGAACAGAGTAAATGAGGAAAAATCTTAAAGAACTGGACTCAATAAACCAATGTTTGACAAACCCCAAAACGATAAATTACATAGAAAATAAATCCCTATTTGATAAGAGCAGCCAGAAAAACCATGAAGTAGTATGGCAAACATTAGGCTCACACTAACATCTTATACCATATCCCCTAATAAACTGAAATGGAAATGTGATTTGAATATCAAAAATAATTTAATAAAAATTAGAAGAGAAGCAGATTATATACCTTTCATATCTGGAATTGGGGTGATGGAGTTTGTAGGGTAGGCAGGAGGGAGGGAATTCCTCACAAACAAGTAATAGAGGCAATTTACAAGGAAATGGATAATTTTGATATTATAAAATGTAAAATATTTTGCATAGACAAAGTAAATTTAACTAGGAAAAGAAGGAAAGTGGTTGATTGGGAAAAAATTTCTTTGGATCCAATGTCTGTGATGAAGATCACCTTTCCAAAATCTATAGGCAACTAACAAAAATATAAAACCAAAAGACATTTTCTAATAGTTCAAATCAAAAAATATAAACAGTTTTCAAAAGAAAAAATGCAAACTAAGAACAATTATATATGAAATAATAGTTCAAATCATAAAAAGAAAAGTGAAAATCAAAACAATTCTGAGGTTTCACCTCATACCCAGAATATTGGCAAGGATATCAAAAGTTGAAAATGGTCAATATTGGAATTGTGGAAAGAGAGACACACTGATGCATTGCTGGTGTAGTAGCAGTGAATTGTTACAACAATTCTGGAAAGCAATTTAAACAAAGAAAATAACTAAAATGATCATACACTCTTACCTAGTGATAACACTGCTAGATATATAGCTCTAAGAAAGTCAATGATAAAAAGAAAGACCCTTAGACATTAAAATATTTCTATTCACACTTTTAGACATTAAAATATTTCTATTCACACTTTTGTGACAGGAAAAAAAAACTGGAAATAATAAAATAGATGTCCATGCAAAGAGGAATGACTAAAGAAATTGATACATGAATGTAATGGAATATTACTGTACTAGAAAAAAAATAATGAACTTGATGGATGCAGAGAAAAAAAGAAAAACATATAAATTGATGCAAGGTGAATTGAGGGAAGGAAAAGGGAAGGGAATAAGTATTTATATAGTATCTACTACGTGCCAGTCACCATGCTAAGCACTTTTATATTATCTCATTTGATCCCAATTCAATATATACAAGACTACAACAAGATAAGTTGACAGAACAATAACAAAAAATCAAAACTGAATGCTTTGAAAGTGAAATGAGGCCAAGCTTTGCTTCGAAGATATGAGAATACAGTCTTGTTTCATGTTCCTTTGCAGAAGAGAGAGACCATGTATGTGAGATACTGCATATTGTCATTAGCTTTCTGACTTGTTTGATATATTGTTGAGTTTTGAAGAACTTTTCTTTCCTTCCTTCTTCCTTTCTTCATATTTTATTATGGAGGATTGCTCTCTGACAAAGATGGTGAGAGATGATTTAAAAACAAAAAATATTTTTTATTAATTTATTTTTAGTTTTCAACATTCATTTCCACAAGATTTTGAGTTCCAATTTTCTCCCCATCTCATCCCTCCCCCCATCCCAAGGTGGCATGCATTCTGAATACCCCTTCCCCTAATCTACATTCCCTTCTATCTCACCCCCCCTTCTCTTATCCCCTTCCCCCTTCAATTTTCCTGTAGGGCAGAATAGATTTCTATGCCCCATTTCTTGTATATCTTATTTCCCAGTTGCATGTGAAAACAATTTTTTTTAACATTTGTTTTTAAAACTTTGGGTTACAAATTTTCTCCCTTCCTCCCTCCCCACCCACTTTCATTGAGAAGGCAAGTAACTCAATACAGGTTATACATGTGTAGTCATGCAAAACATTTCCACAGTAGTCCTGTTGTGAAAAACTAAGTGTATTTCCCTTAATCCCATCCCACCCCCCATTTATTCTATTCTCTCTTTTGACCCTGTCCCTCCTTAGAAGTGTTTGCTTCTGATTACCCCCTCCCCCAATCTGCCCTCCCCTCTATCATCCCCCTGATCTCTTGTCCCCTCCCCCCCATTTTCCTGTAGTGTAAGATGTTCATACCCAATTGAGTGTGTATGTTATTCTCTCCTTAAGCCAAATCTGATGAGAATAAGATTCACTCATTCCCTCTCACCTTTTCCCACTTTGCCTTCACTGTAAAAGGCTTTTCTTCTGTTTTATGTGAGATAATTTACCCCATTCTACCTCTCCCTTTCTCCTTCTCTCCATACAATCCTCTCTCACCCCTTAATTTTATTCTCCTGATATCACCCCTTTTCTTCAACTCACTCTGTGTCCTCTATGTATCTATCTACATATATATACATATATACATATCCATGCATACATGTAATTTTTCCCTCCAACTACTCTAATACTGACAAAGGATTCATGAGTTACAAATATCATCTTTCCATGCAGGAATGTAAACAGTTCAACCTTAATAAGTCTCTTATGATTTCTTTCCTGTTTACCTCTTTATGTTTCACTTGAGTCTTATATTTGAAAGTTAAATTTTCTATTCAGCTTTGGTCTTTTCATCAAGAATGCTTGAAAGTCCTCTATTACACTGAATGTCCATTTATTCCCCTGAAGAATTATACTCAGTTTTGCTGGGTAGGTAATTCTTGGCTGTAATCCTATCTTCTTTGCCCTCTGGAATATTATATTCCAAACCCTTTGGTCCCTTAATGGAGAAGCTGCTAAATTTTGTGTCACCCTGATTGTGTTTCCACAATACTTGAATTGTTTCTTTCTGGTTGCTTGCAATATTTTCTCCTTGACCTGGGAACTCCGGAATTTGGCTACAATACTCCTAAGAGCTTTCCTTTGGGGATCTCTTTGAGGAGGTGACCAGTGGATTCTTTCCATTTCTATTTTACCCTCTGGTTCTAAAATATCAGGGCAGTTTCCCGTGATAATTTCTTGAAAGATGATGTCCATGCTCTTTTTTTGATCATGGTTTTCAGATAGTCCAATAACTTTTAAGTTCTCTCTCCTGGATCTATTTTCCAGGTCAGTTGTTTTTCCAATGAGATATTTCACATTGTTTTCTTTTTTTTCATTCTTTTGGACTTGTTTTTGCAATGCCTTTATTTCTCATAAAGTCACTAGCTTCCAATTGCTCCATTCTAATTTTTAAGGAAGGATCTTCTTCAGTAAGCTTTTGGACTTCCTTTTCCATTTGGCCAGTTTTGCTTTTGAAGGCATTCTTCTCCTCATTGTCTTTTTGGACCTCTTTTGCCATTTGTGTTAGGCTATTTTTTAAAGTGTTATTTTCTTCAGTATTTTTTAGGTCTCCTTTAGTAAACTGTTCACTTGTTTTTCATGATTTTCTTCCATCACTTTTAGTTTTTCCTCTACTTCTCTTACTCGCTTCTCAAAATCCTTTTTGAGCTCTTCCATGGCCTGGGACCATGTCATATTTTTCTTGGAGGCTGTGGATGTAGGAGCTTTGACTTTGTTGTTTTCTTCTTGTTGTATGTTTTGATCTTCTTTGTCACCAAAGTAATATTCTATGGTCTGACTTGTTGCACTGCTTGCTCATGATCCCAGCCAATTACTTGAGTTATAAATGCTTTGTTAAGGTTGGGGTCTGCTTCCAGTGTAGAGAATGAACTGTCCCAAGCTTTGGGGGTTTTATGCAGCTGTTTTCAGAGATAGTTTTAGGTACCTGTAAATTTTCAGCTCTTCTAAGGTGGTATGATCAAGGGCAAGGTGTTTACTCATTTCCTGACCTGTGCTTTGGTCTATAAGTGACCACAAGTACTCTTTTCTGCCTTGAAACTGTAAGGAGGATTTCCTCTCTACCACCACTATAAGCTCTACCATGCCAGTGCTCCTCCTCACACCAGGACCACCACCCAAAACTGTGACCCAGATCCAAGCATGGGTAAAGCAAGAGAATCCTGCCTCAGCACCAACAAAAAGATCCCTGCAATCCCCCCCGATGAGCCACTCATTTTCCCCCTGAGCTGGAAGCTCAGGAAGCAGCTGCTGCCCTGGGTCCCAGGCCATGCTCAGGGACTGGGGCTGGGACCGGGACCGTGCTTCTCTCTCACCACAATCACAGACTTTTCCCACCAACCTTCTAAGTTGTCTTTGGCATACGTGGGTTCAGAAGTCTGGAAATCACCACAGCTGCCCATGATTCAGTCCTCTGAGGTCTGTTCCAGGTTCTCTGAGGCCTGGTTTGCCTATACTGCCATGCCAAACTATGTTCCTCTCCTTGCCTGGTGCGATACACCTTTCTGATCAACCATCTAGATTATCTTGGGCTGGAAATTTGTTTCACTTTGTCATTTTGTGGGTTCTGCTGCTGTTTAGAGCCATTTTTCCAGGTATTTGAATAGGTTTGGGGGAGAGCTCAAGCAAGTCACTGCTCTTACTCCACCATCTTGGCTCCACCCCCGAAAAATATATTTTTATTTTTTTTAATTTTTGTTTGTTTTTAGTCAATTGGGGTTAAGTGACTTGCCCAGGGTCACACAGCTAGTACGTGACAAGTGTTTGGTCTGAGGCCATATTTGAACTCAGGTCCTCCTGACTTCAGGGCCAGTGCTCTATCCACTGCACCACCTAGCTGCCCCCAAAAATATATTTTTAAAGGGCACTGGATTTAGAGTCACAGAACCTGCATTAAACTACTTCGTTCTCCTCCTCCTTTTTTATGTTACTTTGAATAAGCTGTATTTTCTCTCTGGGCCTCAGCTTCTTCATAGATAAAACGAGATTTGACCAGATAACCTCTAAAGATCATTTCTAGCTCTAAATCTTATGACCTACATAGGAAAAACAGGGTCCTAATCAATATATTTACCATTCATTATATGTGACAACCTGATGACCTAACTGGAGCAAACATATGTTCCTGAAGAGATAACAGATGGAATTACTGTCACCACATTTGATGCCAGCACTTCCTGATTCCTATTCTAGAGCATCATCAAAGTACTATTGTTGTTGTTTTAATTTTGGCTGTTACCAATTCCTGTGTCCCACACTTTTGTTCCCATCAATGAATGACAAATGCGGTGTGTTACTTCCCACAAAATTAGTAAAAAGGCAAAATTCTAATGGATATTAGTCTAGTAGACAAAGTAAAACTAAAATAACTAATTTCATGTTTGTTCATATGCAAATAAGATAGAAAATTACATATTTAGAAAAGTAGATCTTTAACATTTCCAGTGAAATAAACAGAACAGTTTAATCAAGACAATGTACAAGCTAAATTACATACAAATTTATATTAATCATGAATTAATGAGTCCCAGATTTTTACATTTCATGCACAGAACTTATTTATATGGAATGCTGATAAAATGGAACATAAACTAAAAATGTAACTGACATAAATTTGAAACAGTCTACACTTCCAGAAAATATGTAGAAGGAAAGTTATTAATATCTCTACTGTAGTACCAAAGATATGTCATGGTGATGAGATTTGGTGAATGTGTTCATTTCCTTTGGCATGAATCCCCAATGATGCTGGTGATCTATATCAAAAACACTTATTACAGAAAGTAACCCAGAATATCCTATGATATTTTCAGACTTCTTTGGGATACTTCAGTTCCCATCCAAAAACCTTGGGAAAATTTCACTTGAAAAGCCCATGATCCTAGCACCTTGACCATTGAGGAACACTTTACTGAAGGGAAAAGAAAAATAAAAGAATGTTTTATGCAATATAACAAGAAGATCATAGTATTTCCAACTCTTCGAAAGTCCCTCAATGGGGATTTGAGTATTATCAAGAACCAGCTCAGGTGTCACTTCTTCCATGAAACCTTTCTTGATTTCCCCAGTTGTTAATCATAACCTCTTCCTCAAACCATCCTGTACTTCACAGAATCACAGGATTTAAGAACTGGAAGGAAACTTGGCCCCATATATTCCAACTCATACAGAAGGGGTATCCCTACTAAAACATACCAGACAAATGACTGTCCAGTCTCTATTTAAACACTTCCAAAGAAGGGGAACTCACAATCTCTCAACACAACTCATTCAACATTTAGATAACTCTGATTGTTAGAGGTTGGGTTTTTTTCCACCAGATATTAAGCCTAAATTTGCTTTTGCAGCTTCTACCCGTTGTTGCTAATTCAGTCCTCTCTGGCCAACCAGAACAATGCCAATCTTCTTACCCATGACAGCCCTTTCCATACTTGGAGAAAACTACCATGTTCCAGCTGAGTCTTCTCTTCATCAAGCTAAAGATTCTCTGTTCTTTCAAGTGATCCTCATATGACGTGGACTTAAGGCTCTTCACCATCTTAAGAGGCTGTCCTCCTCTGGGCACTCTATAGCTTCCATCAACATCATTATTGAAATACCCAAAATTGAACAACCTCCTCCTCATGTACTCTGCTAAGGACAGTGAGAGGGGAATATCACCTCCTTATTTCTGGAAGCTCTCCCCTTCTTAAAACAGCCCAATGTCACATGAGTTAGGTTGGCCATGACATCACTCTGATGACTCATTTTGAACTTGTAGCCTACTAAAACTCATAGAACATTTTCAGAATAATTGCTGTCTAATCAAGCCTCCTTCATTCAGTACTTGCTAAGTAGATTTTTATACCTAAGTGCAAGACTTTACTTTTATCCTTACTGAATTTCATCTTTTCAGATTTAGCCCAATATTCTAGCCTTTTCCCACTACTGCATACTGACCATCCTCCCAGTCACCCAGGCTGGCTCATAACCCAGGTGCCATCCTAGATTCTTCATTCACCCACCCATTTTTGGTCAGTTGCCAACTCTTGTCCTTTCTACCTTCACAACATCTCTCACACCTTTCTGTTCTCTGATACCACTACTACCCTGGTCCAGGCTGTCATCATTTCACATCTAGACTATTGCAACAGACTGCTGATCAGTTTTCCTGCTATGTTTCTCCTCTGTGCCATCAGCTACCTCTAATGTAGAGAAGATAAGGTAAAATAATCCTTCTATCAATGAAGATCTTCAACTGTTCTGAAATGTGTATGTCTCAGAAAAATGGCTGGGGGGGCGGATACCTGCAAAAAATGGCTCTAAACAAATTCTAAAGCAGCAGAACCCACAAAAATACAGAGTGAAACAAATTTCCAGCCCAAGAGAACCTGGATGGTTGATCAGAAAGGTCTATCCCACCGGGCTGGGAGAGGAGCACAGTTCGACATGGGCGCTCAGGCAAGGCAGGCCTCAGCGAACCTCGAGCAGGCCTCAGAGGGCTGAATCATAGGCAGGTGTGGCTTAATGAGAGAATAACATACACACTCAATTGGGTATGGACATCTATCTTACCCTACAGAAAACCAGGGGGGGTAAGGGGACAAAAGAGCAGGAGGATGATGGGGGGCAGATTGGGGGAGGGGGTAATCAGAAGCAAACACTTCTAAGGAGGGACAAGATAAAAAAAGAGAATAGAATAAATAGGGGGTGGGATAGGATGAAGGGAAATACATTTAGTTTTTCACAACATGACTACTATGGAAGCGTTTTGCATGACTACACGTGTATAACCTGTACTGAGTTGCTTGCCTTCCCAATGAGAGTGGGTGGGGAGGGGAGAAAATCTGGAACCCAAAATTTTAAAAACAAAAGTTCAAAAAAAATTATTTTCACATGCAACTGGGAAATAAGATATACAGGAAATGGGGTATAGAAATCTATCCTGCCCTACAGGAAAATTGAAGGGGAAGGGGATAAAAGAAGGGGGGAGAGAGATAGAAGGGAAGGCAGATTAGGGGAAGGAGTATTCAGAATGCATGCCATCTTGGGGTAGGGGAGGGACAAGATGGGGAGAAAATTTGGAACTCAAAATCTTGTGGAAATGAATGTTGAAAACTAAAAATAAATAAACAATTAAAAATAAATTAATAAAAAAAGAAAAAGAAAAGTGGCTGGGTACATGTAGGGCTTAAGTGACTTGGTCATGGGGTCATACTATCTATTGGAGGTGAAATGTGAACACAGGTCTTGTCTCTGAGGGTAGCTCATTATCAGTATGCCACACTGCCTCTGAATGATAATCTTTTGTATATCTTTGGGTAGATGACTGATATGTCTATTTTATTCCATCCATCAGCATTTGTTTGTTTGTTTTTTTACCCAATACCAGGTAGTTATGATGATAGCCTATTTGTAATATGTTTGGAAGTATGGGAGAGCTTAATCACATTCATCAAGTTTTCTCTTCAATGTGACCCCCTTGATATTATTGTCCACTTGCTTTTTAACATGAACTTCATTATGATTTTGAATAGATCTATAAAGAAACTTTTTGGTATTTTCATTGATATTGCGTTAAATATTTAAATTGATGTGAGTAGTATTGTGCTTCTTAATGTATCAATCCAACTGATCCATGCATGTCAAACATCACTCCAGTCATTTCAGTGCTTTATTTTGGTCATTATAATTTAAAAGATGCTCTTCTACAGGTCCGTTGTATTATAAGCTATTGATTGCCAAATTTTGAAAGTCAATATTATAAAGTATTTTATTTTCAATTATGCTTTCTTGATCTTTATTAGTATTGAGGATGCAGTGACAAGGATAGTGATTGGAAATCCACAACTCTTACAGAGTTGGTTTGTTTTTTTTTTTAAACAATTTATTAGTCATGTAAGAAAGTCTCATACTTTATAATTTTACTTCAGTCATCACTAAAGACAGAATAGATTTGGGACCAAATAATTTTTAGTCATTTCCAAAAATCAAATAAAGCCTTAAAGTTTAAAGACCTGCCACAACTGAGGATATTCAAAGAATCATTTGCAAAGGTCAGGAGGTAATTCAAAATGAATACTTTCAAAAATTCCTTCAGCAATAGCACCATAATTGAAATAATTACTATATAACCCCCTGAGGTGGCCATTTTGAATGAGATACTAATAATTTTGTGGCACAAGTTGTCATAATTTTAAGAAACCAGTGATACTAACTCTAATAGTCATATATTATGGTATGAATTAATTTCAGTTATGGTAACAAATATATATAGAATGATAGGTGTGTATGTGTCACAGATAAGAGCCCAATAGTATGATGAAGGCAGCCTGAATCAGCTCACACAATCTGATGGCCAAATTTTCAGTGGGAGTATTTATGCCATGGAAATTACCATTTGGATTGTCTAGATTTAAAGAAGTAATCAAGACAATGTGAATAATGCATATTAAACTTTAAAATGTATCATGTGCACATTTTCTTCTTTTTTTGTAGAACCACTTGTTAAAAATTTACCAGCACATCTGTGGGCATGACTGATATTAAAATCTGTTGGTTTAACCTCTAACAGGTAGGAACATTTGTTCACAGGACCTAGATGAGTGGGGGCAGAGAATTAAATGTAACTAAGATACATATTATAAATTTATAATGAAGATAATCTGTTTTTTATCAACCTTTGCTTAGATGCTAATTAGAAAGACCTCCTGGCATAATAATGAAATAGCTAATATTTATACTAGTCATGACAGAGAATTTTCAAAAGAATTAAGTTTATGCACTAATGCATTGTTGGTGGGATTGTGAACTGATCCAGTCTTTCTGGAGGGCATTTTGGAACTATAACCAATGGGCTATAAAACTGTGCATATCTTTGATCCAGCAATACCACTACTAGATCTGTATCTCAAAGGGATCATAAAAAAGGGAAAAGGACCCACATGTACAAAAATATTTATAACAGCCCTTTTTGTGGTGGCAAAGAATTGCAAATTGAGTGGATGCTCATCAATTGAGGAATTGTTGAACAAGTTGTGGTATATGAATTTAATGGAATACTATTGTTCTATAAGAAATGATGAACAGGTAGATTTCAGAAAAACCTGGATAGACATAACATGAACTGATGTTGAGTGAAGTAAGCAGAACCAGGAGAACATAATTAGCAACATTTAAAGAGATCAACTATGGTAGACTTGCTCTTTTCAGCAATATAGTGACCCAAGACAATTCCAAATGACTCATGACAGAAAATGCTATCCACATCCAGAAAAAGAACTATGGAGTCTGAATGCAGATCAAAGCATACTATTTTCACTTTTTTTGTTTTTTCTTCCTTGTGGTTTTTCTTTTTTGTTCTTTTTCTTTCTTCACATGACTAATGTGGAAATACATTTAACACGATTATACTTGTATAACTTATGTCAAATTGCTTGCTGTCTTGTAGAGTGGGGAGGGAAGGGAAGGAAAGGAGGGAGAAAAATTTGGAACTCAAAATCTTAAAAAATGAATGCTGAAAACTATCTTTACATAAAATTAGAAAAAATAAAATATTATTAAGTGTGAAAATGTATTACATTTATGTCCTTCTGCTATTATGAAAAGACACAGTTATTACATATGTCAAACTAAACACTAAAACCAATTATAACTCAGAGATAGTTTATTTGTGTAAGTGCTGTTGACACCTGACATAATTATTGGCATGCTATACTTGCTTATGGTATTCATCTCCAGCTCCTACATTTTAACTTCCTCCTTCCTTACTCTCTTGCTTCTCTCTTACTGTCCTTCATCCACCTTCCTTTGCCTTTTTCACTCCTCTTTTATTCTATATGTAGGCAAGTAGCATCAGGTAACATTTAAGGGATATTATTTAACCTTCTGTTAGCACTGACAACTAAAGTTATCATCGATTCCTGCTTTAGCACTTGTTCATACCACTCAAACAATGTTACTTGATACCCATTCTGTACTACCTCCATACGTAATAGTAAAAAACAGTTAAGGGACATCAAAAGAGCAGGAAAACAGCTATTTACTCCAAAGTCTTTAGTCCTGCTACAAAGTACTTCTTTCTGTTCTTTCTGTTGGCTCAAAGAATAATAATTCCTTACTTCAACTCTGCTGAGTTTGCATTTGCCTGGGGAAAGCTATTGCTGGAGTCATAAAAGGTATAATTGTTCAATTTAATATTTTTCTACTACTTCCATAGTGTTAAAAGACCTGAGGAAAGAAATCACAACTGGAAGCAAGAGAAAAAAATTACATACATATGTTAATCCATCTACCAGACTATTAAGCTGAATGAAAATAATAATTCTTGTTTTAGTCTAGCAATTCTGAAAAACTTTAACATTTTATTATCTGTGTTGACAAATAATTTTAAAAATCACATTAACAGTATTTTCTGTTAGCTACTTATGACAGGAATCATTAGCAATTTAAAATGAAGAATTAATTTGCCATTCTATAAATTTGTTGGCCAACAAATATGGATTCTCCTCAAATCAACTTTGTTTTACTCCACCCTTTGCCTGTCAGCATGTTTTTTCTCATATGGTAACAATAGGTGAATGAGGAGAACAAAATACACTTTTAAATTCATCTACTTAGTTTCTCAAAGTCTCTAAGTAAAACCCATTATTCTTCATAAATTTAATTTTTTAAAAGGCTAGGGGTGGGTAAGTTAATTTCTCTTCTCTTAAACATCATTGTTCCCAACTCTCAATGCTCCTAAGCAGGCTGATCTCCTCCCTAAAGCTCTGATCAGGATTCCTTCAAAGCAGATTTCTACAGACATCGAAATGACCAGAGATCTCAGTCAGTGGAACAAAGTAACCCATAGTCAAGAAATAAAATTACACGTGATCTGAAGTGCAATGGGGCATTGCATACTGAATGGAAAGCAAGGACAGAGAAAGAAGTATAGCCTAGGTTGGTTCCACAATTACTCCTAAATGAAGGAAGAACATTAGACTAAGTGTCAATCAGTAATTCCAAGGAGAAAATACTGAGTCATTTTTCTTACCCCAGCCCAGCATAAGGAGACAGCCAATGGCCTGTGGACTCTGGAAATGGTATCCAACAACAACAACAACAATAGCATCAACAAAAGGGACTGAGCAGAGCTTTTCACATAGGAACTGGGCTGTGACATAGATATCTAATTAGAAGACCATAGAAATAAGGAGGAAGAAGTAGTGGGAGCATACATCATTGGACCTCACTTTTATCAGAGCTGGTAATAAAAAGAAAGGATGCACACCTACACACAAACAATGAATTTGGTACAGACACATTCAATCTAAGAAAAAAATGAAACTAAATGAGAAGGGAGGGTAGACTAAAGAATGGAATAGTCATAAACAAAACAATCTCCAATATTAAAGAGTAGATAACGAAGAAGGGTCTAAAAGAAAAGAGAAAGACCAAGAATCTGTGACTGGGGTTTGATCACAGGAAAGAGAAGAGAGGCAGAGCTGTGACAGTAGATTACAAAACTGACCATATATAGGGTTTCACAAGTAAATACAGAGAAACAGAAATATTATACTTTACTGACCAAAACATTATAAAATTATATTAAATATAGGAATAATGAAGACAGGATTAAAATGTAATGAAGAACTGATTAATCAGAAAATAAATCATAGAAACAACAGATAATTTCAGCAAAGATAATGACATTGATGAAACAACATACCAAAATTTGAGAGAAGCAGCCAATATAGTACATAAGGGGAAATTTATAATTCTAAAAACTTTCATCAGCAAAAGAGGGAAAACAGAGATGCAAATTTGAACATACAAGAAGAAAAATACTAGAAAACCAATAAATTTCAAACCCCAGTTAAGCACCCAAATTCCAAAAATCAAATAAGGAATTAACAAAATTAAAAACAGCAAAACAAGCAAGAAACTGAATGAGTAAATAAAACAGCACTGTTAAAAATATTACAACCTTAGCTAATTTGATTTTTAAAGATAAAAGCACTCTGTCAGAAATCAAGTATATATCATCATATAACACATATCAAGATAAATGTCCAAATGAATACATGATTAGACATAAAAGGACATCACAAACAAAAAGAGGAGAAAGGGAGAAATTATTTTTTAGAACTATTAATAGGAGAAGAGTTCACAACTAAACAAGAAATAAAGAAGTTCAGAGAAGATTTAACTGCATAGAATTAAAAAGTTTTTCCAAAAACAAACTACAAACAAAATTACATTGGAAATAAGAAGGGGAAAAGCTTTATCAAAAAGCTTCTCTGAGGAACTGATTCAACTTTATGAAAATAAGAAACCTTTCTCAACAGATAAGAGGTCACAGAATATGAAGAGACCATTCTAAAAGGAAGAAATCCAAGATATCATTAGCAATATGAAAAGAGGTTCAAATTACCACGAATTAGAGAAATGTAAATCAGGTTCACTGTGAGGTTTTCACACCCAGAAGATAGTAAAGATGACATAAAAAGAAAAACATCAAATGTTGGAGGGATTATGGGAAAATAAGTACATAATGCACTGTTGATGGAGTTGTAAACTGACCCAGCCATTCTCGAAACAATTTTGGTATTATGTCTAAAACATCACTAAACCATGTATACTCTTTGACCTCACAATATCCCTATTAAGTAATTAAAGTAATTAAAAAGAAAAGGGACTATTATGCATAAAATATTTATAGCATCTCTTTTTGCAGTGTAAAAAACCTAGAAACACACTTGTGTACTGGCTGAACAAACTGTGGTATGTGATTTTAATAGTATAAAATTATACCATAAGGAATGATGAAAGGGATAGCTTTGGAAAGATTTGCATGCATCGATGCAGAATAAAGTGAAAAGAACCAGGAAAACAATCTTATGCCAATAACAATGTTGTCAAAGCAAACAACTTTGAAAGATTTAAGAAATTTGAACAATGTAATTGCCAGCCATGATTCCAAAGGACTTATAAGACACGCCACTCCCTGACACAGTGGTAATGGATACAAGATGACAAATGAGACATACGTTTTTAGATGTGGCCAGGGTAGGAATTTATTTTGCTCAACTGTGTGTATTTGTAACAAGGTTTTTTTTTTCTATTGAAGATAGAGAAATAGAAAGGCAAGGGAAGCCAGTGATGATTCCCCTCTTCTCCACTCTACCCTCACCAAAAAAATAAGAAGAGAGCAGAAGGAAGACCAGAAGGAATCACAGACAAGTAGAACAATTTGGAAATGTATATGCTGAATTTATTATACACTTAGAAATAGATACTTGCTCCACAGAACAGAGATTTATAGCTTCAAGTATAATCTTCTCCTTCTGTTCAACACGATATATGGAAATACTCATTTTCCTTTGGTGTTTGTTAAGTTCAGAATACAAAGAAAACAAAATGAGAAAAAACATAATGTGCATGGTGAGACTAGTCTACAACACGTTACCAATGATAGTTTACAACTGAGAAATGACATAAAGGACACCACTGAGGACATGTATGACTGGAAGAGTAAGTGACTGTAGTAGGAATGAGGGATGAAAGATGGATAGCCCAATGCTATACTGATACCTATGTGATATCAAAATAATTAGAGAAATTTTACAGCATGTTGGGTAGATCCTTTAAAGAAATACATGAAAGACTATGATGATTGTGAGAAGGTATGGATAGATTTTGAGTTACACTGTAGTAATGCAAACCTATACCAAGATCACAGACCTATTGATTCATAAAATAATATTCTAATAATCCAATGGATTTGTGATCTTGTAGAAAGTCTAATAATAGAGAACACATGACTTCTCCATGTCTACTCATTTTTCCAAATCTATTCATGCCCTCTCGATGTATTTATCGGGGGGGGGGGGAAGGAGGTCCACCCAACGTGTTGACAGTCTGTTGACAGTATTCCTTGAGTTCTCTTAATGCATAGATATCAATGGATTACATCAGACGTTCATCCATTATGCCTTTTTCTCACACTATGACTAGCTTACATTTTTTCTTGTCAAACATTTTCCCCATAAAATGCTTTAAACCTCTCCAATGTAGTTTCTCACATGTATTGTGTTGCAGCCTTCTTACCCCTACCTCTCTCTTGCACTTTGTGAGAGCTTAAACTTCAATTTTCTGGAGACTAACATTGTGATTTACAATCATAGCACATGAATGCAGGAAGGAAGATTATCTATGGGTCTATCTTGCAAAACAATTGTGTTCTAAGGTCTTTAATGTTGTCTTTTTTCATATTTCTTTTCATATAGTCACTAGACACCATTAATTCCTTAAACCATACAGCAATAAGTAACAAACAACTCTTTCTCTCTTCTTTTTACCTTGTCAAAAAATCTTCTGTTGATGACTTTGCCTTCATGTGTGAAACATTTCTTAAAATGATTTTTAAGAGGATAAAAATAACACTTCACCTTTAACTATGGTAATATTCCCATATATCATGTGATAATTATTTATACACATTGCTTCCTGTGGGGGAAGGGAAGAGAAGGTTGAGGTTACACTAGTTACTGTTATTGAAGCTAAAGAATTCAATCAAAGCCTGCTATTGTTACTAAAAAGCATTTGGAAATGTAAAAAAAAAAGTGGGAGTAGAAAAACAGTAAACCCAGATCTTTAGTTCTTACTCACTTTTTAATGTCACCATGGGCAAGTAATCTGAAATCCTAAACCTAAAGTTTATGTATATTTAAAATGAGGTTGGACAAAATCTCCAAGGTCTTATTCATTATTACCATTCAGTGGAATTATACAAAAACTATTTAATGTTTTCATATTGCAATGGTGATGATGAAGAATACATTGTAAATGTGATATTTGCTACACACCACAAATTGCAGGTCGCTATCTAGGTCATTATCATTCAGATCAAGACTTTTAGGTTCATTGATATTAATGATTTTCCAATGAGCATGTAGGGTATCTAGAGTAGAACTGGAATCAGAACCCACAGTTCCCAACTTTGGTTCTATGAGTCCTGAAAGTCCTTACATTGCTAACAAGAAAAGCAGCTCTTGCTTGATTATTAAATATATGAATATTAAAGGAAACCTTATTACTAATCTACATGAACTGAACTATGTCAATAAATCAAAATAAACTAAAGCTTAACAAAGCTACAGAAATTATTCTATTAGATGACTCAAAATTCTAAGCTTAATAATCATAATTTTATGTTTTAGTAGAACTGAGTTGAAAAGTTGTTCAAGATCTGTTGCCTTTCTTGGTCTTTGATATACAGTATTTTTTGCTTGAATAAAATCATGCTAATGGCTGAGTTAATATGGGAGAGAAATAATAAAATTCAGTAGTATATATGGAGATTCTCAGAGGCAAAAAAATTAAACTGTAATACTTTACATTCGTATTAGTACATTACAATTTTACTGCATAATCTCATTTGATTCTCAATGTAATTCTGAAAAATGAGATAGGCAGGTATTTTATACACACATACATACACACACACACACACACACACACACACACACGATACCAATTAGAAAATTCAGGTTAAAAGAAGTTAGGAAACTTACTGAAGGTCACATGACTAACAAATGGAAGAAGTATGTCTCCAAACTCCTACTACCTCCTGCGGCCTAACCTATAGTCTCAGCTGAGAAGAGAAGCTAAACTTTCCTCTGACCATTCATCCTATTGTGCAGTGTGTTCTCTAAGAGAAGATGGCAATGGGCTAGGTCAAGCATCTTCCATTTGCCCCAAGTGACTTCCCCTAAATAGGGAGTCTACCACTTCCTACTGGCACAAGATCTCCAGCTTCAAATGGAAAAGAAACCAAACCTCCCTGGGACTATGTACCTTGTGCCTACCATCTCCTGTTTAACAGAGAACATTCTCTTAAATGAATCAATGTTTACGTGGGACTATATTACAACATGGGAGGATATACAAAAGGGTAGGAAGGAAAGGAGTAGGAGAATAGAGGGGAATGTGCAATGTGTCTGGATCAAATAGAGGGATAGCAATGAGGGGAAAGGAACACCTGTGGTATCAATAAGAAAAGAGTCTGCAGGAGAGTGGATGAAGAAAAGGGGGTTGGAGGTGGGAATCAAAAGTGGGGAAAGGAAGGAAGTCCATGCTTTAGTGGTGGGAAGGAGTTCCACTGAAAAAGGCTCCTATGGGTGAAGATAGATATTCTTTTTTTTTTTTTTTAGGCAATTAGGGTTAAGTGATTTGCCCAGGGTCACGCAGCTAGTAAGTGCCAAGTGTTTGGTCTGAGGCTGGATTTGAACTCAGTTCCTCCTGACTTCAGGGCCGATGCTCTATCCACTGCCCCACCTAGCTGTCCCCCTGAAGATAGATATTCTGTGATGGGACTTTACACTAGCTGTAGTCTGGGAATTTAGTTCTTGAAAAATCTCCTATATGGGGGCAGGGAGGAGGAGTTAGAATTTCTATGTGTAATTGGTATCTAGGGGGACTGGGAGGGCATGAACTCAGGAAAAATTTGAGGCAAATGGAGAATAAAGGTACCTGGGAGAAGGTATAGACTAGTGGTGGGTTGTATAATCAAGGACATGGTGAAAGAGGTGCCCTACTGTGGGGCACTGTCCTCTCTGACACCTGCAAAAAAACTGCCACTTTCTGGGAGTGAAGAACAATGTAAAAAAGAGAATCCAGGGGGCAAGTTATACAAGACAGTGGCAAAAACCACCCAGAGAAAAGAAGTAAGAGTATGCACACTTCAGAAAGTGTTTTTTTTTTTTTTAGGTTATATGTGTCCAATCATATAAAACATTTCCATATTAGTCATTTTGTACAAGAAAACTTGAATAAAAAAAGAATGAATGAAAGTGAAAAATAGCATGCTTCAATGTATTCAAATAATATCAGTTCTTTCTCTGGAGGCAGATAGTATCTTTCATTATTAGTCCTTTGAGACTGTCTTGGATCATTGTATTATTGAGAATAACTAAGTCATTCACAATTCTTCAAAAAACAATATTGCTGCTACTGTGTACAATGTTCTCCTGGTTCTGTTCACTTCACATCAGTTCATGTAAGTCTTTTACCTGGGAAGTTTTGATTGCAAAAGAAATACAGTGAATAGAGAGACCAAATAATTATAGGAACTATGAACTGGAATGAGGGATGAGGACAAGAGAGCCAATAGGGAATAGGGTCACCTTAAAAAAAAAGATTAGGGGACAGATGGAAGAAAATATAAACCTAATTCTCATAATTTTAAATGTGAATGGAATAAACAATCCAATAAAATGAAAAAGAGCAGATTAGACAATAAAACCCTACATTTCTTTTTTAATAGTACTTTATGTTTTCCCAATTACATGGCAAGATAATTTTAGCATTAATTTTTAAGATTTTGAGCTCCAATTTTTATCCCTCCCTCCTTATTCTCCTCTCTTCTGAAAATAGTAGGCAATTTGATATAGGTTATACATGTACTATCATTTAAAACATATTTCTATATTAGTCACATTTGTAAAAGAAGAAAAGATAAAAATGAAAAAAGCCACAAAAAAGAATAAAATAAGTGAGAAAGGTATGCTTCAGTCTACATTCAGAGTCCATTGTTCTTTATTTGGATGTGGACAGCCTTTTCCCTCATAAGTTCTTTGTACTTGTCTTGGATCATTATGTTGCTAAAAAGAGTTGAGTCATTCATAGTTGACCTTCACACAATATTGCAGATAACTATAATGTTTTCCTGGTACTGCTCATTTTACTTTGCATCAGTTTGTATAATTCTTTCCAGATTTTTCTGAAATCTGCCTGTTCATCATTTCTTACTGAACAATAGTATTCCATTACAATCATATTCCATAGCTTGTTCAGTCATTCCCCAAATGATGAGCATCTCCTGAACTTCCAATATTTCACTACCACAAAAATAGCTGCTATAAATATTTTTGCATATGTAGGTTCTTTTCCCTTTTTAATGATCTTTTTGGGATACAGATCTAGTTGTGCTATTGCTGGATGGATCAAAGGATGTGCATTTTTATAGTCCTTTGGGCATAGCTCCAAATTGTTCTACAGAATGTTTGCATCAGTTCACAACTCCACCAACTCCATTAGTGTCCCAATTTTCCCACATTCTCTCCAATATTGATAATTTTTTTGTCAATATTAGTCAATCTGATAGGTGTAAGGTGGTACCTCAGATTTGTTTTAATTTCCATTTCCCTAATCAAAAGTAATTTACAGCACTTCTTCATATGCCTATAGATAGCTTTGATTTCTTCATCTGAAAACTGCCTGGACACATCCTTTGACCATTTATCTATTGGGGAATGGCTTGTATTCTTATAAATTTGACTCAGTTCTCTACATATTTGAGAAATGAGGCCTTTATCAGAGCACTTTCTGTGAAGATTGTTTCCCAGCTTTCTGCTTTCCTTCTAATATTGATTGCATTGGTTTTGTTTATGTAAAATCTTTTACATTTAACATAATCAAAAGTATCTATTTTACATTTTTAATGCTTTCTCTCTGTTTTGTCATGAAGCTGTAACTCATATAACTTCTCCTTTAAGAATATGGATATAGATGCAGATCCAGAAAAATATGGATGCACACATGCTTAGTATTGATATTGCTTCATTGTCTATGGTACCATTTAATAAGATATAGTTTCCTTCATTATCTCTTTTAATTAGGCCAATTTTTGCTTTTTCTTTCTCTTGGACCAGGATTGCTACCCTGTTTTTTTTTTTTTTTTCACTTCACCTGAAGCATAATAGATTCAGCCCCTTATCTTCACTGTTTGTCTCTTAAGTGTGTTTCTTGGAAACAATGTACTATTTTGAGTCACTGCTATCTGTTTCCATTTCATAGGAGAGTTCAACCCATTCACAGTTATGATTACTGTGTATTTCCCTCCATTCTCTTTTTCCTCCTGTTAGTCCTCTCTCCTTTCACCCTTTTCTTCCTCAACAATGTTTTGCTTCTGTCTACTCCCTCCCCCAGTCTACTGTCTCTTCTGTTAGTCCCCCACCATCCACTTTACTTAATCTCCTCCCCTTCTACTTTCCTGTTTGGTAAGATAGATTTCTATATCCAACTCACTGTGTATATTATTCCCTCTTTGAGCCAATACTGATGACAGTAAGGTTCAAGGGATGCCCAAGCCCACCTTCCCATCTTTCCCTCTACTGTAATAGCTTTTTGTGCTTCTTCATGTGAAATAATTTATTCCATTCTACCTATTCCTTCCTTCTGTACCCGGTATACTCCTCTTTTTCATCCCTTAATTATTTTATGTCATTCCCTCCAATTCATCTTATACCCACACCCTCTATCTATATTCTTTCTAGCTGTACTATTATTGCTACAATTTTTAAGAATTATAAGCATCATGTTCCCATGTAGGAATGGAAACAGTTCAGCTCCACTGAATCCCTTATGTTTTCTTTTCCCCTTTCTCCTTTTTAGGTTTCTCTTGGGTTTTGATATTGGATATCAAATTTTTGTTCAGTTGTGATCTTCTCCTTATGAAAGCTTGGAATCCTATTTCATTGAATGACCATTTTCCCTTTGATGTATTATGCTTAATTTCACCAAGTAGGTGATTCCTGGTTATAGCACTAGCTCTTTTGCCTTCCAGAATATCATGTTCCATGACCAATGATCCTTTAAGGTTGCCATCTGCTAAGTCCTATGTAATCCTGATTATGGCTCCCCAATATTTGACTTATTTCTTTCTAACTACTTGCAGTATTTTTTTCCTTGACCTGATAGTTCTGAAATTTGGCTATAATGTTCCTTGAAGTTTTTCTTTTGGGATCTCTTTCCTGAGGTGATTGGTGGATTCTTTCAATGTCTATTTTGCCCTCTGATTCCAGGATATCAGGGCAGTTTTCCTTGATAATTTCTTGAAAGATGCTGTCCAGGTCCTCCTTTTTTTTATTAAAGATTTTTTTTATTTTATAAATTATATTTAACATATGTTTTTAAAACTTTGGGTTCCAAATTTTCTCCCTTCCTCCTTCCCCACCCACCTTCATTAAGAAGGCAAGCAACTCAATACAAGTTATACATGTGTAGTCATGCAAAACATTTCCATAGTAGTCATGTGGTGAAAAACTAAATATATTTCCCTCAATCCTATCCTACCCCCATTTATTCTATTCTCTCTTTTGACCCTGCCCCTCCTCAGAAGTGTTTGCTTCTGATTATCCCCTCCCCCAATCTCTCTTCCCCTCCATCACCCCCATGCTCTCTTGTACCCTTCCCCCCTTATTTTCCTGTAGGGTAAGACAGATTTCCATATCCATTTGAGTGTCAAATCCTATGAGAATAAGATTCACTCATTCCCTCTCACCTTCCCCATTTTCCCTCCACTCTAAGAGCGTTTACTTTTCTGTTTTTTTTGTGAGATAATTTACCCCATTCTATCTCTCCCTTTCTCCTTCTCCTAGTATAATCCTCTCTCAGCCCTTAATTTTATTATCCAGATATGACCCCTTCATCTTCAACTCACCCTGTGTCCTCTATCTATCTATTTATTTATCTATCTATATCTATCTATCTACATATATATACATACATATAATTCTTTCCCTCCAACTACCCTAATACTGACAAAGGTCTCATGAGTTACAAATATCATCTTTCCATGCAGGAAGGTAAACAGCTCAACCTTAATAAGTCTCTTATGATTTCTCTTTCCTGTTTGCCTCTTCATGTTCCACTTGAGTCTTGTATTTGAAAGTCAAATTTTCTATTCAGCTCTGGTCTAATCAAGAATGCTTGAAAGTCCTCTATTTCACTGAATTACCATTTTTTCCCTTGAAGGATTATACTCAGTTTTGCTGGGTAGGTGACTCTTGGTTGTAATCCTATCTCCTTTTTCCTCTGGAATATTATATTCCATGCCTTGCAGTCCCTTAATGTAGAAGCTACTGAGTCTTGTGTTATCCTGATTGTGTTTCCACAATACTTGAATTGTTTCTTTCTGGCTGTTTGTAATATTTTTTCCTTGACCTGGGGACTCTAGAATTTGGCTACAATATTCCTAGGAGTTTTCCTTTGGGGATCTCTTTCAGGAGGAGATTAGTGGATACTTTCAATTTCTATTTTGCCCTATGGTTCTACAATATCAGGGCAGTTTTCCTTGATAACTTCTTGAAAGATGATGTCTAGGCTCTTTTTTTTGATCATGGCTTTCAGATAGTCCAATAATTTTTAAATTCTCTCTCCTGGATCTATTTTCCAGGTCAGTTGTTTTTCCAATGAGATATTTCACATTGTTTTCTAATTTTTCATTCTTTTGGATTTGTTTTACAGTGTCTTGATTTCTCATAGAGTCACTAGCTTCCAATTGCTCTATTCTAATTTTTAAGGAAGTATTTTCTTCAGTAATCTTTTGGACTTCCTTTTCCATTTGGCCAATTTTGCTTTTTAGGGCATTCTTCTCCACATTGGCTTTTTGGACCTCTTTTGCCATTTGGGTTAGGCTATTTTTTAAGGTGTTATTTTCTTCAGTATTTTTTTGGGTCTCCTTTAGCAAGCTGTTGACTTGTTTTTCATGATTTTCTTGCATCACTCTCATTTCTCTTCCCAGTTTTTCCTCTACTTCTCTTACTTGCTTCTCAAAATCCCTTTTGAGTTCTCCCAAGGCCTGGGACTGATTAATATTTTTCTTGGAGGCTTTGGATGTAGGAGCTTTGACTTTGTTGTTTTCTTCTTGTTGTATGTTTTGATCTTCTTTGTCACCAAAGTAATATTCTGTGGTCTGACTCTTTGCATTGCTTGCTCATGATCCTGGCCAATTACTTAAGTTATAAACTCTTTGTTAAGGTAGGGGTCTGTTTCTAGTGTGGAGAATGTACTGTCCCAAGCTTCAGGGGTTTTGTGCAGTTGTTTTCAGAGATACTTCTAGGGATCTGTAAATTTTCAGTTCTTCCAAGGTGCCATGATCAAGGGCGAGGTGTTTATTCCTTTCCTGGCCTTTGCTCTGGTCTATGAGTGACCACAAGCACTCTTTTCTGCCTTGAAACTGTGAGGAGGATTTCCTCTCCACTACCACTACAAGTTCTACCATGCCAGTGCTCCTCCTTGCTCCAAGACCACCACCTAGAACTGTCACCCAGATCCAAGCATGGGCAAAGCAAGAGAATCCTGCACCAGCAAAGAGATCCCTGCAATGCCCCTCTGATCAGCCACTAGATTTCCTCCTCAGTCTGTGGGCTGGAAGGTCAGGAGGCAGCCACCACCCTGGGGCCGAGCTTGGGGACTGGAGCTGAGACCTCCATGCTTCTCTCTCACCACAGACATAAACTTTTCCCACTGACCTTCTAAGTTGTCTTTGGTGTTCATAGGTTGAGAAGTCTGGAAACTGCCACAAGCTGCCTGTGATTCAGTCCTCTGAGGCCTGCTCCAGGTTCACTGTAGCCTGCGCGTCACATCAAGTTGTGTTCCTCTCCCAGTCCAGTACAATATACCTTTCCAATCAACCATCCAGGTTGTCTTGGGCTGGAAATTTGTTTCACTCTGTCTTTTTGTGGGTTCTGCTGCTTTAGAGTTTGTTTAGAGCCATTTTTCATAGGTATTTGGAAGGGTTTGGGAGAAAGCTCAAGCAAGTCACTACTTTTACTCCGCCATCTTGGCTCTGTCCCCCAAGTCCTCCTTTCGATTATGGCCTTTAAGTCCAATGATTATGACACCGTGTTTCCTGGATGTCTTTTCCAGGTCAGCTATTCTTCCAATCAGGTATTTTACATTTTTTTTTCTATTTTTCATTTTTTTGTGTTTGTTTGATTGACTCTTGATGTCTCATAAAGTCCTTAGCTTCCACTTGCCCAATTCTAACTTTTCAGGAGTTGTTTTCCTCAGTTAACTTTTGTACTTCCTTTTCTATTTGGTCAATTGTACTCTTTAGGGAGTTGTTTTCTTCAGTGGATTTTTGTATCTCCTTTTCCATTTGGCCAATTCTACTTTTTAAGCAATTTTCTTTTTCCAAGTTGTTGACTTTTTTCATAATTATCTTGCATCACTCATTTCTTTTCCTAGTTTTTCTCCTACCTCTCTTACATGAGTATATAGCTCCTTTTTGAGCTCTTCCATGACTTCTTTCTGGGCTTGAGATCACTTCCCATTTTTGTTTGGGGCTTTACCCATAGGTGTTTTGACATTGCTGTCCTCTTCTAAGTTTGTGTCTTGATCTTCCCTGTCATCATAATAATTTTTTGTGTTCAGATTATTTGTTACTGTTTTTTGCTCATGCTTTTTGGCCTTTTCCCTTTCTTTTACATTTGAACTCTGCTACAGGCAGGGAAGTGGTATTGTCAAAGGTTTTTCGTGTCAGGGGCTGCAGGCATAGGCTGTTTACCTGGTGATGCACTGATGCCCATGGGGGGGACCCTCCTATCTGGTCCTTTGCTGAGGGGGTGGAGGGTAGCTGGCACTGCTGGAGGCCATAGAGGTCTGCCAGCTTACCTGGTACTAAGCCAAGGTCCTAGTGCTGGTGTCTGATGCTTGCTCAGGTCAGTGGGGTGTTTCGGTATTTCCCCAGGGCTACCCTGAAGCACATGGAAGTTTGGCTGCTGGAGGCTGCCTATTTTCCCAAGGCTATGCTGAAGCACTTGGCAGGACCTACACTGGTGGCTGCCTGTTTGCATAAGCACTCTAGTGTCTACTTGTTTGCTGAGGGCTATGTTGAAGCATGGAGAGGTCTGGCCACTAGAAGTTGCCTGTTTGCCCAGGGCCACAGAGAAGCATGTGGCAGTTCTTGGAGCTGGAGTCTGCCCACACCCCTGGCTATGCTGAAGCACATGAGGGGTCCTGGTGTTGGCATTTGTCTGACCCACTACCCTACTGCTCAGGATTTCCTACTGGTTTGCTTAGGTGGAGCTTACTTCTGGCTTGTTGGGATGCTTCCTTTCCTAGAACCACTCTCCCCTTTTACCCAAGTGAGACAGACTTTTCCTGCTGATCCTCCAAGTTTCTTTGGCTAAAAGGTTGTTTCACCCCCATCTTTTTGCTGGTTCTGCTGTTCCAGGATTTGTTTTGGGATGCTATTTGATAGTTGTTTGGAGGTGAATATGAGAGAGTTATAGTGATTTACTACTTTCTCCACCATCTAAAAACCCTACATTTCTTGCCTATAAGAAAGATATTTTTAAAGCAAAGACATACATAAAATAAAGGAGAGGATAGAAAAAAATTACTATGAATCAAGTGAATCCAAAAAAGCAGAAGTTGCAATCGTCCAATCTGATGAAACAAAAACAATAAAAAAAAGAAAGAAATTTAGATGGGAGCTGGGGAAAACAGAGAGGGAAGCTAATGGTAGTGCTACCCATAAAAGAAAAGAAACTAGAAGTGTCACAGTAACATTTTTAATATGACAGAAGATAACAGAAAGTTGAGAAGAAAGTTCAGATAAGCAGAATAATTTTGCAAGTAATACTGAGTTTATAATATATTCAATTTCTTAAAAAAGCTTTCTATATGCATATATATGTGTATAATATACATGGTTCACATATAATCCTCTTCATGTTCTACTTTGTATATATAAATGCATTAGGCTCAAGGCATCCATGTAAACTGAAACATTTTCAGTCCATCTAATTACTCCCTGTTTTTCTTCTTTTCCTTCATATGCAAGAACAGGATTTGCAACTTCTATTTCATTTGAGGTCGGGGTATAGGAAACTGTATTTAGGAACAACCCCTATAACTTCAAGAGATTCTACTGTAAGACTAAGCCCCCAAGCACAAGGCTTTGAGAGATTGTTTATGTTGTTTGAACTGTCATTCATGAGTGAATGCTTGTGGAGGAGGGGTGTTAAGTGAAATTTCTAGGTACTAAAGTTTTCCATATTAATTCACAAGATTTTTATACCTTACAGATGGGGTTCTTCCTTTTACTGTGTATTTAGAGGGAATTACTCTGTATCTGGTGCATAGTTCATTATGGGAGGAGTGAAGGATTGACAAAGTATTGCAAAAGGGAATTAATTTACCACCTTGGTCACATGACTTACCAATTTTCATAATCTCATTTAAATAATTCAAGACCGAATTGCTTCACCTAAATTCTACAACCTTCCCCCCTCATCTTTTCTAGCTTTTTACTAATTCTGATCTTGGCTCTGACAAATCTCACTGTACACAGACACCTGATTCAGTAACGACTCATGTCAGTAATGAAAATTTCGCATCTCTTAAAATATAACCAATTTAATTATTTGTAATGTTATTTTGTGTTCAACATGTCTAGATAGTAACAATTCTTTCCTTGAAGAAGTATTCATGCTATAAAGGTGTAAGGTTTTTATGCTGTCTACAACTCTGTGGCTCTCTGACCAAAGTGTTCTAATATATTTCTCACCACTCTTCACCTATTCTCATCTTTTAATTGAAGATATCAAGTATCAAAGTGTACCCTGATTTTATCAGCAAAGTCTTATCAAGTTCTTGGCAGAATTTTTCTATGTTATTCTCTGGAATTGACATTGGCACTTTAGCTGCAATTATTTTCATGGTGCTCTTTTTGCAAATACTTAATATAAGCACTACAATTTGAGATGAAAAATATCCCATGAAATAATCCTTCTTACTAAATTTCAGTGTATGATATAGCCAGTTCTGCCAACTCCTTTATTTTCCCAAGGAGTACCTATGGACCATATCCTTCTCTTAAGAGGTAACTTTTTTCTTCTACTTTCATTTTTATTAAGACCATCAAAATTAATATTCAATTCTCTCTAGAATATTTTCATTCAAAGGTCTCACATTAAGAAGACTAAAAACCAAGTTAAAGTTTGCAAATCATTTATAATAGTTTATAAACTGTGATTTTTTATTACCTGCTGCCTTCTTTTCTGTCTTTGTTCCACAATCACTTCAGAAATAGAAGAAGGGCTATACATGACTAAGGACCATTCTGTATGTTTCTGTTTTGTGTGTTTTCAGGATTCACCACCAAATATCTAGTCTACTGGTGATGAGCCTCTCTGTATTCAGCTAGGCATATTCTTGGAAGGCTGACACTACTGCCGCAACTACAATCAACTTCTCCACAAAATCCTCAGTTAGTGCCTTATCACGGCACAGTGGTGACCCTGGATTCTCAAAGGTTGTAACAACAGAATGTAAGACCTGGCTTATACCAGCCTGAAGGGTTATTTGCTGCATACAGATTTAATAATGATATGGTTTCATTACTTATGGTACCTTTAGAGCATAACGTAGTATTCTTACATCATGACCTTTCTTTATCTTTCTTAACAGTGTCAATTTCTGAACTCTTAAATATAAATCCTGATCTTTTTAGGGGCACAGTAAAATTGGTTCCAGCCCCTTATGTGTGGTTGAATGAATGAATATATGAATGAATGGAGGGATGAATGAAAAGTATCTATTAAGTGCTTACTTGTGCAAAAGGAAGTGCTAAGTGATGGGGAATCAAACAGAAAAGCAGAGGTAGTCATTGCCCTCAAGAAATTTGGATGCTAATAGGTGAAACAATGCAAAACAGATGGAAAAGTCCCATGGTTCTTAAGATGCAGTGACAAAGCAGATGGTAATAAATCTTTTTTAATGTCATTGCCACTAATAAAACCATACCCAATTTTGATTGTGAAGTATTTGATAGTGTCAAGTATTTTAGCGACCAGAACTTTATTTTCCAGGTTTTCAGTAATTGTGGTTACTGAGTAGACAAGAGGATGAAGCACCTGGAAGAAACAGTTGTCAAATCCAATTTGACACAGCAGTGGTTGCTTTGTTTGATTATGGCTGTGGGGAGATTGGCTGGAAATAGGATTATTGCTTGAGGAGCACTGTTATTTCCAGGGCTCTTGGGGTCAAGATCCTGGGCTGTCTTTATCTGGGATTGAGTGGTTATTATGGCAGAAGAAGGAGCAGAGGTTTGACTCACCTGGACATGCTGCCTCCTGCCTCTCCCACTCTCAGGGAGACTTGCTGTTCTAATACTCTATATCCGATGTCCAGTACCCCAACACTGCTTTATACCCTCGTATCCACCCCTATAAAGCCCAAGAACATTATCCTATTTCTGACCTTATATACTGACCACTTCTCTCTGAATGTCCTTTGGTCCTGATAAACCCTAGAGTACTAAATAAATACCCACTCCCCAAATATCAGAGGTGATCCTATGCAATCCCTGCTCAAGAAATATCTCCTGATCATCCCATCAAAACTCATTTCGAGACACCTTTCTGAGAAATATGAATATTCTTTAATACCTTTCAATGGTTGGGGCTGGCTCCTAATCCCTACCATATACCATCTTCTCAATGATTATCCTACAAAGGCCTCACTTTTTCTGATATCTCCCTTAATGTCTGTATTTATCTTTTCACATAGTGCATCCCCTCAATAGATTTTAAATTCCTTGAAGACAGGAGCTGTCATATTTTCATCTTTGTATTCCGAATGGTCATCAGTGCTTTTCACATAGCAGCCATTTATATATTTGTTCAATTGAGCCAAAAGATATTTACACAAAAGAACTCTTAACAGTAACAAATACTCAACTTTGAAACAAAATTATTAATAAGAGTATAGAATCCATCTCTTTTCACTGCTCTTTTACACTTCTATAGTTTACTCTCTCTTACATCTCTGTTATTTACATTTGGTAGTTGTTACTCTGTGAGCCACTGAATTGCTTAGAGTAACTTACATGAGTCTCTCTATATACCTATTCCAAAGTTTATCTGTAGCTGAAACAAAGAAGGATATTCTCTATTAATCCTTGTTTGGTGTTTTTTGATTGTTTAAATAACATAATTGTCAAGGAAGCAATGCACTGTGGATCTATGGAAGTTCCTTCCAATGTTTTCATTTTTTTAAAAAGAAGCCTTCAGTTTTTTAGCAGTGCAGCATTTTATTTTTCCATATCTTCTCCCCCCACCTGCCTTTTTACTTGCACATTCCTGCTTGTCCTTTTTTGCCATTATCACATGTATGATTCATCTATTCATCATCTGACAGATTTACTAACTCACTTGCCTACTTGGCATTTATAAGTTCACTATGTTCATAGTCATCCTCCAACTACCAAACTGTCATCCATTATGACATACCAACTGTCCATTCATCATTTGCCAGCCAAATTTGTCCTTTCCTTCTGAGCCACCAAGATCTCATTTGTCAGATTTTTTAATTTCTCTTTGCTTATTGATTACCCTTTGGGCATTCATTGGCTCTTCAAAATTGCTCCAGTCTGCCTTTAGTTTGGTCTCATTTGTTAATTGTTATATGCTCTTTTTCACTCATGTTTACTTGACAGCTTTCCAGATTCCCTTCTTTCCAGACAGAAGAAAAGTTAGAGGACTGCAATTTATAGTTGTAGTGCATTCTTTCGGTCTTTCTTACATTGTAAAGAATTTGGTAAGCAAGAACTCAGGTAAAAGTAGAGTAGTAATCTACTACAACATTGGTATAAAAACCATGATAATAAGTATTGTATCATGATTAATATTTACAAAGTAAATAATAATGTGCTATCTCATTGGATGTTCACAACAACACTGTAAAGTTGGCATTATTTATTTTATATTATAATATATTAGTTATATTAATTTAATACCTTTGTTATTAATATCTAATAAATTAATATAACATTATCCCATAATATAATTATATAATAATTAATATATTATATAATTTATACTATATATTATTTGTTATATTATTATTATATGTTATTTATTTTCCCCATTTAACAGATGAAGAAAATGAGGATGAAAGAGGTTAAGTGATTTACCCAGGTAACAAAACTATAGTCAGTGCCTATGGCAGAATTCACATTCAGGTCTTCCTCACTCTAAGTTCAATATTCTATCCACTGTGACAACTAGCTGCCTCCAAATTGTCTGTCTGCATGCAACTTATACTTCTTATTTCAGAAAAAAAAACTCTGGATAGTAGACATGATTTTTTAATAAATTATAGACTTTATTCGCTCCCTCTGCAAAAAGGTGGGAAACTGTTCACATCCCTCCTACATCCTGGCTGATCTAGTACATGAATGAATCAATCAAAAAACATTTATTAAATGTCTGCAATGTTCTAGACACCATATGAAGCATTATAAATACAAAGAAAAATTAAGACTCCCCCCTATTTCAAAGATCTTGCATTCTACTCCTCTATTGATTGTGGAGTGGGAGATAGGGGGTCCACACTCATCTCTTTCATTTTGAGAGGAGAAAAATTTAGCGATATTTTAACCTAGATAACTAAAAGGTTGTGTTTTTTTTTTTTTTTGAGTAATAGCACTGTTTTCATTTTATGGCTAGTGAAACAGGCCAAGTAAGATTGAATATTTTCTAAAGGTCACTTACCAAATCAGCAATGTAGCTGGCATTTATAGAACTAGCATTTATACAGTGCTCTAAAGTTTGCAATGCTCTTTAAAATATTATCTTATTTTACCATCACAACAACCTTGGGGGGGTAGGTGCTATGATTATCCCCATTTTATAGATGAAACTGAGGCAGACAAAGGTTAAGTAATTTGTCCAGTTTTCAAGTAAGTGTCTAAGACTTACTATTTTCTAACAGTATCTGCCTATGCCACTTAGCTGCCTCTAAAATTCAGGTACTACAACACTTAAGCTTTAGTCATCAGATTAAATTATTTATATGTCAGAATTCCATCACAGAAGTTAAAACTTCCAAAATGACATCATACTCTGATGATAGACAATAAAAAGTACCAAATTAACGCAAAAATAAAAGTGAGCTTTGTTTTTCTGTTTTAACTTTAGATTATATAATCAGAAATCATAGATGAGAGCCTAGAAAGACCTACCTTAAAGGTCATCAAATTCAATCCCTTCATTTTGCAGAGGAAACACATGAGGCCCAGGGAAGGTAAATAAGTTTTTGTTGTCCCATACAAAAGTACCTTGTTCAGGATTTTCATGCCAGTCCTCTGGTTCCAATTCTAGTATCTTTCCAATGCATCATACTGCCTCTGATTCATTTTCTTTATTTTCTTTTTTAAATTTTTTGTTGTTGCCTGAGATTCTTAAAATTTAGCCACTGCTCAGATTCTTATAATCTAGCTACTGCTTACTCATGTTCAGACTCCTTAAGGGTCTGCCCAATATGACAAAATTCTAATAAACCCTGTCTTTGGCTGAAAGAAGGCTTGGGTCAAATTCTTTTGGGCAGGACCCGGGTGTTGTGATATTGGGGTCCCAGCACCCCTGGACCCCTAAACCACATCATTTTGGTGGCCTGCATGGGGAAACTGCCTAATCCCAAGTTCTTCTCCAGCCAAGACTTGAAGGTATGTAAAAGCTCATAGGATTTTATTTTGAGCTATCTGATGGGTCATAATCCATCAATAGTCAATAATCCACCATCTGAGAGAAATGCCACAAGCTACTCAGAGAAGGTGATACTGGTGGGAAGCCAGCATTGGGAAAAGCTGAGGGGACAATTTTAGCCTCAGTCTAAGAGGGGATCCTCCTGGCTCAGTTTTCCCATTATGTTCTTTTGAAAGGGAATGTTACCCACCTGGCTATTCCTGAGTCTGTCTATAAGGTGGATTTGATACTGTTTAGTTGGAAAACTGAATCCAAACAGAGCTAAGGATGCTTTATCCTCTCAAAGTTGGGCCCTAAATCTAGTCCCCATTTTATATCTGGGCCCTGGAGTCTTTTCTGTCAGATCTGTGTCTTCCAGATTACAGCCCATTCACCTACAGTTGGTAGCAAATAGCGGGTACCAGTCAATGTCTTCCCATCGTTCCCTGGATGCAGCCTCTGCATAGTTCCAGTCAACCTCCTCTTTGGGACCCCCTGCAGTCAGGGACAGCTCTACGCCCCTTGCCAGCAGGAAGCAGTTTCAGAAGCCGAGCTCTTTGCCCCTTACTCCAAAAGAATTTGAGTCCCATTTGTTTGAGAGGGGAATGATGGGGTTGGTATCTAGACCCCAGAAAGGAAAAACCCTGGACTTTCCCCACTTAGCCAAATCTCTGGCATTTGCCTGAGGCTATAATCCCATCAACTGGCCTTTCATTGTGGCTACACCCAATCCCCCAGTTCTGTCACCTTTAACCTAGCCTGGACTTCCTTTGTTTACTAATGTTCAGATTCCTTAAGAGTCTGCCCAATATGATGGATGTTCTAATAAACCTTGTCTTTGGCTGAAAATTTTTTTTGTTGTTGTTTGTGATTCCTCCTGGCTTTCCTTGAAAAAACTGCTTCAATGACCCTCTTTTCTTCTTTTCTTTCTTTCTTTCTTTTTTCATAACTCTATACTAGAGCCCCTTTCCTCAATGGAAAAAAAAGAAAAAAGAAAATTCTTGTAACAAATATGCATAATAAGCCAAAAAAATTTCCATAGTAACAACATCCAAAAATGTGAGTTTTATTCTGCATCTTTTCTATCACTTTACAAGGGCCTTTTGTATTCATGTTTCTTCATTACTGAGGAAGCAAGTTTCTTGCTGCCTCAGACTTAGATCTACCCCATAATTAGAGGTCAAAATAAGTCTCAAGAAAGGGATTATACTTAAAAGATAAGAAAATTACTTGCTACTCAAGCTGAAGTAGATTCTGAATGAGCAGTGCAAAGTCAGAACACCTACTTGGTCATATAAAGAGAAGGAAAAAATGAATGCACAGCTACAAGAACAAAAATAAAAAAAAGCCATTGAAATTGATACAACTTGACTTATTCAAATGAGTCATTGACACATGGATAGGGGAAAGGGCATCAAAATTAATTATGACAATTTTAAGTACAAAGTTTTTAAAGTTACAGATTGTTTACCAAGTTATAAAGTGTTCTTTAGAAATTTCTGCTTCTCTTATGACTTAAAGTAGCTACATTCTTTTGATTAGTAATTATTAAGATAGAATTTTCTGCTATAATTTTTTCCACTTGAAGTCACTCATAAAAACTATACTATAATAATGCTACCCTGCATCTGGTATGCTTTTAAAAACACTTATTCTGAACTTAACACCACACAAAATGAGCATTTCTATATACCAAGTAAATAATGAGTTACACATAAAATATAAATTTATATTACATTCAGCTTGCTATTCTTTTTTAAGGACATAATAAATTCCACTTGTAACTTCCAAAACTGTTCTGTTCATCTGTATTTCCCTCAGAATTTCCTGCTATTTGTTTCTGTACATTTTAAAATGTATCAATTAAGGTCTTTTCCTGTTTTTTTTTTTTTTAAATATTACTTCAAGCCTCTTCTCTCTTCCCCAGTGCCACCCACTCAATTGAGGGAGGGGAAAAAGAAAACAAAAACCTTCTGACAAAAATGCATAGTCAAGGAAAATAAATTCACTGATTGGTCTCATTCTGCACCTTGAGACCATTACCTCTCTGTCAGAAGGTGACTAGCACTTTTGATCATCAGTTCCCTAGGGTCACAATTGGTCATATTTATAAATTTTGTTGCAAACCTTAAATATAAATACTAGCTATTAATCATGATTGTTTTTCTTTACAATGTTACTTACTTGCTTCTGATAAGTTCAAGCAAATCTTTTTACTTTTTCTAAAATTGTACTTTTTAAAAATCTTATAGTACTTTAATATTTAATTATATTCGTATTCTATAAATTGTCCAGTCATTACTCAATTAATAGCTCTTCCTCTGTTTTCTCTTCTTTCCTATAAACAAAAAAAGCTACTCTAAGGTATTATTCTGAGTGATAAAGGTCCTGGCAAGTCCCTCCAGTGGGCTGCGCTGCAGGCATGTGAGAAAGTTTTAAAGGATTAGGCAGATAAGATCTTTATCTTAACTGATTCTTTGGCAGTAGTTTATGCATCTGGCAGAATACAGTATGGAAAAAAAGAGAATTGGACAATGAAAGGCTCTTTTTGGTGTTAGGATCAATGCATGTAAGTCATTTATGAGTCACCTTAACACCCAGAGACATTGTATGCCTTCAGGTGAATTGAACAAGTAGGTTGCTGTCCTTAGGAGAAGAGCAAAATTCAATGATGCCATGTTGCAGTTGGTTTGGGACTACATGTTCCCACCTAAAGAAGGATGACAACTACTCCTGTCCAGCTATGTTCCTCATGCCAATCAGTGCACACACTTCTCAAAGACCAATATAGCATGATTTGATGTGGTCTCCAACCTTCCTCCAACTGGCAAAATGACTTTTCTAGCCCCCTTCCATCATCTTAGATTAAAAGGTTTGCTCTTACTGTAATTTACAGCTATTCAGATGATAGTATGGTAATACAACTCATTTGCCACTACTTTAGCAATGACTACAGCTCTCCCTGAACATACCATCCTTCCTTATGGAACATGTGTTGTCTGTAGCTCTCACTGAACATACCACCCTTCCTTCCTTATCAGGCAGAGGACTCACTTTAGCACAAAGTAGATCCAAGTTTGGATCTGCTGCCATAAACCCATGGAGTTTTCAACATCATTTAATTAAGTAGGATCAACTGAAAAAACGACTAATTCTGACAGCACATGTAACATCCTCTTGCCACTGTCTGCCACCTCATTATCAACAGGAGAGCAGTATGTTTCATCATCTGTTCTCCAGAACTAAGGTTGTTTGTTGACACTAATCTGAACTGTTTCTTTTTATACAAATGATAACCTGTAGGAAATAAAACTTGATATACACTGCATAATAAAAATTAGGTTAACTCTGAATTCTCTGATAATTTTGTTTCCTGCTTCTGCCATACAATTATGCAACAACAACCAAAAGCAAAACAAAATGAAACAAACAAACAAAAAAAAAAAACAGGCTCTGCTAGTAACACCCTTCGCTGAAGAGTGGTTGAATCATATGAAGGAAAATGTTCCAACATCCCATAGCCTCAATGAACAATTTCTTAGCTGGATAAGTAGAGACATTTGCTAAGAAGTGTCTATTAGATTTATTCTCAATTAATATAGTTCTGTATACTGTTCACACTTATGATTTGTATGCTTGCTAATACCTTTAAAATTAACTATGCCACAGACATATCAAATACTTCTAAGCAGTCATAATTCTTCTAGTGCTATATCTATATTATTATAATTGCCTTCTTTCTGAAAAATAGGCACTTTGAATCTAGTGGCACTTCAGTTATTACTTTACTTATATTAAAGCTATCTCAGCATATTAGGTCTTTCTTAATGATTTTTTTTCCTATCAAGAGACTTATGAGGACCTCAGGACAAAAGAGGGACATTATAAAAATAAGGTATTTTACAGGTGAGACAAGCGGGTCTAAGATAAGCTAGACAATTATTAAGAATTCTTTAAAATAATTTCCCCTTTTTTGTTGTTGTAATTTGCCAAGATGAAGATGTGTTTGGTGTTACTGAAAAGAATGAAGTGGAACACATGAACGATATATCATGAATAAGTGTAATTAAATTATCAATAGACATTTATTAAGTGCCTACTATGTGCCAGGATTAGAAACAAGAATTTACTATTTAATTAAATGCATCATTTTGTAGCCTCAGTTAATGACCTATGCAAGGAGTCTTTAACCTTTTTTGTGTGTGGTGGACCTCTCTGGCAGGCTGGTGAACCCTATGGCTCCTTTCTCAGAATCTTTTTGAAAAAATTACTATATTAAAGAAATGCCAAATGTCAGTTAAAGATTTAATTTCTTACCATTCACAATTCATGGACCCAGCCACTTGCCTCTCAAATCTATCCTCTGGGTTTGTGAAGAATTCCTAATCTATACTATAGTTGTTCAGTCACATTCAACTCTACATGACCCCATGGACTTTGTCCATGGGGTTTTCTTGGGAAAGATACTGATTTTGATTTGCTTCTCTAGAGTATCCCTGTTTTATAGATGAGGAATTGAGACAAATAGAGGATAAGTGAATTGCCCAGAGTCACACAGCAAGCAAGTGTCTGAGGCTAGATTTGAACTCAGATCTTCCTGACTCCAGGCACACTGTACCACATAGCTGCCCCTCATCCATACTATTGTTGCTGTTGTTGAGTCATTTCAGTTGTGTCCAAATCTTTGCAACCCCATTTGAAGTTTTCTTGGCAAAGATATGGGAGTGGTTTGCCATTTCTTTCTCTGACTTATTTTACAGATGAGGAAATTGAGGTAAACAGGGTTAAGTGATTTGCCCAGGGTCACACAGTTAGTAAGTGTCTGAAGCCAGATTTTAATTCAGGAAGATGAGTTTTCCTGATTCCAAGTCCAGCCCTATTCACTGCATCACCTAGCTGTCCCTGATCTATACTATACTCTAGGCCAGGGATGGAGAACCTGCAATCTGGAGGCCGCATGTGGTCCTCTAGGTCTTTAAGTATAGCCCTTTAACTTAATCCAAACTTCACAGAACAAATCCCCTTAATAAAAGGATAAAACTTGGATTCGGTCAAAAGGCCTTCAAGGACCTAGAAGGCTACACCCAAGGACCTAGAAGACCTCATGTGGCCTTGAGGTTGCAGGTTACCCACCCCTGTTCTAGGCACTAATCAGTCTACCCCAAAAGAAAACAGAGAAAGAATGGCCAGGTAGTCAGTTATGCTGAGAAGACTGAAGGGTAAAGTCTTACTTTTTATTATGGTGTAAAACTATATCACTTTATGATGTCATAAGAATTAGAGCTAGAAGGAATCTTACAGATCATCTAGCTCAGTGGTGTAAAACTCATAAAGAAATGGATCCCTGCAAGCCACAAACCAACTTAGAAAACCACAAATTAACATTATCTGCATTGTGTTGTATTTTTTGTTTATTTTAGCAAATTTCGCAATTATATTTTCATCTGGTGCTAGCAGCACTTGGAATTTTGCTAGTGCCTGAAGCCCCAGGGCTTACAATTGGAAACCTATACTCTAGTCCAGACCTCATATTTTATAGATATGGGGTGTCTAGGTGGCACAATTGATAGAACTCTGGGCCTAGAGTCAGGAAAATGCAAATTCCAATCCTACTTCAGACACTCACTAGCTGTGTGACCCTGGGCAAATCACTTAATCACTGTTTGCCTTGGCAAAATGAGGAAAATAACGGCACCTACTTCCCAGGGTTGTTGTGAGAATTAAATAACATAATAATGGTAAAGTGCTTGGCACAAAGTGTAAACATAATTATTAGCTGGTGGTGGTGGGTTGAGTAGTGGTAGTGGTTGTCATCTAGGTGTTTCAGTAGCTAGAGCACTGGGCCTGAGCCAAGAAGACCCGAGTTCAAATGTGACCTCAGACATTCATTGGTTGTGTGACCCTGGGCAAGTCCCTTAACTTCTCTTTGCCTCATGGGGATAATAATAGTACCTGCCTCCCAAGACTTTGTGGGATCAAATGAGGCAACAATTGCGAAGTGCTTAGCACCATGCCTAGCAAATAATAAGGAATAAATAAATCTTAGCTATTATGAGGAAACTGATATCCAGTGGCTTACGAAAGCCACACAGCCTATTAGCAGCAAGACTCAACTAAAATTTATATTTCCTGACTCCTAATCTAGAGCTCCCCTCAAGAGCCACTAAAATAACACTTGGTAAATTACATAACTTAAAAAGTAATTAAATGACATATACTTACGTACCTGCTGCTGGTCTGTTCATCATTAACTTCAATTGCTAATTTATAGACTATCTCTAGGGAAAAATCAAGTTTTCTTTGGCCCTAAGCCAAATAATATCACAGGTCTTGACCAAAACAAAAACCCTACATGCATATTTGAGAATATTACTTAATTAATGTATGAGAAGGGAACAGAAAATGGATATTCAACAACACACCACATCTTTACAAGAAAATTGACTCAAAGGTATAAAGAATACAAGATCCCACTGTGTTTATTGTTAGCTAATTAAAAAATGTGATTCAATAAAGTCGAATATCATTTAAATTTAAAAACTCTCCTACAGTAATGTAGCTGATATTTACAAGAAAAAACAATAAAGGTTTTTTGAAGTATATAAAAATGGATAGAACTTTGCTTAATTATACTTTAAAAAAACAAGTAAAACAACAAGCATATAGTGTGCTTGCTATAGGTGATTATTATTGTAAATAGTGTCCAGCACAGACAAGTTGAAGAAAGATTCTTTATAGATACTGAATCCTTCTAGATTGCCCCTGCCCCACTGCTTTGTCATACAGTATATTTGCATATCATTTTACACTTATAAAACAGCAAATACATTATCCTCTTTGTTCTTCACAACAGCTCTTCAAGAAAGTCAGTAGTGCAAACAGACTTTGCCAGAGGTTGAAGTAATTTGTCTATGCTTATATACCTAGGAAGTGTCACTACTAGGACTCAAAAGCTAGGTCTTCAGACTCCTCTTTTAAACAGATCGGCTTTGATAGGATTGCTTATTCAACTTTGCTTATGTTTGTCATTTCTCTCCTCCACCCCCCCCAAAAAAAAGTCTAAGTTCCTAGAAAACAAGGACTATGCCTTATACTTTTTTACCTCCAACCTTGCACAATGCTTACTTATTATTCATAAAGGATAGTGCCAAAACATATTTACAAATACCTGGGAAGCTCTTTCAACTCAACAGCCATATCAAACAGCACAGAGTTAGTACAGAAAAAGTTAGAGAGTGACTGTTTTTGCCTATATTCTAGAAGGTCATGTTTTTTTTTAAAGCAAAAACATAATTAATTGATGGTAGAATCATTTTGCAGAGTCAGCACAACCCTTAGGACTAATAAACTTGAAGATTAGGGTTGTTCACTAGCTGGCATTAGAGCAAAATTTATACAACCAAATATCAGCAGCTGCAACAAAGAGCTCAAAGCCTTCAATGAATTTTAATGTAAAAGAATATGAATCTGGCTATTTGGAGCAAATAGATTCATAAACATGTAGTATTTCCTCTAGTGAAGACATTTTCACATTTTAAGCTTTCTTGATCAAGGCTCCTGAATACTTTATCATAATCATGAAATTTATTACTCATCTATCATTGCTGAGTCTAAGAGATCTGGGACAAGCACATCTCATTCCATAATATTTAAATTTAGGGACATTAATTGAAAGTAAATTATTTAAACTATAATTTATAAAATAAATCACACTTTTTCAATATTGCAACGAATTTATACTCAATCAATAAAATGGGTATTCTGCACTTTATCAACTTTGTGTATTATTTGGAAGTCCTGTGCTCCTTGTTCCATAATTACCCTTTTATTCCTCAAAACCTCTGCAACCATCCAGTAGCATCTTTATGCCAGACTTCACCTATGATTTTTCTGGAAGGGAGTACTAATTCAAAACTTGACTGTGGTAATACTTGTTTCCTTAGGGATCCTTTAAAGATGATTTACAAGCAACAATTGATTCAAAGAATGTTACAATTGCTTCCAGGTGCAATTAAATATGTTGCATGCAATTCATAAAGCTTTTAAACACTGAGGAAAATGTTAGCCAATCTTCTTTATTTTCTTGTCTATCTGCTATAATATGCCCTCCCTATTTTACATATTGTATTTGCATTATAGTCCTAAGGTTAGTGGTGAAACAAATGGCTGGGGAGGGGGAAGGAGAGGGCTGTATAAAATAAACATGCACTTTATAATTTAATCTGTATCATTAACATTTTCCCCAAAAACTTTAAGTATAGACAATAAACAAAACAATAAGTCAAGCCCTGATCTGTAGCTTGATTTTTTCTGGTGTAAAAGCTCATAATGAAAATTTAACAATCAGCTCAATGTTTGAGGCCAACTCTGGCATATCCCATACCTCACTGACTCAGTTTATTAAAAAAAAAAAAAAAAAGAAAGTATCATATGTCTGTTTATTTCATACAACTACACTTAAATTATTACGCTTTAAGAAAATGTGGAATTATGTCCATATTATCATAGAAAATAATATTGTGTCAACATTTTTAAATCTTACTTGATTTTCAAGAGAAACTGATATTTACCTTTTTTATCCTTTGAGTTACCAAGATCCTATTCTGTGCTTTTAATTAATCTAATTCAATCTCAATTTTCCAGCTAAGATGTTTTCTCCTTACTCTTATTTGATGAAGCTAATAAATTTTTAAAAAGAGAGAGCATAATATTGGACAGATTTAATAAACAAATGGAGGATGGGTTCTTGTCTAAGTACTTAAGCTGAAACTGTTTTATTAGTATAGTATAAAACCTGCATAGTCTCAAAGACCTTTAGAAATTTATATCCCATTTCTTATTCCTCTTCAGTACTTAATGGATAAAGATTTCATCCTTAATATAATCAAGTGAAATGCATTCTCTTAGAAAGAGGTCATGATCTAGACTATAATGAACCTGAAAGTGGATTTATAATGAATATTTTGAATAAATTATGAGTCTAAAACACTTATGTTAATTGTATTAACCTACTACCTGCATAGATTCTTGCTACTATGTTACAGTTATATTTGAGTCCACTTCTCAGGTTTAGGGAAAAAGTCTTATAGCTTTTCTGATGCTTATGTTAAAAGTTACAGTGATTCATAAATTATGCCATTACATAAGAAAAGCTACTAATTTTTATGGTGTCAAAAGTTCTGACACAGGAATGGAAATAGTCTGTAAACTAAGCCTATGGAAAAAAACTTGATTACGAACAGTTAATGCTGATATTACATTAAACATGTCTCTCACTATTCAAAAAGGAATGTACTATGGGAAAGAAAAAGGTGAAGTGCATTACATATGATTTTAACCTAATTTCATTACAATAAAAGTAAAATACCAAACATAAGGAATAAGAAATTATTAATTAGTTTTGAAAGTCATTATTCAATTTCTCATTGTTCAGAATATAATATTAAGTATTGTAATTGGCCAGGAAAAAAAGTTATTGGCAAATGGAAAGCCAATCAAACCTAATTTTTCACTTGTAATATGTAGCATTCAAATCAAAATGAGATTAATACATGAAATTAGCATGTGAGGCTAAAGCATGCTTATATACAGTGAATATTCTGGAACTGAGATTGAGCTAACAAACAATAACAAGAACATATTATTGCTACTACCACTTTAAGAGTAATTTTCATAGTGTTCAACCCCCAAATGAACACTAACAATGGTAAGTCCAGTACTAAGTGTAATGGAAAGGTTACCTCATTGTTTCTATGTTTGTCTGCTACCTGTATTTTTTAATTAAAAGCTTACCATTTTTAAAAATTTATTTTGATTTATCAATAATCACTTCCATATGCTTTTGAGTTTTAAATTTTTCTCCCCCTTCTTCCCCACCACCCGCCCCAAGACGGCGCACAATCTGATATAGGCTATACATTTACATTCATATTAAACATATTTTCACATTAGTGATGTTGTAAGTAGAAATTAAAGCCAATAGGAGGAACCATCAGAAAGAGGAAAAAAACTCAACAGAAGAGAAAAAAATAACAATTCAGCTTCCATAGTTCTTTCTTTGGGTGTGGATAGCATTTTCCATCACAAGGCCTCTGGAGATGTCTTAAATCCTTGTATTGCCAGGGAAGGTTAAGTTTATCAATATTAGTCATCACACAATGTGGCTGTTATTGAGTACAACATTCTCTTGGTTCTGCTCACTTCACTCAGCATCAGGCCATACAAGTCTTTCCAGGTTTTTCTGAAGTCTGCCTGCTCATCATTTCTTATAGCACAATAGTATTCCATCACATTCACATACCACAACTTGCTCAGTCATTCCCCAATTGATGGGCATCCTCTCAATTTCCAATTCTTTGCCACCACAAAAAGAGCTGCTATGAATATTTTTGTACATGTAGGTCCTTTTCCCATTTGTGTGATCTCTTTAGGATATAGCCCTAGAAATGCTACTGCTGGGTCAAAGGGTATGCACATTTTGATAGCCCTTTGGGCATAGTTCCAAATTGCTCTCCAAAATGGTTGGATCATTTCACAAATCCACCAACAATGCATTAGTGTTCCAATTTTCCCACATCTTCTCCAACATTTATCATTTTCCTGTTTTGTCATGTTGGCCATTCTGATAGGTGTGATGTGGTACCTCAGAGTTGTTTGGATTTGCATTTCTCTAATCACTAGTGATTTAGAGCATTTTTTCGTATGACTATAGATGGCTTTAATTTCTTCATCTGAGAACTGTCTGTTCATATCCTTTGACCACTTATCAATTGGGGAATGGCTTGTATTCTTATAAATTTGACTTAATTCTCTATATATTTTAGAAATGAGGCCCTTATCAAAGAGACCGGTTGTAAAAATTCTTTCCCAATTTTCTACCTTCCTTCTAATCTTAGTTGCGTTGGCTTTGTTTGTGCAAAAACTTTTCAATTTAATGTAATCAAAATTATCTATTTTGCTTTTCGTAATGTTCTCTATCTCCTGTTTGGTCATGAATTCTTCTGTTCTCTGAAGATCTGACAGCTAAACTATTCCTTGCTCTCTCAGTTTGCTTATAGTATCAGCCTTTATATCTAAATCATGCACCCATTTTGACTTTATTTTGGTATATGGTGTGAAATTTTGGCCTATGCCTAGTTCCTGCCATACTCTTTTCTAGTTAAAAGCTTACCTTTTAAAGAATATCAAAATATTTATATTCAGTTTGTGATAAACTATGACTCTTGCTATACTCATCTTAGATTATGTCTACCAGAGGATCTCAACACTCACATCATTAATTAACAAATATTTATTTGAAACTATAATTCTTTCTTTTGGCAAGGTAAATATTTAAAAGCAATGAACAATTTTGAATTCCAATTTCCACTATTTTAAAATCACAATATTCTTATTGTACATAAGTAGAAAAATTTGAAATTGTTTTAACACAGGTTATTGTGAACAACTACTTAGAGGCAATGTTAAAGCAAATAGCGTATTGACCTAATGAATGACTACACTAAAAATAAGATCATAGTCCTATTTAAGGAAACATACTTCCTTTAATGTCACATGTCACCTTCAGTTTTACTGAATTATAACCCAATTATGGGTTGTAATAGATTTAGAAAATATTTTACAAGTGTTACCCATGGCCTTGGACTGAAGTTTTTGTTTTAAAACAACCTGGGATTAAACCTTAGGAGCTTCTCAAGGATTTTATTCTTTTAAATTAATGCCTCTCATTTAAAGTTTCCCTTAGGGGACATAAAAATGTGGCTTATAACTGGGAAGGAAGAAGAAGAAAGTGAGGGAAAGGATAAAGGGGAAAGAGGGGAAAAGGAAAAGGAGAGAAGATGGAGAAAAGAGGGAAGGGGGTAGGGAAGGAAAGGACAGAAGGGGAGGGAAAGAGAAAAGGGAGGAAGAGACAGAAGAGGTAAAGAGTTAAAGAGGAAGAGGCAAGTGGGAAAAGAGAAAGGGAAAGTGGAAAAGAAACAAAAGAGGGAGGGGAGGGAAGGAAGAAGGGAAGGAGAAAGAGAAGAAGGAAGCCTCAACACCGAGTTAAGCACTCAACTAACAAGATAACAAATACAGCAGTTTGTTTACCTCAAAGACAACAAAAAACAGCCCATAGAGTCAAAGGACTCTTCTCCCTTCAGGGAGTCCTACTACATCCCCAGAGTTCCATAAATTCTTCTAAAATCATAGTATTTATCTGGGGCTCCCTTCCTTTCACAAAATGAGAAAGCACTCAAGGAAACTCAAAGCGTCAAAACTCCTCTTCCTGGCCTGCACAATCTACATAATGAATGGTATCAGTGAAGGGTGAAGCTGAGGATTGCTCTTGCACAGACTGTAGCTCACTCTTTCACTACTCCAGTTCCACCCCAGGCACTTCTCACAGCCCTGCCACGGTTTCTGTCTAATGTAATTTAAACCTGAGCCCCAAACACCACTGATAAGGAACTCTCCTCATTTGCAGAGATAAATGCCCTTCACCTGAATGAGAAGCAGGGCAGAGTTGGCCAGAGCAGGAGAGAAAAGAGACTGATTCTTCCGACTTTCTGCTTCAAGAGAGAAGATGAATGATGACAACCTCTCTTCACATCACTGAAGGGAGAAAAAGATTCTGGGAAGAAGTTGACATGAGAGGAGCCAGCAGTCTCTGTCACGTCCTTCTTCCCAGCTTTCTACACAAGAGACTTCCAGGGAATCAGAGAATCTCATTCCCAACGAGGGAGCTCCCTCAATCTGCATTGTCTGGTATGTATTTTCTTATGTTTAATTTATCTGATTTTTTTTCCTATTGACTTAGATAAATGAGTTTCTTTGCTGTTTGTCATATGCATTCGTTGTGGAATTTTTATTTGGTGGGAGGGGAGTCAAGCCTTGGTTATAAAGCTTGGGCCCCCTTTTCCTTATTAATGAATAGCATATCAGTTTAGCTTAAATCTCAAAGTCACTTCCTCTAGACTAACAATATTTAAAGGAGCAGACAGATGTAATTTTAGCCCTGTACTCTTTCTCTGAGGAGAGATAGGAAGGATAACCTCTGACCCAACCTCCTGCTTCACCTCCTGGCAGGAATTAAAGTCTCCTTTGGAGAAAGGGGGCAAGGAGAGAAGCTGAAGATGTCTAGTCTTTCCTCGCTGTGGCCACATTCAGAGTTGCATTATACAATGCCTTGTCCTACATTGTCCCATGGTGAGGTCATATGAGTGTATAAACCTCCTTCCAGGACACTAAGTTCAGTCTGTAGCCTCTTCTTTCTCTCCCGTGTCTGTAGTTCTCCAGTCTTCATCTCTGATATAGAATCCCCAGCCACACTTGCTAGCACTTTCACTCATACCCGAACAACTCACTGTTTGTGGGGCAGAACCAGAATACTCCTTGTGCCCCACTGTCACTTCCAGATTGTCCCTTTGTCACCATCATTCAAAACCCTTTCCTCTTTGGAGGTCTGATTAATCCACATTTATTTCTAATCAAGATGCTGGTACCTAGGGGCAGCTAGGTGGTGCAGTGGATAGAGCACCGGCCCTGGATTCAGGAGGACCCGAGTTCAAATGCAGGCTCAGACACAAAACACTTACTAGCTGTGTGACCCTGGGCAAGTCACTTAGCCCCATTGCCTAACCCCCCCCAAAAAAAGATGCTGGCACCTATTACTACTGAACTCTAGAATACTCTGGTTTTGTGTCCTTAATGAGTTCAAAGCCAGGCTAACACCCTTTCCCTCCTCCCCAACCCCTGACCACACTGATACCCCCTTAAATTTCTCAGTTCCTCAACTTCCTCATTTCCCATGACCTAATCCTCCATCCATCTCAGTTACATGCAGATAACTTTGACCTTACCATCAATCACAAATATAACATATCCATGTTCACAAACTCAGAAATCCCTTGATCTGCTTATGATTTTTTGTCATTTCACCTTTGCCTGTGCCTTACAAATCCCAACCCTGTTCTTTATTCTCACTATAATCTCTAATCTGTCCGTTTTCTAGTTCTTTCCTATTGTTGTCATCCATGCACAGGTTACATTTTTCTCCCTTTCCTATGTTGACTCCTTAGTGAACAACCTCTCTCTTTGTTCCTATTTCTATGCTGCTGAATGAAACTGGAGAAAATCATAAAACCATACTTATGAGGTCCATTTCAAATTTTTGCTACTTAATCTCAACTGGGCCCTCATCGTGGCAAGACAATCCTTTTACATCTCCCTAATCCATTAACTACCCCTACTCACTACAGCAGCTTTTCCAAACCTTTTCATTCCTCCTCAAAACCCCATGATACCTCCCCCCTGCAACCTCTGAGTCAAGAAACATGCCTCATTTCTTTTTTTTTTTTTTGTGAGGCAATTAGTGTTAAGTGACTTGCCCAGGGACACACAGCTAGTAAGTGTCAAGTGCCTGGTCTGAGACCGGATTTGAACTCAGGTCCTCCTAACTCCAGGGCCAGTGCTGTTATCCACTGAATCCACAATGAAGATTATTCATTGAGTACTCTTTCTTCTTCTGTCCTCTTCCTCTCACATCACTCGGAGACCTTCCTCCACTATCTTCGTTCACCCCTCTCTCACATAATAAAGTGACCCTTCTCCTTGCCCAGGGTAGATCCCTCTATATGCATAATTCCATCCTATTTCCTCCAGAAAATTGTCTCTTCTGTCCTCTCCACTCTTCCACTAATCTTTCATCATTCCCTGTCTACTGGCCACTTAACTGCTTACAAACACACTCATCTCTTTCCCCTCTATCCTCAAAAAACACTCATTCGATCCGTCCATCCCTTTTAGCTATCATCCTTTATCTCTCCTCCCCTTCAAAGCCAAATTCCTAGACAAGAACATCTACAATCCATGTTTCCTTTTACTTTTGTCTTACTCTTTTCTTAACTTCCTGCAGTCTGACTACCAGCCTCAAATGAAGCTGCTCTCTCAAAAGTAAACAATGATCTCTTAATTTCCCAATCTAATGGTCTTTTTTTTTTCAATTTTCATCCTTCTTCTTGACCTCTCTGCAGCTTTTGACAGTGTAGATCATCCTCTTCTGCTTGATAATCTACTCTCTAGGTTTTGTAGACACTGCTCTCTCTTGGTTCTCCCTCCAACTGTCTATTCTTCCTGTCTCCTTTGTTAGACCTTCATTCACAACATGACTGCAAACTCTGTGTGCTCCCCAAAGCTCTATTCTGGCCCCTCTTCTCTTCAACTGCTATACCATTTATCTTGGTGATCACATCAGTTCCCATTGATCCAATTATAATCTTTTTACAAGTGATTCTCAGGTTAATTTGTCCAGCCATAACATCTGTTGATCTCCAGTCTCGGGTCTCCAATTGCCTACTGGTCGTCCTGAATTTACGTCTTATAGACATATGAAACTCAACATGTCCTAGACTAAATTCTTCAGCTTCCCACCACCCACCACCACAAACCTTCTTCCCTTCCTAACTTGCTGATTTCTGTTGAGAACACCACCATCCTCTCACTCAACCATTTCATGGCCTAAGCCTAATTGTCATAGTCATATTCTATTCCTCCTTCCCCTGCCTCTCTCTCTTCCCCTCTTCCTTCCTTTTCTACTGCCTTTCCCCCTTTCTCCTCCCTTTCTCATTCCCTTCCTACCTCCCCACCTATTTCTCTGGCCATGTCTCTCTCTATTTCTGTGTGTCTATCTCTTTGTTTCTCTTTGTCTTTTTCTTCCTCCCTCCCATATCCAATTGATAGCTAAGTTCTACTGATTCCATTTTCATAACATCTCTCATATATGTCCCCTTATTTCCTCTGACTCTACTACCACATACAAACCACTGCAATAGATTTCTGGTTATTCTCCCAGTCTTAAATCCTTACCCAAGTCCATCTCTTACTCATCTATCAAAATAATCTTCCTAAAGCTCAGGTCTAGTCAATTCACTCCCCTATTTGATTAATTCCAGTGGTTCCCTATTACTTCTAGTATCAAATACAAAATATTATTTGGCTTTTAAAGACTGTCATAATCTGGGCCTTTTCTATCTTTCCAGTCTTCTCATGCCTTATTCCTCTTCACATACTCAACTATTCAGTGATATGGGCCTCCTTGCTCCCCTTTGCATAAAACACTCCATATCTCAACTCCATGCCACCTCTTATAACTAAAATGCTCTCTCTCCTCATCTCCCCCTTTAGACTTCCCTAGCTTCTTTCAAGTGTCAGCTAAAATTCCACCTTCTACAATCCCCAGTTATCTTAGTTCTTTCCCTCAGAGATTATATCCAATTTATCCTGTGGTTACCTTGTTTGTACATGGTTGTTTGCATGTTGTATCTTCCATCTCCTCCCCCTCAGATTATAAACTCCTTGAAGGCAGGGACTGTTTCTGACTTTCTTTGTATCCCCAGTACTTAGCACAATATCTGGAACACAGTGGGTGCTTAGCAAACAATTCTTAACTTGACTTTATTGTGTATGTTTTTTTCTTCCCCCTTTTAAAGGTCAAGTTTAAGACTGTAGTCAATTATCAAAATCAATTATCAACATGGTATTCACGGCAACAAGTACTCAGGAAAAGGCAAAGTTGTGAATTCTTTGTCATCAAGATATCATCAATACCCAAATGAAGTCCTCATCAGGGGCATGGAGAGGTCTTTTTTTTCTTTTTTTTTTCAGTGAGATAAAATCAATATTAAAAGAAAGGGCCACATCAATGAGTCATTAGGAGCTCAGAACAATGTGTAAGCATACTCACTACAATGAACCCTTCCTGCTCCATACCTATGGTCCTACTGCTGCAAAGTCAAATGGATAAAAGGGTCAAGGGATTACTGTAAAGGATTTGGGGATAAAGGGAGATGGAAGACTATAAATATAGAGAGTAATTACAAAAACTAGACATTCTTTAAATGATCAATTGATCAATTCTTATCTATTTAGCACTTACATGTGTTAAGCATTGTACACTATAGGAGATTTTTTTTAAAGCAGTATAAAAATTGGTACCTTCCCTTAAGAAGCTTACAATCTGGTTGAGATTAACAGGTATGAAATGTTAGTCACAATAAAAAGTAGCACAGAATTAAAGCCAGTTTCTGTGTCACAGATTAGTGTTGTAGTTCGGAAGAAAAAAAATTAATGAGTATTGCAATGGTCTAAGACAGACAAACGGATGGGGAAACAGACACTGAAGACAGGAACACACCACTGATATAGATCTTTATCTCTACAAGAAGCTACTGTTTCTTCAAAGATTTTCATAGCTTGGAACAAACTCCCCTCCCCCAAATTCACGCTCAGCTAAATCATAAAACATAAAAGCTATAAACACTATTTTAACTGCAGTCATCCTGATCTATATCTTGCCACTGGACCCAGAAGGCTCCAGAGGAGAGAGTGAGGCTGGTGACTTCGCACAACCCCTGCCTCACTTAAATCCAATTCATTTGCATGTCATAGCATCACCTTCCTGATATCATGATCGTCTTTGAGAACAAAGGACAAACAACAGCAATTTTAAAAGATGTAATCAATACAGAAAGACCTAACAATTTTAAGAACTCTAAGTTAGGACCCTGAGCCTTTCCCTCTCCCTCTCATACCTTTGCCCTGATTCCTTCACCATGCCTTAAATACATACATACCTGTCCAGACAATAAAGGAGACTGTAGTCACTAATTTCCCAAGAAGGCTGAAAATTTGAAAAACACTATTTTGCTGAAACCACAGCCTAATTTGGCCACTCTATGAGAAGGTTACACTTTATTTCTCACTTTGGGCAAGTAAAGGTTGAACTGGGGAAAGGGTGATACCAAACCTGCTTGCCACCCTGTTGTCTGGCCATTTTGATAGTTCTAGGGAAGTAATAGTTAAACTACTTGAGCCAATGCTTGAAATGAGTACATCCTATCTACCATGAGTTTATATTAGCATAATATCAACCCCTCAATCTTGACTAGCAAAACTAATATACAAACTTCAGACCATTATTTGGTAAATCACAAAGCTAGCCTTTTCAGTGACTACATGAGAATTTTAAAAAGAAACAAAGAGTGTTTAAATTACCACTTGGATCTATAATAGAAACATTATTAATAAATTCTAGTAGCTAAAAGCATTTTAAACAGTCTTACTTTTCTTAAGAAGACAGAATACAATATACCCTGAGTAATTCATTCTATCAGTTGCATATAAAAGTTAGTTTTCTAAAAAAAAAATAAATAACCCTTCTTAAACCTTTAGTTTTCAATCCTTCAGCAGTGTTAGCATTTATGAATAATGCAATGTCCATCTTTCTGCTCATTTTTAACATTAGTATCTATGATTATTTATTTGTAAGGCTGTTTCCACTAAAAATAAGTAAGCAATCTTAAAAAGTATTTCACTGAATCTTGCATGAAATTACCTAATCAGAACCATACAATTTGATTCTTAATTGGCATCCGGCATAATGTAGAACCTCTTATAGAATAATACAAAGGAGACAATTATCTCAATCATAGGGGACATTTAGTACAAATGAAAAAAAATTTTAAACATTCTTTTTCCACATATATACTACAGCTTAGGAGCCAATGCAAGAGATGATATCCTAGTTTTCAATGGTTTGGCAGGATGTGGATAATGTTTTTCTTTTTTAAAAACCAAACAAAAAATATCATTTTTGCTTCATTACCTCCTCTCTACAATTCAATAATAGTTATCCTGAAGATTCACCATATTGTCCAGAACACATAATAACACTTCTGCTACTTTCCTAGGAAGAGGATGATGTCCTTTACTTTTTTTTTTTTTTGGCAAGTATTACCTGCTCCCATGATTTCACTTCAGAGAAATTATATGAATCCTTTCTCAAAATTTTGCAATAACACACTATCTCTCTGTTCATATCCCTTACAGCCAATCCAGGAAAGGAAAAGCACCAAATAAGCTTAGGACATAATGGATAAGACTCAAAGGACTTACTGAAAGGAAGCATCTAATAGCAAATGTCAAACCAAGGACATCTTACAGAGATGAAAGTAAGTGGAGTCCCTAACTGGTAGGGGAAACTCCAGTCAGGCATTTCTTAAACTGTTTAGGAAGAAGATGTTAATCCTGTTCTGTCATCTCATAACTCCAAGCAAACCACAAGTCACAATCTCTATTTTCAGTGAAAATCTTACTGAATTCTATAGGAGGTAAGTGAGGTAGAGAGAACTGTGTCAATTTAAAAACAACCTTACTGATATACACACTCACCACTATGTAACAACAACAATAACAAGTTAAATAAAACCAAACAAAACTACCTTATCTGCCTGTGTCATTTTAAGGAGCTTATAAAAGCAAGAAGGTCTCCCACTTATCCAGTGTTATATAGTAGAAAAAGAACTGCGACTTAGGAGGTGGAAAGACTTGGTACCCTGTTTGGCCTTGATACAGGCTAGCCGGGTAGCCAAGTGAAGTCATTGGGAAGCATTTTAAGAATTATTTTCTGCATCTGTAAAGTGAGGATAGCACTGCTTACACTATTTACCACCTTGCAGGCTTATGAAGATCAAAGGTGACAATGAAAGTAAAGTACCTTGTAGACTCTAAGGCATAAAACTCAATCAGCATTATCCCTCCTTGTTTAGGAGAAGAACCAGAGAAGTCAGCAGAGGAGGGAGAAGTATTACAATCCGACTTTCCCTTTAATTACTCTAACAAATATCTAAGAAGAGTGTCAGACAGGGTAGTGATTCTAAGAGGTAATCTAAGGAGAAAGTACATCTTTCCAGGCCAACATCACATATCCAACCCATCAGGACCAGAACTGTGGAACTGGGGTAGGTCACGATCACAGACCCCAACCAGAGCCTCTATGCTGTGTCCTCTGACCCAGAGAGGGGATCCCAGACTCAGATACAAGTCTCAGAACAGGAACACCAGCATGATTATTCTGACCTGGAGATGGGATGATAGCCTTCTACTTCCAGCTCAGAACAGAGCCCACCCACATTTCTGGTGCCCTGAATCCAAAGCAGAATTATGGACCCAACAAGTAGGCTCAGAATGGGCAAAAAGTGACTGAATTATTTCTTTGACACCATAGTAGGACTGGGGACTCAGCTCTCCAGCTCTGAACAAGTTAGGAGCTGGATTTTTGAAGAAAAAACCTATAAGCATGAGTTAATTTTATTTTTAAAAGAAAATTAAATTACCATTATCAAAAATGAAAAAAAAAGAATTCACAAAAAATGAAGAAAATATAAAGAATATTATTAGTCATTTTGCCCAATTATATGCCAAAAATAAGTGAAATGTGAATATTTACAAAAAATATAAAATGCCTAGATTAAGAGAACATGAAATATGGGATTTAAATAACCCAATCTCAGAAAAATAAATTTAGCAAGCCACAAAAGAACGTCCAAAGGGGAAAAAAAACAGGACCAGATGGATAGACAAGTGAATTTAGTCAAACATTCAAAGAAAAATTAATTATGACATTGCACAAACTGTTAGAAAAAAAATAGGGAAGAAGGGATTCTACTAAATTCTTTCTATGCTATAAATGTGTCTTGATACCTAAACTAAAGAGGCAAAGAGGAGAAGAAAAGCAATAGACCAGTGTGCTTAATAATTGCTGATGCAAATATTAAATATTAGTAAAGATGTTATCACAAAGATTATGTACTATGACATTAAATTTATAATAATAATCTGTAACAGGAATTCAGGATTGGTTCAGTAATTATAAAATTGCCAATATAAATGACCATAACAACAAAAAAACCCACATGATTATTTCAAAATATTTTTTAAAAAAGTTTTTGACAAAATATATAATGCCCAATTATAATAAATAAGAGGAATGAAAATTAAAACAACTGAGTTTCCACTTCAAAGCTGACAAAAGAGGAAAATAAAAAACAGTGAAGATATCACAAGAAAACAAGTACATTGATGCACTGATGGTAGAGTTTTGAAATAGTTCAACATTCTGAAAGGCAATTTGGATATACACCCTAAAAGTCATTAAATAATAGATAGTTGGCCCAGAAATACCAGTAGGCTCCTGAGGGGGGTGGGAGAGCAAAAATATGTGCAAAAATATTTATAGAAACTCTTTTGTGGTGGCAAAAAAACTAGAAATTAAGGGAGTGCCCATTATATGGGAAGCAGTTGTACAAATTATGGTATATGAATACAATTGATTAGTACTGTGCCATAAGAAACAACAAAAGGAACAATTCCAGAGTAACCTGGAAAAACACGTATAAACTGATGCAGAGTAAAATGTATGGGACCAGGAGAACAATTTATAATATAAAAAACACTAATGTAAATAGGAACAACATTGAAAGACTCTTATTAACTAATGGTCCATCAACAATTCTCCAGGAATGATGATCAAGAATACTCTACTTTTGGCCCTGGCTACCCTCAATACCTAAAATACACTCCGTCTTCACCTCTGCCAAACAGAATCTCTTTCTTCCTTCAAGGTACAGCTCAAAAATGACCTTCTATATGAAGTCTTCTTTCATCCCCTCAAGGGCTAGTGTTGTCTCTCAAACTTCCCATCATTTAACAATTTTGTTTTTATTTGCATTTATTCTTTACATTTGAGATGTCCTTGCTGTCTCTCGTTAGGATTTAAGCTCTTGGCAAGTATGGATCATTTGATTTATTGCTTTTGCATCCTCAGCACCTAGCACACAGTACTTGGCATATAGTAGGAGAGACATAAATACTTGATTGGTCATTCAGACTCTGTCCAGTGATAGATAACTCATTACCCCTAACACTGTAATTACAGATGAAGATAAAAACAGTTCACTAGAATTTAACACCTATTTTGTCATTTCTACCTTCCAAATATTTCCTCTTCTCTCTTCTTTATTCAAGCCCTCATCGATTCTCCCCTGGACTACTGCAGTAGCCTCCATAACTGTCTCTTGCCTCAAGACTCTCCCTACTTGAATCCATCTTCCACTCAACTATCAACATGATTCTTCTAAAGTGTAAGTCACACCATGTAACTCATCTGCTCAATGAGCTCGAGTGGGTCTCTATTACCTCCAGGATCAAATATAAACTCCTATGGCACTTCAAGTTCTTTATAAATTGTTGGAGTATTTATGAATAGGTCCAGACATTATGGAAAGCAATTTGGGACTATGCCCAATGAGTCACCAAACTGTTTATATACCTTTTGGCCCAGTGATGCCACCATGAAACCTAAAATAGAAAGAAATAAAAAAAGGAAAAGGATCTATATGTCCAAAGATATGATGAGCCTTTTTTAGAAGCCAAGAACTGTAAACTAGCAGGGTACACATTAATTAGGGAATGGCTAGACAAATTTTGATATGTTGGTGTAACTGAATTCTATTGTGCCATAAGAAATGAAAAAGGGAGATGTTTCAGAGAAACTAAGAAGACATACAAGCTGATATAGGGTAAAGTGAGCAGAACCAGGAGAACATTTTATACAATAATAACGTTACAAAACAAATAACTACGAAATATCTAAGGACTTTGGATCAATGCAATGCCTACCCAAAATTATAAAGGACTAATGAAGAAAACATGCTACCCACCTCCTGATAGAGAGATGATGAACTCAAGATACAGAATAAGACATATTTCTAGACATGGCCAATGTGGGTACTTATTTTGATTGACTATGTAAATTTGTTATGAGATTCTGGTTTTCCTTTTTCTTCAATAGAAGGAAGTGTGTGAGAGAGAAAATAAGTGTTAACCAAAAATAGGAACAATAAAATAAATAAATATAAAATAAAAATAAAGCTCTTACAAAAATGTTCATTGATCATGGGTAGACTGAGCCAATATAACAAAATGACAATTCTACCTAAATTAATTTACTTATTCAGTGCCATACTAATCAAACTACCAGAAATATTTTATAGAGCTAGAAAAAATAATAAAATTCATCTGAAAAAACAAAATGTCAAGAATATCAAGGGAATTAATGAAAGAAGTACAAATGAAGATAGCCTAGCCATACCAGACCTTAAACTATATTATAAAATAGCAATCATCAAAATTATCTGGCACTGTCTAAGAAACAGAGTGATGGATCAGTGGAATAGATTTGGTACACTAGGCATAGAAGTCAATGACTATAGTAATCTACTGTTTGATAAACCCAAAGACTCCAGCTTCTGGGATAAGAACTCACTATTTGACAAAAACAACTGGGAAAACTGGAAAGTAGTATGGCAGAAACTGGGCGTAGACTAACATCTTACACCATATACCAAAAAAAAAGTCAAAATGCGTACATGATTTAGAAATAAAAACTGATAGTATCAGCAAACTGGGAGAGCAAGGAATAGTTTACCTGTGATATTTATGGAGAACAGAAGAATTTATGACCAAACAAGAGATAGAGAACATTAAGAAATGCAAAATGGATAATTTTGATTACATTAAATTGAAAAGTTTTTGTACAAACAAAGCCAATGCAACCAAGATTAGGAGGGAAGCAGAAAATTGGGAAAGAATTTTTACAACCAGTGTATCTGACAAAGGCCTCATATGTAAAATACATAGAAAACTGAATCAAATTTATAAAAATATAAGTCATTCCCCAATTGATAAATGGTCAAAGGATTTGAATAGGCAGTTTTCTGGTGAAGAAATTAAAATTATCTATAATCATATGAAAAAAATGCTCTAAATCACTATTGATTAGAGAAATACAAATCAAAACAACTCTTAGGTACCACATCATATCTAATAGGTTGGCTAACATGACAAAACAGGAAAATTATAAATGCTGGAGAAGATGTGAGAAACTTGGAATACTAATGCATTGTTGGTGGAGTGCAAGGGATAGTATATCTATCAGATCTGTGAAGAAGGGAAGAATTTTTGACCAAACAAGAGACAAGGAGAACATTACAAGATGTAAAATGAATAGTTTTGAATATATTAAGTTATAAAGGTTTTATACAAGCAAACCAATGCAAACAAAATTAGAAGGAAAACAAAGTTGGGAAAATTTTTATAGCAAGTATCTCTGATAAAAGCTTCAAATTATAAGAATACAAGTTATTCCCCATTTGAAAATGGTCTAAGGATATTAACAGGCAGTTTTTAGATGAAGAAATCAAAGCTAGCTACAGTTATATGAAAAAATGCTCTAAATCACTATTGATTAGAGAAATACAAATTAAAACAGGTCTGAGGTACCACATCATATATCAAATTGACTAATATCACAAAAAAGGGAAATGATGGATGTTGGAGGGGATGTGGAAAAACTGGGACACTAATGCACTGTTGGTGAAGTTGTCAATTGATTCAACCATTCAAACAGTTTGGAACTATGCCCAAAGGGTAATCAAACTGTGTATACCCTTTGATCCAGCAATTCCACAGCTGAGTCTGTGTCCCAAAGAGATCATTAAAAAAGGGGAAAGGACCTACATTTATAAAAATATTTACAGCAACTCTTTTTTGTGGTGACAAAGAATTGGAAACTTAGGGGATGCTCATCAAGTGAGAAATGTCTTAACAAGTTGTGGTATATGAATGTAATGGAATACTACTGTGCCATAAGAAATGAGGAGCAGATTTTAGAAAATCTTAGAAAGACTTACATGAACAGATGCAAAGTGAAGACAGCAGAACCAGGAGAACATTGTATGCAGTACCAGCAGTGTTGTGCAACGATCAACTATGAATAACTTAGCTCTTCTCAGTAATAAAATAACGCAAGACAATTCCAAAGTTCTCATGACAGAAAATGCTATCCACATCCAGAGAAACAACTGATGGAATCTGACTACAGATCTAAGCATACCGTTTTCACCTTCTTAATCTTTTCCATATTTGTTTTTCCTTTTGATCTGTTTCTTCTTTCACAACATGACCAATATAGAAATATGACATGATCTACATGATATGACAAGCTATTTAAAATTCTTACCTTTTAAGGGGAGAAGGAGGGAGAAAATTTGGAACTCAAAATTTTTTTAAATTAATGTTAAAAATTGCCTTTACATGTAATTGGAAAAAACAAAATCCTATATAAAAAATAGTAAAGTTCTTCCTAATGCAGCCCCTTGCTAACTTTAAAAACTTAATATACTTTATTCCACTCCATGGTTCTGCTTACACTGATCTACTTGATTTTCCTCCCACATGATACTCCATCTTCTTTCTCCATATCTTTGTACTGGCTGTCTCCCATACCTACAACATTCCATCCCCTCATCTCTACCTCTTAGTTTTCCTGATTTCCAGTCTGAGATCAAATACCATCTTCTGCAGGAGGTTTCTTCCACTCCACCCTGCAGCTGTTAGTGTCTTTCCCCTCACATACTTTCTGTACACATTTTGTATGTACCTACTTATTTATATGTTGCCTTCCCCCACTGGAATATAAATTCCTTGATGGTAGGGACTCTTCTTGCCTTTCTTTGTATCAGCAGCCTTTATAGTATGGTACCTGATACACAGTAAGCATTTTAATAAATGCTTATTGGCTAACTGACTAATTCCACTTTTCGATTCCATGACTCCCTCCTCTTTGTGGTAGAAAGGAAGATAAATCCTGAAAGAAGAAGTCTGAAATTTGCAAAATGTATTTCCACAAGCATTTAATGTTTTCTTCTTCATAGATAGTGGCTAAAAGGAGAGTGTAAGGACTGCATGACTACTAAAGTGGGGAAAAAAAGGCTATACCCTTTTCTGTTACTCCCATTTTACTTTTTTCCTTCAAAACCCAGCAATTGCACTTCCAGTTCTGACACAGACAGATACCAGGTATACAATTACTATTGTTCAATCACAGAGCTTCAAATAAAACCCCCGACATACCTGTTATTTTATTGAGAAAAAAACAATGATACCATGCTAGAGTACAAGATTTCCCACTCAAACCCCCTCCTGCCAAATTTGGTTTGTATGAAACCTAGACACAGCCCATAATAACACTTGTTGGAATAAAATGACATCAAAAATGAAACAATAAGGATAAAACAAATAAAGCATGTTTTTTAATTGAACAAAATATTAAAATAACCTTTATCGTTATTTCTGAATATAGTAAATTTGAGTAGGTGAGAAGAAATGCAAGGACTTTAATCGTTACTGATGAAAAGATTATCCAAATGGAAACTTACGATACAAAGTAACAAATTCATTTACTGTTTATATAACTATATATTTATGTATAAATAGATATGTACACATACTCAAAGTTGAGTATTTGAATATACAGCTATTGTTTTCCCTTTCAAACAGACTACATTTGAGGTTGTACCATAAATCCTTTTCCATTTCCCTAGCTTGGACCTTCAACTTCTTAGCAAGGAATCAACCAATGCCTTTTGCTTGCCCCATTTGGACTGAAGTATTTCTATCCTTTCTTCATTCCTCAACTCACAAAGTACATCTTACAGTTTCTAAAGCTATAAAACTGACAACCTTCTAACTTGGATAAGTTATGCATGTGTCTGTTAAAAGCTATAGAAAAAAAGTAGCACCTACACTTTGCAAATACATTTGTTGCTTTCATTGCCTCAGATAGAGTAACGAATAACTCAATAACGAACATCTCATAAAAACATACCATGACTACTTTCAGAAATTCTGTAATACATAACACCTGTGGATGATTTTTTACAAATCTGGCATCACTCATATAACATTTTATACATTTCTGACACTTAGATTCTACCAAAAAAAATTGATATTAGTTTTAAAATATTAACATCCTATTATTTTGTTAAAGTTAATATTTTCATCAAAATGCAAACATTTTCAGTTAAATTATTTCATTTGTATGTTTATTCAATCATTCATATTATGATAGCTATTGTTAATATTTGTTATCTTTTTTTAATTCAGAATTGCAATTTTATTGGTGTAGAGAATTCATGGTGAGGAAACTATGCTAATACAGAGCTACAACTGTTCTAAAGCTCACAGTGGCAGAGAGTTGCATTGGACACGGAGAAATCTAATGCCTCGCCCAGGCTAACAGAATCAATATGTGTCATAGAAATAGGATTTGAACCTACATCCTCATAACTTCAAAACTGTCTCTCTGACACACAGGTCTTCTACTGACAGACCTAAACTGTTCAATTTAATCAGCTCAGAAGTGTTACTTACCACCAGGGATAAGGGCCTTTTCCAAGAAACAACACCAATCAGTCCTGACAAGAGCACCTGAAATCAAGTATAAATATTTCTGTAAATATAACTATTAATAAATCTAAAAAATAAAATAAATCTGAAAATATTTTTTTCTAGACAGATTAGGACTTAAGATAAAATATATCCTGTGTGTAGTAGACACGATAAATAAATGCTGAATTTAATTGAAAAATATAAGTATAACAATATTGAATGAGCAAGATTTTCCCCTCTGAGTATAGGCATACTCCACAAAAATGTAACAAAATGTTAGGTTATATAAAATTATATTACAGGGGATGCCTACCTCTAAAGAAGTAGCAGTACTAATAGTGCTAGTGGTAAAAATAGTAATTAATTAGTAATTAATTTTTTGTCTACTGATTACCTAGCAAAATAGGCCCTAGTGGCTAGCACTAGTTCCCTATCTTTCTCGGACTACTTATGACAGATCTCCATACTCGGAATACAGACCTTAAAATGTTCTGGAGAATTCAGCCAGTAAACAATATTGGAAACAGACCCTTCTCACAGATCTGTTATTCACAACTGCCCAAATGCCATTTTGAGCAATAGAGTTGGGAATAAAATTTAATAAATGTAACTATATTAAATACTCGTCATCACTGAGAATGAAAAGCTTTCAAAATATAGATACTTAGCAAAAGAAATCAAAATTGTTTAAGAACAAGATAAGGCACATATCTACATATCTCTCTGCCAATGGAGTTCTATCAAGGTTGCTTTCAGTGAACCTATAGAAGATAAACTTACATCTTAATACTTATAATCAAATACAAAAAACAGTTATTGTATCCATCTGTACAATGATACATAGAACATTAAACATAAAAGAGTAACAGAAGGATAGAGACCTCCCCATACTACTTTTATATTAACCTCACCAAAAAAAGAGATGATAATACGATGATAATAAAAATCATACAACTTGATATTTTACAAATTGTTTTATTTTTTACTTTTATTTATGTTATTATAAAACAAAGTTATAAATAGACAAATGTCACACTATAAATTAAATTAGGTCTGACAGAGACCTGTGACAAACTTTTGGGACAGTTACATCAGTTCCCTCTTCCCCACAATTTTTCCCTTCCTCTACCTTGGAAACCTCAGCTTTCTCCCATAGAATTTGAGGTAAGAGCAAGGATGAAGTGACACCATATATGATGGGCCCAGAACCATGGTGTGTTGGTAATGCAAATTTCCTTGAGGTTATTCTGGTCCTTAGAACGACTTTAAATTTTCCTACTATGCTTCTGACTATTCATAGAAGGAAAAGTTAACAATTTAAAACCCACTCCCTCCTCCACACTTTCCCACTGAGAGGAAGAGGCACTATACTTCCAGGCAGTCAGATAAGCAACCTGAAAGTCAACTTTAGCACTTCGACTCTCCCTCTTTTCACCCCATCATATCCAATCAGTTACCAAGTTCTACAACTGTTATCTTTAGGGCACCTTTTACAGTTATGTCCTCACTATACAAATGACTTTAGTTCGGCCACTCTTCACTTTTGGCATGGACTACTTCAAAGGCCTCCTAACTAGACTCCTGGCCTTCAATCTCTCCATTCCCCACATCATCTTCCACATGGCTGCCACAACACTCTTCCTAAAGCAAAAGGCTGATTGTAGTATCACCATAGCTAAGAACTATCAGTGACTCTGTTGCCTATAGGAAGAAAAAGTAGGATCCTAAGCTTGGAATTTAAAGTCTTTCAAAACCTGGCTTGAACTTTTCCAGGTTCATTTCATACTATTTGCTTTCATATTCTAGAAAAACTGACTTGCTTGCTCTTCTAATAATTAGCATCTTACCTCCTGCCTTCAAGCCTTTACACTCCTTCCTCATACCTGTCTAGCAAAATCCATACCTTCCTTCAAGCTTCAGTTTCTGTGTAATCTCCTGTGGAAAGCCGCTCCTGAATCCCCTAGTCACTAATATCCTTTTACTCAAATTATCATGTATATACTCATTTGTTTGTTGAGTTGGACTGCTGAATCCCCTTGCCTCTCACAGAATATAAGACCCTTGGAGGAAGGGAATATCATTCTCTTTTTGTATATCTGGTGCCTAAAGCAGTACCCTGTACAGCATACACACTCAGAAAAAAAATATATATATACATATATATACATATGTATATACATTTGTTGGATTTGGACAAGTAGTTCAGGTGGACTGAAAGGGAAAACGGTGGCATATAGGTTCCCTTGTAATTGGTTCACTAGGTACCTTCAGGGGCTTGCTCAGTGACCATTTCCTGATTGTCCCAAATATCAAATAATTATAAGTAGGCCACTTAGGCTCCTCTCTCCACTGTCTAGCAATGAACGCGGAGAGGATTTAAAATAACAGAAATCAAATGCTATTATAGCAAGTACTTGCCACCTTAAGGTGGGGCTTAAATAAAAAAAATGTGATTATGAAACAATATGGTTAGGCATAGCCTTATGAGGGTTAATAATGCTTTTGAAAATACAAGGGTGCTATTTAGAAAATGGCTTATAAATAGTACCCTTGTAATTTGAAGAAGATCATACACCACCCACTTGTGTTTATATCAAGGTTAATTATTCACTTTAGATCTCCTTATCAGGCTTTTTAGCTAAAAATAATAAAGAGATGGCTATTAAATTAACATGTGAGAAATAACTGAATAAATGTCTTAGGATTTTAAACAAATCCAAATAGTTCATGTAAACGGCTTGATAGGTGTGTATGTATACACATGCATACATATGCATGTTACATGTATGTACATACATATATTGACCTGTTTTTACTTTAACTCATACACATCACACATATGTGTATATATGTGCATGTACATATATATGGAGAGAGTTTATATCTATATTTATATCTATGTCACATATATACATTGTGACATATATATGTAATATATAAAGATAAAGATTCTAATACAGCTGTTGTTCTAAATTTGTTCACAAGCTGTTAGAGCTGGCTCTAGCACATCCCAGGGTACATGAGAAAGGTGTGATGTAGGAGATATAAGCTTAGTCTTGAAGAAAGTCTGGGAATCTAAGAGGCAAAGGTCAAGAGGGAGAGCCTTTCAGGCATTGGGGACAATGAGTGCAAAGGCATAGAATGTCCTATAGGTGGAACAGCAAGCAGATATGTTGTTACAGATTCCTGTGACATCACAGAATTCAATTCCCCCACTCCAAATCCTCCACCATTGTCAAGTATATTACCATCCTCTTAGTCTTCCAGCCTCATAACTTTAGTATCATCCTAAATTTCCAAAAGATAGAGTCAGCCATGTAGGACTGTAGCTAAAAAGAGTGACTAGAGCTGGAGATAGATTGAGAGAGACAGACAGATAGATTTTGGTATCCTATGCATATAAATGGCAATTAAGCCTATGAGAAATGATGAAATCACCAAATGAGATTGTTGTATAAAGCAAAAAGAAAAGGGTGCACAAGATAGAGCTTTGGGGGACATCCAAAGATAGTGGGCATAGTATGGATGAAGAACCAACAAAATAGACAAAGAAAGGGTCAGATGCATCAGGGGAGAACCAAGAGAAAGCAATGTCATAAAAACCCAAAGAGGAGAAAGTTTCTAAAAGGAAAAAGTACATAAGAATGTCTAATGCTACACAAAATTTAATTAAGACTGGGGAAAGGTCATTAGATTTGGCATAGCAGAAATTATTGGTAACTTTGGACAGAGTAGTTTCAGTTGAATGAGGTCAGAAAGACTTACATAGGGTTTAGAAGAGAATAATAAGAAAGGGAGTAAAAGTATTATTGAGTTTAGATGGATTTTTCCAGAAGTTCAATGAAAAAAGGGATGAGAGATATAGGATGATAGCATGGATGGTACAAGGTTGTTTAAAGATGGGAGAAAACATGGATATGCTCATAGGCAGCAGGGAAGGAGATAGTAGGCAGACAAAGAAAAATTGAAGGTGAGACAGTATAGGAATGATAATAGGGGCAATCAGCTGGAAAATATGTGAGCAGACAAGATCAAGAGTATGTATGTAGTAGAAGTGTTAAACAAACAGCCAAGGGGCCACATAGTCCACAACACTCCCAAATGGGCTCTGAACAAGATTAAAAAAACAGCTGAAAAATACTGAACAAAATACATAAAACAATAATACATAGATAACATTACATTTTAAAACTAAGTCAATAAGTAGCCCACAGGGATCCTTACATATGCATTTCCTCTTTCTATTGGAGTTTGACACCGTTGATAAAGGATTTAGCCTTGGAAAAGAGAAAGGCTATGTTTTCATCTAGGACAGTGATAAGGAACTGGAGAAAAATGTCTGAGTGGTGATGAAATGATCAGGGCATCCACCAGGGTGGTAACAGTGTCAGATGTAAGAAGGAGGTGCATACAAGAGATGTTATAATGGTAAAATGATCAGAATTTGTCAACTGATTGGATATGGGTGGGGGGAGAAGGTGGATTGAGTGACAAATTGAAGATGACACTTAGAGAGGGCAGTAGTACCCTCAACAGTAACAAGGAATTTAGGAAAAGGAAAGGAGGGAGATAATAAGTTCAGTTCTGGACATGTTGAGTTTAAGACTATAAGACATCCAGTTCAAGATGAATTAAGAGGCAGTTAGAGATATTAAACTAGATGTCAGGACAGCAGTTACCGTTAGACAAAAAATTCTAAGAATCATCTGCATAGAAATGATAATTTAATCCATGGGAGCTGAATCACCCAGTGAAACAGCATAGAAGGAGAAGAGAAAGAGGCCCAGGACAGAGCCTTGGAGGAAACTCAAGGTTAGCAGACACAACCTAGATGAAGATCCAGCAAAGGAGCAGTTGTATAGGTAAAGGGAGAACACAGTGTGAACCTACAGAAAGTGTTAAAGAGAAGAGGGGATCATGTTCATCAGTGTCAAAAGATACAGAGAAGTCAAGAATAAAGAAGACTGAAAAAAGGACATTAGATTTGGGAATTAAGAGATCATTGGTAACTTTGGAGAGAGCAGTTCCAGTTGAATAATAAGGTTGTAAACCATAGGCCCAGGAGATGTGCTCCTTGGGGAAAACTGAATCAAATATGAATCAGGACCCAAAGCAGCCAGACCTCACCCTAATCAGTACCAGATAGCTGTGGAGGTATATACCTGTTGTCTTGCTGAATAAAAGGGAAAGCAATGACACAAAGGTATGCAATGTTGTTATTTCCATGCTGAGAAGAGCACAATGTTTTCAGTGCAACACAGTCTTCAGAGAGAGTTGGAACTGATTATTCTGCCCACTTTGTTAAAAGCTAAGAATAATACCTGCTTCCTTCAGCAGGACAACAGCTGAGGAGAAAGAAAAAGAAGAGGGGAGAAAAAATTCTACTCGGCTGGAGCCTTGCCTTGCCTTGCTTTTCCTCCATTCTTCTATCTTTCCCCTCTGTTCAACCTGGGAAAATGTCATTTAAACTTTTATTCTCCAAATTTGACTAAGCAGTAACATGTATGACACTGAAAATATTATCCTCAATGGAACTAAATGTTCTCTGCATCATGATTTTGCATAATACTATGTTTTTATGGAACCAATTAAACAGGCATATAAATAAAAGTCCAAGTGCTAAGGTATGACAGCTTATAATCAAATCGTTGATTAGAAGACCTCATTAAAAGTTAAAGAGACTAGTGTACAAAACTTCTTTTCAATTGCTAGGGAGTGTGCCTGATTCCTTTATGTCCTACAAGGTACCTTCCACCACATAGTAGGTATTAACTGAATACACACGTGCATGTAATACTATACATAAATATATACAAACATGCTTAAAAATTCATGATTAATAAGTAATATGCCAATGATTTATTTGAAAGACATAAGCATCTTACTCATAAAATGAGTTTGAATAAGTAAAGACTTGGCATGTAGTTGCTCCTATTTCAGACATGTAGGGAAATTATATTATATCCTCACAGATAATATCTACAATCCAGTTGCTTAAAAATTTTTTAATGCCTTTGTTTTTACAAAACATCCATCTCTGAATACATCCCTCAACATTCCCTTAATTAGCAAATTTTCTCTTTAACAAATATTTTTAAAGTAGTTCAGTAAAACCAATTCTGACAATATGTCTATTTCACACTCATAGTTAGCCACATGCACAACCAAAGCAAGAAGACAAATTGCCTTACCTTTTTCAGCTTGAGAAAGTTTCATTTTACTGGGTTTTGTCCCAATTACATTATTATAGTCACCGTGAATATATTGTTTTTGTGGTTCTGTATCAACTCACAGAAGTCTTCCCATATTTCTTATACTTTAATTTTTATGGCACAGTGTTTTATTACACCTACATACCACAATTTTCTTAGTTATTCCCCAATTGATGGCATCCATTTTGTGACCAATTCTTTGCTAACATTAAAGTGCTGCTATAAATAATCTAATACTCATGACATCTTTGTGTCATCGATCCAAAGAGTATGCGCCAAGCACATCCATGGGTCAAAGAGAATTGCCTTTTCAGTCTTCCATGTGTTTTTTTTTGCATATTTTCCAGAACTGGTAGACAGTTCATAGCTCCACTAACAGTCTTTCTACAGCCCCTCAACCACTTGTTATTTTCATCTAATATTATTTTTGCCAATTTGCAATGTATGAGGTAAATAGAGTAATATTTCTAGTGGTTGTTAATAATCTGCAAGCCTTCTTTTGAGAAATGTCATGCTCTTTGATTGCTTATCAATTAGAGAATGAACCTTGGCCATATATTTGTGTTAAATTACTATATAACTTGGACTGCAGAACTTTATGAAATATATGGATTTTTCTCCCAGGTCAACAATTTGCCTTATTATCTTAGTTGTATTTATTTAATTTATGCACAAAAGTTTCAATTCAGGTGTAGAATTATGAAATGACTACTAAGGTCCCTTCCAGCTTTAACTGTTGTTTGATTAATTTCATGCAATCAAAATGGCCTATTTTTTGTGATCTTTTGTGATCTCTTGTATTCCTTGTTTCATTATGAATTCTCTCCCTAGCCATACCTATGAAACTTACTTCCTTCTATCTTTCTTCAACTATTTTATGTTATTACCTTTTTAAATTTAGGTCACTAATCCATTTGCAACATTATGGTTTGAGATACTGGTCCAAATCTGGTTTTTGCCCACTTATTCTCCAGTTTTCCCAGGAACTCTTGTTAAACATAAAGTGTTTCTTCAGGTAGTTCATGTTCTCAATGTTTATCTGACCTTGTACTATAGAGCTTATGTTCCTCAAATATTCTAATCTTGCAATTCCTCAATCTACTCAATGAGTATTTATTAAACTTTTATTATATGTCAATTAAAACAATAAGCATTTATTAAGGGTCTGCTATGTGCCAGGCAAAATGTTGTGCTGGGGAACAAAGAAAGATAAAAACAGTCCCTGCCCTCAAGTAGTTTACAATCTAAAGGGGAAGAAAAAATTAAAAGAACTATGTGCCAAAAAAAAAAGACACATACAGGATAAATTGGAAAAAAAATCTCAGTTGAAAAGCACTAGAATTAAGGTGAAAGGTTTCTTGCAGAAGGTGAGACTAAAGGCCAGTCAAATCAACAAGAACTTATTAAGTACCTACTATATGCCAGGAACTATGCTGAACCTCAAAAGATAGACTTAACGAGAAAAACACAGCTCCTACCTTCAAGAAACATACATTTTAATGAAGCAGATAACATATATATATTATATATATAATATATATATATATATAAAACTAGTTTATATACAAGCTACACACAAGAGTAGATGAAAGGTAATTTGAGATAGGAAATCTTGGGAGTGATCTTTATTTTCCATAAGTCCTCATATGAGTTCAGTGAATTATGCTGGATTTTATCTTGTTACTCAAATGTTGCCCTATAATCCATACTTCCTCAAATATACATCCAAAGGTGTAATAATTCTAATTCCAACAAATAATGATTCAGACAAATAAGTCACAGTTCTGTATTCATATAGCAGTAATTTAAGGAAATCTAGGAATAAATGTCAAAGAAAATTCTAGTTCTGTCATCAAATGGTAAAACTATGATATGTAACATTTATAAAATGCCTCAATTCCCAACAAGAGCTGACATGGACTCTTGAGAAGTTAATTTAGTTTAGCTGTCATTCACCTAATAGGTTGTGCCACTAAAACATAACTTTTTTCATTTTATTCCGACTTGAATAATTTTGCAGGCCTACTTTCTTAAATCTTTGCCTGTTAATGGAATGTATGTATACTGCAAATTAACTTTGGAGAAGCATTGTGAATAAAATTTTCAAATGAATGGGTTTAGTTAGCTCCCCTTTTTGTTAATTCCTAAAAACCTAGAAAATTCTGTTTGTATCTGCTATTCACGGTGAACCTTTAAACACCCTTTTCTGATTAAACCTAATTCTAAGTCTACAAGTCCAAATGTAATTCTTTATTTTAAAAAAAACAGATTTATATTAGTATCAAGATACATGAAATTAGAAAAAAGAAAGAACTCCTTGACAAGGGTGATTAAGCAATATAAAATGCTAACAAAGGAAATAGTAGTATCTCCATTTCTAGTAATATTATACATAAAGACAGGCAATCCCCTATACATTTTAAATTAGAATTACTATTGCATGAACAGAGAAGTTTGAACTAAATAACCTCCTGAAGTCTTTTCTCCTAAATAATAGGTAAAGCAGCACAATTGATAGAGAGCCATCCTCAAAACAAAGAAGAAGTAGGTTTGAGTCTCTCCTTTTGCAGATACTGGTTGCCTGACCCTGGGCAAGTTGCAACTTCTCATTGTTCTAGTCAATTCTCTAAGACTTCACATTGCAGAAACGGTACCTACTTGAATTGGTAGAGGGAGTTTCCTCACCCAGAAAGCCCATTCTACTAAGGAAATCACAGGTCTGTGGTATCTATATCTATTCCTAATAAAGTCTTACTCAATATGCTATAAAAGACTTTCTCTAAACTCTCATAATTCATATATTGACCCAAGGGCAGTCAAAAATTACATAGCAATCTAGCAAATCTCATAGTTAATCAGTCCTGCCCAGTGCATAATCTCTATAGGCAATTAACATACATTCATAAAATACATGGAATTTGTATCCAGCCATCTTCACTGAATACCTATTCACTTCTAAGTGGTTAGCTAGTTGTTGCATTTCGAACCCAGTCACAGGCTCAAAATCTTGTAATAATTTTAGATTCTTCACTCTACCTCAATTCTGTTCTAAGTGGGCAAAAGTGGATGAATTGAATTGGGTACATCTTGGTTAACAAGTAAGGCTAATGGGCCTCTGTACACCTTTTAAAAACTGTAAATGGAGGGGTAAGCAAGAGTGCCTAACTTCCAGGAAGAATACTGAAAAGTACAGACCAAGAGAAGTGAGAGCTGTAATAGTAGATGGGTAAGAGGTCTGTGGGGAAGACACTGAATATTCAGCAGGTAGAGCTAGAACTTAGAATTCAAGCAAAAGGCAAGACGGAGCTATAGCCAATCAGGAACAGGTAAAAGAGCAGGTAAAGTCATAATAGGAAGACGTAGTAGAGATCATATAGGAAATTCAAAAAAATTAAAATGTGAAAGAACAAAATAAAAAGGGGAAACACATTGCAAGTAGTTTTCCACATGACTTTGCTGCATCAATAAAGCTCTAATGCCAAATTTTACCCTTTAAAAAGCTTCTAAGGATAGCTCAACCTGTCTCATGAATTAAGGATAGCCTTCCCTTAAAGGAAAAAGAAAGTTCCTTAGTAATAATCTAGTCCAATTTTCTCATTTTAGAGAGAAGGATTACAATTATTCTATTTATTATCAGTCTGCCTTCATCCCTAGAGTGAATAGATTGTTCCTAGATAATTACTTCATCTATAAAAAGAAATCTTTGCAAAATGCAGTAAAATATCCTTCATGTGAATGAAGGTAGGGTCTCTCCAAGGTTTGATCCATATTTGTCATGCACGCAAAATGGGATCACATTGAGAGATTGGGGAGGAAGCAGGGAATACAGTTTGAATTTGGAAGATGTTGAGAAGCTGTGAATCTACAAGTCATTGAAATAATTATTTTTAAAATAGGGGGAAGGGACCAAGGAAAAATGAATGAATAAATAGATATTTGTTGTACAATAATACTATGTGCCAAGCACTATGTTTAGAGCCATTTTTACAGGTATTTGGAGGGGTTTGGGGTCCGAGCTTCTTTCAAGACTGAATTCAAGTGCATGCTTTTAAAATCCCAAGCACTATGCTAAGCAGAAGGAATACAAGCAAAAAAGCAAATATAGTCCCTGCTTTCAAAGAGGGAAAACAATACACATAGAAAAGTGGTGGCCAGAAATGGAAACTTGCAACCAGAAAAAATTAAATGGATAACAATGGGGATCATAGAAGAATAGATTCACACATTCTGTCCAGGAATACTAGCAGAGTTGATTTAATCATGATAGAACAAAAGTAATAATAAGGAAATTCATATGAAAGAAAAAAGTCAAGAATATCAAAAGAAATAATGAAAATAAATGAGAATGAAGGGAGTCTAGGCAGTCTCAGGCCTCAAACTATAATACAAAGCAATAATTATTAAAAATAATTTGGTACTGGTTAAAAATATAGATCAAATCAATTAGGGACAGAATACACAGAAGCAAATGGTATCTAGTAGCCAAGGATTCAAAAACACAAAGACCACTGATATTAAGTCGAGGGACTTACTATTTGGCAAAAAACTATAGTGAAAATTAGATAGCACTATGGAAAAAATTAGATTTGACCAACATCTCAACCTTTATACCAAGATAAGCTCCAAAATGGGTACATAACCTTTATCTAAGAGGTTATATCCTAAACAGATTAGGGAAACATGGGGGAAATTACCCATTAGATCAATGAACAGAAAAAAAGTTAATTATCAAATAAGGAAAAGAGAGGATCATAGAAAATAAAATGGAGAATTTTTCATAGGCTAAATCACCGGTCTGGATGTTCTAGGATAGTACAGGGTTTCCTGGAAAGTCTCAAGACAGAAGCTGGCCTCTTATCACTTCAATCTGTTCACTCCTAGCTTAGGCAGCCTAGGGAAAATGTTCTAACTTCACATTTAATTTTAAAATTAAAATTCTAAAAGTTTTTCATAAAGAAATCTAATAAAGCTAAGACTAAAAGAGAAATAACTGGTGGAAAAGTTTGCAGCAAGTTTTTTTTCTGAAAAAATTCTCATTTCTAAGATATACAGGGAACAGAACCAAATTTATAATTAAAAGAGACATTTCCCAATTGATAAATGATCTAAAGATATAAACAGAAAGTTCTCAAGAGAAGAAACCCAGACTATTTTCACATAAAAAAATAATGCTGCTAATGACTTCTAATTAGAGAAATGCAAATTAAGACAATTCTGAAATTCTACCTCACACCTTTCAGAGTGAAAAAGATGACAAAAAAAGGAAAATGATGCATGTTGGAGGGGCTGTGGGAAAATGGCTACATTGGTGTTGTGCTGGTGGACCAGTGAATGGGTATAACTATTTTGGGAAGCAATTTGGACTTATACACAAAAAGCTACTAAACAGCGTGAACTCTTTTGCCCAGCTCTATCACTGCTAAGATTACATCTAAAAGAAATCAAAGAAACAGGTAACGGTTATTTCTGTACACAAATATTTATATAGCCCTTTTTGCAGGGGCACAAAACTGGAAACTAAGAGAATGTCCCAAAATTGACGAATAACTGCATAAGTCATGGTATATGAATGTGATTGAGTGACTCAGGGAAATGAGGGAAAAGATAATTTTTAAAAGATGTGGGAAAATGTATTAGAAGTGATAGAGTATTTCTACTATAATATTGACATTATAGAAATGAGCAAGTTTGATGATTTCTATAAATTAATGAAGAATGAAATAAGCAGCACCATAAGAACAATCTATACAATAACAACACTATAAAAACAACCAACTTTAAAAGTTCTAAGAAAAAAAGAAAACAAAAAAATGCTCTAAAAACTATGATCAATACAGTGGCCATTCGTGATTCCAGGGGATCGACATGAAATAAGCTATCCATTACAGAGATGTGAAAGAATTAGAATGCACATTAGGATATATGCACACATATTACATACATATATATACACATATACATATGCAATGCCATTTATGGAAATTGTTTTACTTGGCTATGCATATTGGTTTCAAGAAACTTATCTTTCTTTTTCAATGGAGTAGAAGGTTGCAAAGAAAAAAAAAGATTTCTGTTCATTTTTTTCTTAGAGAGGTGAGGGTATTAGACATACAAAATGTACTTTTAGATTATATCATTTTAAGTTTACTTAATTGTTTTACTTCGGAATGGGAGACCTCTCTTGAAGTAGTCATAATCTTTATATGTAAAAACAAAATGATCAATAAAATATTAATCATTAGGATTCCTTCAGAATGAAAGAATCATAGATGGGAGGCTGAGACAAGGCTTCCTGAGAAGTCTCAGAAGAAAAGTGGCCAGAGGCTAAATCACATGGTCTGGATAGTCCAGGCTAGTACAAAGTTCCCTGGGATATCTCAAAGCTAAAGACAAGCTGGCCTCCCATCACGTCCATCTGTTTACTCCTAGCTTAGGCCAGCCTAGGGATAATGTTCTGAATTCACATGGTTTAATCTTTCTCTGCTATTGGGAAGCTTATAAAAATTATCAACAAATTAAAATTCCTTAAGATATCCTTTCTTTTGGCTTGGCATCTCCAGCTAGGATTAAAAAGAAAGAACCCCAACATTTTAAACAGGCCTTTTCTCTGTGTACCAATTTCAGCTACCATCTTTATCTCTTTTGTGAAAACTACTTATTTGTGAATAGGTTATGGCTAATCATAATTTCACATCCAGGGTGGGCCTTATTTAAAGGTACGAATTAAAAAGGAATTATGGATAGACTAAGAGAACAGGGAAACCTTGTAGTAAATCTCTTTTTTAAGCAGGGGAGAACTGGGAAAAGAGGGTTAAAGCACGTCACCTTATTTTCAGATCTCCTTGAGAGAAGCAATTGAATAGGCCTCTCAGACATCAAAAAGGCTGAGGCAGTGAGTTTTAGAATCAAGCTTTCCTCAACACCTACCCCTGAGTCCTTCTAACTGGCTTCCAATTCCTCTCCTCACTGCTGCTTACTCAATTCCATTCACCTCCATGCTCAAAATCTTGCTCTCAAAATCCCTCTTTCTCCAATTGCATATGCTGTCACAACTGCAGAATTCAAACCAAAATTCCTTGATTCCAGAAAGGCTGTCTCAGAGCACCACCACCCCCAAGACAGTCTCCAAACCTCTTCTATTGCAGAAAGAAGACAAAGCTGCTCCTTGAAACATTTCCTACAGACTAATGCAACCTGGGCTTCAACAAAAAACTGGTCTGACACAAACTGAAAAAATAAAAGGGTGGGGCAGCATAAGAGAAAAAGTACAGTGCACAAATTTCATAGATATTCTGCAAAACTCCCAGGGTGCCAGAGATCAATGGAACTAGTTATAGTATAACTACAAGGGATTCCCATAAAACACCCCCAAAAGATGTCATGAAGGCTATTAGGAGCAATAACTGGCTGCAGATGGTATGTAGGAACAAAAGATGTCCTAGCCCAGTAGAAGAAAAGAAGCACATGGTCAAGTGAGAAGGGAAATCATTACAGAAGAACTGAGATAAAAAACAGTGGATGTCAGAACTATATAATAATCAAAATTAGAACCCCTCATAAATGTTTTAGTGGGCTCTTCTTGAATCCCAAGAAGATATAATAATGACATTTCGTTTGACAGAGTAATAGTATATTTACTCATATGGTCCTCTCTGCTTTTATATATTCCTTCTGCTCATGATACTTGAAGAGAAAGTCAATAAAATTTCCTCCTGCCATGACTATTTTGCTTTAATCTTTGAAACTGCCATGGCTACAACCAACAGACAAAAAAAATCCCTAAAAGTAAAAATACATTATTGCAGGAAAAAAGGTTAATTAAAAAAAAAATTAATCAAATGTCTACAACTGTCTATAGCATTACTCCTCATTTCAGGACTTAATGTCCCATTCTTATTTTGCTTTTACCTAAGACCTAGTTGCATCTAATTTCCACTTTCTGATTTACCTGCTTTAATGCATAACTGTTGGCCCTACAATTAACCTGCAACCTTTAGAGGAGATATGAAGCAGCAAGCTTGGAGAATGGTTTAGTCTAAATAGTGGTCTAGTCCTTCCTTTGGACCAAAGGTGATTAAGCTCCCAATCCGAAACTTAAGGGAAAAAAGAAATCCTAACCTAAGCACAAACCACCCCTTCAGTCCCTTCCAAATTATTTCCATATCTCTTACGAAGAATGTATTCTCACTTAAAAAACTCTTTCATTCAAAATATCAAGGAATTGCTAAAAAAAAAATAAGTAAAATTAGATCAAGCTTTCAATTAACTGTGTTACTGATTCCTGTGTAATCCTGGATGAAAATACAGTTTCTTAGTAAATGAGGATGAGGGACTTGAGGATTAATGAAGTTTATGAAGACTGGTGCCCAACCAGAACAGAGAAACGTAGTCTTTTTCCTATGCCCAATTCTAGACTGAAAAAAATATGGCCGGGAGAGATGAAGATAATTTTTGTGAGTAGATTTTATGTACTATTTTATTTATGACATTCTATGACTTAAAACATGTGGCTTATCAACTGTACATTTTTTCTTTCAAAAATTTCCTCTTTGTATAACAATAAAAGCAATGCATTTGTTGATACAGAACATTAATTCCATTAAATTCACATTAAATGTAATGAAAAGCTATCAAAGTATAATTGCACAAACTAATTTATAGAACTACATCAGCTTAAAATTACTGGAACTATAATATGCACTGAACTTGTCTAATAGACAAATTGTTCCTTCTTTATTTCCAAACTGTGCATAAAGCCACACTATTCTGGTGTTATGAACATCATATTATTTACACAAAGCCCAACAATACAAGAAAGTGTCTTTGCTCATACTGTTCTCCCTCATCTCAGATGCTCTTTTTACCAATTCAAACATTCCATTTTCCCCAGCTTAGGTCCTATCTCCTCTATGAGGTCCTGGCTAACTAATTTTATCCCTCAATGAAACTTTTCTGAATTCTGAGACTATAAAATGATTTTAACACATAACTTATCATTTGGTTATATTTGTAACAGAGATTATAAATCTTTATCTATATATTTCACTGGTGGCACCAAGAAAAAGGCTCTTCTTCCTCCTTACCTTTTTTTTTTTTATGTTTCAGGAAACCATCCCAAGTACTTTGAATAACTCTAATTGCTCAGGAAGAAGCATCAGGAATGTTGGGAAACTGTTATCTTTGAACTAAAAAATTGCTTCTAACATGAAGAACCTATTTATACTCTGGAGGATTTCTCATTTGTGCCATTTGTTCTCCACATACACACATAAAAACATAATCAGGTAATTTGGAAATCTCAGTGTCTGACATTCTCCCAAGGGTAGTTATCAACTGGCCTTAAAAACACAAAGGTTAACAGAACTCAAATGAATCTGGTATTGTATGTAAGGAAGTTAAAAGGCATTTATCAGGCTAGAACCTCTTCACATGTCATAACAATTTTATCAAAGAAATGAAAGAATCAGGAGAACCTGTGAAGTCAAAAACATTATTAATCATTTCTTGTCACCAGTTTAATACTAGATGCAGTGTGGCTAGAAGAAAGCAAAGCAGAGCAAAGTGTTCTAGAAATTCACATCACTTCAGACAAAAATTTGATATCAGTTCCCATAAACTGGTTGTACCTTAAAGTTCTAACCCGAGCCCTCTTTCATTTTCTCTCGATACTTTCTCACTTAGCAATCTTATTTACTTCCATGGTTTCAATTATCATCTCTATGCAAATGATTCCCAGATATGCATCCAGTCCTAAACTCTCTCTTTATACTTAGTCTCACATCAATAACTGCCTGTAGTACATTTTGAACCGAATGCCCCACAGGCATCTCAAGCTCAACATATTCAAAACCAAGCTCATTATCTCACCTCCCAAATCCATCCTCTTTCAAACTCCCCTGTTTTTGTTAAAGACATCCTTTCAGTCCCACAGGCTCACAACCTTAGTACTTTCCTTGACTCTTCATTCTCATTCACAGTTCCAAATCTTGTAATTTCTTTCTCCACAACATTTCTCAGATATGTCCTCTTTTCTGCATTCACACAAGCCATAACTCTAATTCAGGCTTTCATCAACTTTCACATAAATTATAGCACTAACTTCCTTATTGGCCACTAAGCCTCTACTCTCTCCTCCCTTTCACCCAACTCCAATTAATATACAGCTGATGGTGGTTTTCCTATAGTGTAGGTCTGATCACTTATCCCCTTCCCCTACTCAATAATCTCATTTCTCCCTATTACCTCTAAGGTCAAATATGAAGTCAGAGCTTAGTAATTAATTGTTCATTGGTAACCATGATAAAAGCAAGTTCAGTTGAGTGTGGGGTCGAGTCAAATTACAAACAGTTGAAAAAGAGAGCGAAGGAAGTGGAGGCCCTGACTTTAAAAAAAAATGTTCATTGAAAGGGAGATGGAAGAGTCAAGTGAAGATATTTCCGTCTCTAGGGAGATCAGGCATTATTTGTAACCATTTGGAAAGGAGCCAGTTGTCTCTTCAGACACTTCTTTTTTTTAATCCTCATCAGACATTTCTCTTTGTGTCTTCAGAATTTCTTTCCTGAAAGCTTCCCATTCTTCCTGATCTCATTTTACAGTAGCATTTTAGAATATTTGATTAAGACCAAAGAGAAGTAGCAGAAAGCAGTGTGACCCAGCGCTCGCGTGCTCTCTCTCTCTCTCTCTGTCTCTGTCTCTGTCTCTCTCTCCAACAATAAATTGAGGAAGAGTAGTAGACCAAGGAAAGATTTGGAAATCCAAGGAAAAATGACAGTAGGTAATTCTTCCAGCCTAGATCAACATAGAAAAATAAGCAGAAGCCTACATGCCCTGGATCCAGGGTCCAGGCAAGAAGGCCCAAACAAAACCTTTCAACATGGAGACCTGAGAGGAGACTCTATACTATATATCAGGAAAAAGGAATAGATTCATGGAAATAGTTCAGACATGACCTTAGGCTATATACTGTGCAGGAAGCAAAATCAAGAGCCAACCAGCAGCTGTGTTTTTCTAATTCTGGAGCTAGGTCACAGACCCAATGTGTAGTAAGTCTGAGGCCTACGATACTCTGGCTATGAGGGACTACATATCAACAATACACAGGGCCTGAGACCGCGTACTGAACAAGGAACAAGAACAAAAGCAAAACTGTGAACTCTGACCCTGCAGTGGGTCATAGATTTAGCCCACTGATAGTCTGGATCCCACAACTTAGTAACCAAAGCAAGAAGCTCAGATCAAGGATGGACCTATAGTTCTGTCTCTCTGAGCCCACAAAACCTTCTAGCTAGCCGACAGAAGCTGGAGCAAGTAGGAATCAACTAAAGCTCTAATCAGGGTCAGCTGTGTTGTTCATACCTAAACTGAGGTGGGGAGGTTGCAAAGCCCAGATCCGGGGAGCAACAATCATCTACTATTGATCGGACTGCTTAAAGCTCACTGAAAGTTTGCAGGTGCTTGGAATAAGCTCTTACTGAGATCCTTAAAGGATCCAGCACTGAATACCCAGAGAAAGTAATAGCAGCACCCTACGGAATACAGATCAGGACCAAAAAAGGACCAAATGTTCCCTCTATAAATACACGGAGACAGGCCCTAACATAAAGTAGGTATTAAAGATAAAAGAATGGGTTTTAAAAAACTCCCACTATAAAGAAATACTACGGAGCCAAAGATGCCCAAGAAACAACCAAGAAGAAAACAATAGCTCCACAACATGAACAAGCAAATTTTCAAACAAAAACACACTTGGTGACCAGGTCAACTAAAATTCTAGGAAGAAATGCAGGAAGACTTTTAAAATGATATGTATTAAAATGAAATGAGAACTCTATAGCAGTTTTAATACATGGTTCATGGATTCCTTGGACTTTAGATAGGGTCTTGAATTTTGACAGGACAATAATTATCTCCTTACCTCTTTATAACTAGATGCCTCTGTAATCCCATGTATTTTATTCTATGTATTAAAAAATATTTTTCCTGAAGCATTCTATAAAGTTGCTTAAAGATATCCAAACAAAGTAAGCCCCACAGTATCAGAAAGACTTTAGTAAAGCTATGTGCCCAAGGAATGTTTGACCTGTTCTGTAGCCTGGAACAAAGATAAAAAACTGGAACTGGTTGCATTGCCAAGTGATATGATAGGTTTAGGAATAGCTGATATTTCATTTAGCATTTAAAAGAAGATTAGTGAGGAACTGGTAGCCTTGTCATTACCCTTCAGTATGAAACTGAATGAAGCCATAAATAACTTTCAATATAGTCAGCTTCTTGTTTTTGTTCACTATATGCATGCTTACACCATTTAAAAAACAGAATTATTTTTTGTGAGTCTTTTCTCAAAACAAGAAAAACTATCAACATTTTGGAAATAAAAAAAGTTTTTAGATTTTTGTTATTACTATAGTTATTGTCAAATAAAACTCTGGGAAAAAAAAAAAACTTCATATTCTTTGCACAGATGGAGCTGGTGTGGTCCTGAGGGGTAATTAAACAACTTTTTAGTATACTCCTGAAACCAATAGTTTGTAATTTTTCAAGTATGACAGCCCACTTTCTAGCATCATAGCTGGTTATTTATTATACTTGTATTGTAAGTATCTGTTTGACAAAAGAGAAGTGAAAAAGGTTTTAATACATGAATTCTTTTTATATTAATTTCCATTTCACTCATCAGAACAGCAGTTATTTATATCAATCAATCAACAAATATTTATTAAATATCTACTATGTCCCAGGAATTAAGCTAAGCATTGGATATACCAGTATAAGGAATGAAATAATCCCTTCTCACAATGAGCTTACATTCATTTTAATGAGGAAAACAATAAGTATAATAAAAATATACACAATATGAAGTATATACAAATACAAATAACACACACAAAATAACTGAGGAAGTGTGAGGAGTCAAGGCTAAAACCAAGTTTATGTACCTGAGACATTAGAAATATGGTGGTGCTTTTGACAGCAATTGGAATTTTTGAAAAAGGGGAGAGTTTAGAGGGAAAGTTAAAGGATTCCATTTTTTATTTGTTAGGTTTATAATGTCTCTAGGATATTCAGTTGGAAATGTCCACAAGGTAACTGATGATTTGGGACTAAAACTCAGGGGGAGACCTGAACTGGATATGTAGATCCAGGAGTCATCTGCATAGAGGTGATAGTTAAGCCCATGTGACCTAATGAGGTTACCAAGAGAAAGAGCAGAGACAATAAAAAAGACCTCAAGGCAGAATCTTAGGGAAAACATACAGTTACAGGGTATAATATGAATGATGAGCTAACAAAAGAGACTGAAAAGGATCAAATAAACAGGTAAGAAAAGAACCAGTTAAGAGCAATAGCACTGAAACCCAACAGTCAAATATAGCAGACAGATTTAGGATTAAAGAGAAAATATTTGGCAATTAAGAGAACACTGTAGAAGAAAGTTTCAGCTTAAGTGGTCAAAAGCCAGATTGCAAAGGCTTTAAGAGTAAGAGAAGTGGAAACAGTTAAATGGATACAATTCTCTCAAAGCACTTTGCTGAGAAAGGGAAGAGATGTATAGAATAAAAGTTTGAGGTAGACTCTGTTGAAGGTTTTATAAAGATAAGGGAGAGTTAGGCATGTTTGAAGGATGTGGTGAAGGAACCAGTCAGTTGATAAGTAGAGGTTGAATATTTAACAGAAAAGGGGGGTAACTGATGATGCAATCTGCTAGAGAAGATGAGAGGGGATTAAATGTACATGCAAAGAGATTGATTTGGCAATGACCAAATTCAATCTACACAAGAGATAAGAAAATGCAACTCTTAGCCCCACTTCTTTACTAAGGTAGAGATGTATGAATGAGAGATATTGCATATACTGTCAGTAACATCTGATGTCTTGTCTGGGTTTCCCAAGCTGATTTTTTTCTCTGTACTACAGAATACTATACAACATACAACATACTATACAAAGTCTAGATTGCCAAGTAGAGGAACAGAGGTATATATTTGGAAATAAATGTGATGTAAAAACAATAAGTATCAATAAAAAATAAGAAAAATAAATTTTATTTAGTAGTTTCCATTCAGTAGATATTTTTGGATCCTAACTCTGTCACTTGATCTGTCAGCTATCCTTACAGCCTTCGTGACATCTACAAATTTGATAAGCCACAGCTTTCCTAAGTCATCAACAAAAACATTAAACAGCACAGGGTCAAGCAGAGATTCTTCAGGTCCTATACTAAAAACTTCATTCCAAGATGACATCAAACTATTAATAAGTACCCTTTTGAGTCTGGGCATGGAAGCAGCTCCAAATCCAGCCAACCACATTTCATTCTAGCCCACATCTCTCAATCCTGTCTGCTGAAATAGCAATGACAACTGTTAGCTTTAGTAAAATCTAGGTAAAGTAGTCACAAAATTATCCTGATCTTCCAGTATAGTGATCCTATAAGAAAAGGAAATGACTCTAGGCAAAAAAATACAGAACAACTATAGAAAAAAACCATCAAAGCCTTCACAACATCATTAAGAACATGTATCCTATACCTGGGAAATTAAAGGCCCTTTGGCTATATAATGTTTGTTGCCTCATGAACTCTTCCCTAATAGACTTTTGGAGCAACTGAACTGTCAAATAATCAAATTTACTTGTTTCTAATTAAAATATAATTGCTATATTGGCATTTTATATTAATTTTTGTAAAGGCATACAGAACAATATTTGAGGTAAGCCTATGTTTTCCTTGAAGCATTTTTTTAAAAAAATCAGACTGAAGGGAACAGAAAGCCAGATGTCTGAACAATTACAGATATGCTCACAGAAGCATATCTATAATTGCAGAATTCACAACAAATGTCCATCTTTCATATGTTTTACTGAAAGCAAGCATGGCTGCTTAAATGCTATTTACATTCTTTTAAGCACAAAGATTTGACAGATTTTATAACTATAGTTCTTTTTCTGCTATGATGGTAAGATGAAAGTTAATGCTATGGAAGCATCAAGAAAAGTCATCACATTTAAAAGCCAAAAAGTAAAGAAATACAATTGTCAGTCAAATTGTTGTTAAACAAGGTTGAAAAAAATATTCAAATAGCATACAAATTATAGTAAAGAACTAACATCCAACATGTGTTTTTCAAACCAAATTCAGTTCATATAAATATTTTAATACTCTGTAAGCATTTATTAAGCACCTACTATATGCCAGGCACAGTGCTAAGTGCAATACTATTTGAAATGCTCACATACAACAAGACAATGAATACGTGCCTAGAAATTGGACTTGAAGAAGAATTTAATTCTAGCTCTTTTCATCATCTCCACAACAGACCCATAATTTCATTGATGTGGACACTCCTTCAGTGGTGCATCCCAAGCCCTTCCACACTTATATCATTTTGGTCTTCCCATAAACCCTGCATGGGAAATCTAGGCAGTGTAATTCCTCTAGGTCTTTAACAATTTTGTACGTGCAAGTCAAGACATTACCCTTGTGATGTCATTGGACCTCTTCAAACACAAAACACAAATAACAGCAAAAATAACTACAGAACCAGAGCTGTTAAATCCCAAGAAAGTCCAATATATATGAGAGTACTTGCAGCACCAGTGAAAATAAAATGGGTACCCATTTATTAAGGAATATTGTTAAAATCATAGTACATGAATACTATGGAATATTACACCATAGAAAACAGTAAATAGGAATTCAAAGAAACATGTGTAGATTTATATTAACACAGAGTGAAGAATGTAGAGCTAGAAAAATAATATACACATAAGGAGACTGAGGTTTTTCTCTGGCAAAAATACAACACTAAAGCAATTGTGTTTTATGGTTGACAGGAATACATAATAAGCAAAGGAATATGGGCTAAGTGGGTAGAGAATACTGATTCTATTTCCTTAGCTTACCATTTGTTCTAGCTCAAATTCCCTTAAATGATAAGCCAGAGAGAGTCTTAGAAAAGTCTAATCTTAAATTAGACAGTCATTTGTAGTAGAGGACTGTGATGCTGGCACAAAAACAGGAAAAAAGAAAAGATATTCTTAGCTTAAAGAGCTCTGACTGACTTTTGTTATCTGGGTGTTATAGCTATGACAAAAGAGCCATCAACTTGCCCTCTATAAAGCAAAGGGGATAGACACTATTCCCTAGCAGACTGGAGCTTGGCCCTGAAGACATGAGTCCAGAAGCTAGTAGCAAGGAGTAACAATCAGCAGAAACCATATACCCACCAATTGCTATCTGGTACCAATGATGCAACACCAAAGTACTAGGTCCAGCAACTAGCATAAAAGCAGTGGAGACCAGAGAAACGAAGCACTCAGTGGAGATGTCACACCTAGGGAGGAACAGGCACAATGAAAGCAGCATGATATCATCAAGAATCATAAGAGGTCCTACCACATCAGAGGCACCTGTTACCACATCAAGCATATAGTGTGACCAGATGTGTTTCCTACGTGTATGCTCCTCTTATGCATTCCTAACTTCCCAATTACTGTTGAGGGCACCAACACCCTCCCAGTCCTTCAAATAGGTGTCATTCTGTATACTATCACATCCCCTTCTCCAATCTGCTGCTTAATCTTGTAGATTCTACTTTAACAGTATTTTTTATATACTCCCCCTAACCTCTTTGACACTACCAACAACCTAGCTCAGAACCTCATCACTTCTTGCTCAGACTATTTCAATAGCCAATGGGTCAGCCTGTCTTGAGCCTCATTCTTACTCCAGTCCATTCTCCACTCAGCTGTCAAAAAGATCTTCCTAAGCACAGGTCTGACCATGTCTCATACAAACACTCCAATTCAATCAACTCCAGTAGCTCCCTATCACCTCCAGGACCAAAGATAAAATCCTTTTTGACATTGAAAGTCTTTTAAATCTTCTTCCTTTTCTACCTTGCTTCTCGTCTTACATTTTAGTCCCCTCCACATAATCTTGAATCCAACACTAATCTCTTTACTATTTCTTGCACAAGACACTCCATGTCCTAACACTGAGAATTTTCACTGATAGTTCCCCAGACCTGGAATTTTCTCCCTCCACATCTCTACCTTTTAGTTTTCCTGTCCTCCAATTTTCTGCTAAAATTCTATCTTCTTCAAGAAGCCTTTCCTTATGCCCCTTAAAGCTTGTGCCTTCCCTGAGCTTTTTTGTGTTATTTGTAGTTATTTACATATTATCTCCTTCATTAGACTGTGAACCCCTTGAGAACAGGAACTCTTTTTGCCTTTTTTTTTCATATCTACAATACTAAGCATTGACTTGGAACATAGGTCCTTCATATATGTATGTTGTCTTGTGCATATTCAGTGTCCTCACTGACCATGTATGCATTTGTGGGAGAGTGTGCCCTAAGTTTATGGGGACAAGGTTCTATTTTAACTTTTCTTGCTCTGATGCTTTGCTTTGAGCTACGTCCTCTAGCTGACCAGAGAATAAATAAGCTCAGCCCTAGGGGCTAGAGAGCTATGGTTTTGAGTGAATGTGAACAACCCACAGAATACCTTGAACATGGAGCAATTTTCTTGTGAGCTATGCAGATAAGAAGATACCCTAGATGCTACATTCACAATGACTTCCATTATATAAATGACAACAACACTAAAAGAATCAGAATTCAGATTAAATCCAAAGACTATTCTTATTTCCAAGTGGCAGGTAATGAAATACACTACTTTCCTCTCAGTCTGATTCTAGGAGCAGAATGCTGCCTGTGTTCCCAGGAGTGAAACTTGGATATGTAGGACTGGACTGTTTTGTTTTCTTATAAGGGAGGTTCTGAGACATCGCATAGTATAGTGTATAGAGAGCATGGAAATCTGGGTTCAGGTTTGACCTCTGACACATACCAACTCTGTCACCTTTGAAAATTTGTTTAACCTCTCAGGGTCACCAGGTAACTCATTAATTGGAGAAAAGTGACCTATCTGCATTAGTGCAGGAAGGTTCTCCTTAGGAGCTCCCCATAGCAATGAAATCATAGGTCTGTACCAAAGGGAGATAAGTATCTTTACTTGTTCTATCTTCTCTTTTCTAGGAAACTGCCTCTTTATTCATTCCCTCTTTCTTTCTAAATCTCAAACCTCTCCCCTTCTATTGACTCCTTCCCTGTTGCCCCAAAAAACCTTCACTAAACCAGAAGTAATCAACCTACAGTTCTCCCTCATATAGCTTAAATTCTCGAAAAAGTCATCCAAGTTTGCCTCATCCTTTACTTTTCAATCCTTATCAATATAGTTTATAACCTTACCACTTAACTAAAACTATGGTCTCCAATATCATCAATATGGTAGCCATAGTCTTCATCCTCCTTAAACTCCATCTCTACCAACCAACAATATACTTTTAACACTGTTAACCATCCTCTTCTTTTGGAGATTTTCACTTCTCTGGGTCTTCAAGACAGCTCTTATGATGCTTCACTCCTACCTGTCAAAGCATGCTTTTTCAATAGCTTTTACTGGATCTTAATTCATCTCCCACCCCTTAACTGTAGGCGTGTCCCATGGCTCTTTCCTGAGCTCTCTACTCCTGTAACTTGGTGAATCTATGTCCCCATGAGTTTAACTATCATCTCAAGAATCCAAAACCCCTCAGAGGAAAAATAACCCCCCCCAAAAAACCTCAAAATTTCAAGGAAAAGAAAATTTTCCCAGAGGATGGGAAAAGAAAACTTTCACAGAGGATGAGAGGTAGAAAGAGAAATGTCACTTTCACTTCCCACTCCCACCCCATATGAAGAGAACCACTGTCCTCAAGCTAATGGAGCCAAGGGAGGATGGTGTAGGCAGGTTGCCACTGGTAGTCTGGGATAAACTGTGAAGGATTAAACATTGTTTGTACTGGGAGGGCAGGCTTGCTGGGTCTGAACCAGGACAATGTCTTCCCTGCTGACCCCTAGGCATTGGGAGAACTTAGGTTCCACCAGCTTTGGTATTTGCTGAGCAAGCTGTCAGCAAGACAATGAAACTATTCCTCCAACTGAAGCCTTCTCCTCCTGATCCTGTCACTGGCTATACTTGCAGCCATACCTTCAACCCTGTCTCAGCACCAGACCATCTTCCTCACAGAATACGATGATTTATCGGAAGTTCTTAAATATCTGCTGTTCAGTCATTTCAGCCATGTCCAACTCTTTGTGATCTCATCTGAGGTTTTCTTGGCAAAAATACTGGCGTGGTTTGCTGTTTCCTTCTCCAGCTCATTTTATAGGTGAGGAAACAGAGGCAAAGAGGGTTAAGTGACTTGCTCAGGGTCACACAGCTACTAAGTGTCTGAGGCTAGATTTGAACTTAGGTCTTCCTGATTTCAGGTCCCATTTTATCCACTGTACCACCTAGCCACCCCTCTTAATATCACACCTTGAAAAAATTTCTCCTATTGACCAATTCCCTGAACTGGAGCAAAGACTCCATGACTATTCTAAATTTCTAGCATAATGTATCTTATAACATCATTATCATTAAAATGAGCAATTTTGAGGACCTTTATGTACTAATGAAGAACAAAATTAGTAGAACCAGAAGAGCAATTCACACAATAACAACACTGTACAAAAGGAATAAGCATATATATAGACACAGACCTATAGATAAAGGTATCGCCCACTATGTGCAAAGTGCTGTTATTTTCCCCATTTGACAATTGAGAAAACTTAGGCAAACAGAGACTTGTACAGCGTCATAAATCTAGTATCTGAGGCCATATTTGAACTCAAGTCTCCTTATCTCCAAGTATAACACCCTCTCCACTGTATTACATAGCTGTCTAAAAACAAAACAAAAACACTGCAAGAACCATGATCAATACATAACCATTCATGATTCCAGAGGACTAATGATAAAATTATCAATTTGTGGATAGTATTAGATCTATAATACATGTTACATATTAGAGAAAAGTGATAGATTGAGAGTGCAGAGTTAGTTTAAATATTTTGGCATGAAGCCACCTAGGGAATTTGTTTTGCTTAACTAACATAATGAGTACTATACCAAAGCTTGGTCTCTCATTTACTCAATATGAGTTTAAAACTAATCTAATACTAATTGCCATGGAAACAGGAGTAGAAAAATGTAAAGTCCCCTGATGTTTCATGTGAACAGGAAAGTTCGATCACTTGAAAATCTACAGCTGCCAGAAAGCATTGAAATAAAATAACAATTACGTGTGTGTGTGCATGTATGTGGGGGGGGGGGGGGGTGTGTGCGTGTGGGTGTGTGTGTGTGCGCCCTTCCTTCTACATATGTATTTTCAGCCTGTGCCTTTCAGGTTCAAGAAGATGCTTGTGTCACATCTGTATTTGATTTATGCCCGTATCCTAGAGCTACTGTAAACCTAGAAGACAAATCCTAGAATCACGGCATTTCCATAACATGAATTGTTTATACAAAAATATGTTTCTTATCCAATTTGTGGTTTTACAACATGTACAGTATAATTGACTACATTATAGAGTTCATAAAAGAACATGTTTGTTTTTTCTCAGAACTAGGGGGAGGGGAGAATTTTTCCTGAAAATAAGGCTGCATGATATTTTCCTTCTAAATGTCACTTTATACATTCAGTGTTCAACAACAGTGTGTAAGATGCAACATATTTAATCTCTGTGACAGCTAATGTCCAATGATGAAAAATAAATTCAGTGGACTGTGACTGTGCTACTGCTCTACTGACAATCTCTACTTGATCTTGGAAAAATCACATAGACAGTTATATCTAAATATATCTTAATTCTTCTCTCAAAAGTAACCCTTCCACTATCACTCATGCCTTTTGGTACCCAGGTTGCATTATTATAACAAAAGATTAATCTGTGAAAATTCTGAAAGCACATCTCAATAACTCGGCTGCCAAATTATGTAGCCATGAATAGCACCTCAATCCAATATTCTCCAATACACTAATTAGCACTTTGCTTTGAAATGAAATTTAAAGCTAGTACTTTCCAACATAAAATCCTATAGCTCCCTTCTTTACACATTCGCTAATAAAAAGGTATAAATAAATGATTTTAACTTTTAGTTGTTGATTTCAGTCTCCTTTCTCATCAGTCATTTTTATCATGTCAAGAACCATTAAGACATGATCAAATGAACGACTTCAATTATACATGATTTCCTGTCCTCTTCCCCCAGGTGACAAACTCTATAATCTATTCCTGGATCATTGAAAATTAGTGATAATAATGTGTGCCTTCGTTAGCTTTAAAACTATTCCCCTCTCCTTACCCACTAGAATTAACCTAAATGAAAACAGTCTGGAGTTAATTTCCAAACTCAAGTTATAGAAAATTGGATTACTATAAACACTATGTTTCCCATAAAAGGACATTCTTAGTCTCTACTTAAAATTGATTTCAATTTGGAGCTCTCTGAAGCATGGCTCAAAATGACTTTTTTAGAAAGAACTTTCCTCATAGAGAAATGCCTTAAAGTTGACATCTCTATGTAAGAGTAGCTAACTGTATATACATTAAAGATATGTTTCTGCTAAAACCCTACACAATCTTCAAGGCTCTGCAAAGTACTTGAACTTTTCCTCTGCAAATATTGTATTATAATTTGTATCACGGATATGTGTATATATTTTATCACTCCTATTCAGTTGTAAACAAAAACTGTATATCACATATTTTTATTTCTCCTACAAATGTACTTGCAAGTTTCTTGAATTCATCTGAACAGTTGCATACAAGTAAGATTTTTATAAACTAAATCAGTAAACTGAAACTTACGATATAATAATAATAAAATATGGCATATATATAAATACTACTTTAAGGTTGGCAAAGTACCTCCTGACTAATTTGATGACATATTTTAACACCTCATTTGTCCAAGCAACCTTATCTATTGAGAACAAAACTGAGAACCAAGAAATAGGCCCAGAAAAGGCCTTTCAGGAGCCAAAATAAATAGCACTAAGTCCATGAAATAAAGTGTGGAAACTTTATTCACGGGAGTAGGAGTTCACTTGGCAGTAACTTGGTGGGGCAGTGGATAGAGCGCTGGGCCTGGAGTTAGAAAGTTGTCGTTCAGTTGTTTTTCAGTCATGTCCAACTTTTTGTGACCCCATTGGGGGTTTTCTTAGCAAAAATACTGGAGTGGTTTGCCATTTCCTTTTGCTGCTCATTTTACAGATGAGGAAACTGAGGCAAACAGGGTTAAGTGACTTGCTCAGGGTCACACAGCTAGTAAGTGTCTTAGGCCAGATTTGAACTCGGGAAGATGAGTCTTCCTGACTCCAGGCCCAGCACTCTATCCACTGTTCCACCTACCTGCCCAGAGTTAGGAAGACCAGAGTTCAAATCCAGCCTCGCATACTTACTTGGTATGTGACCCTCATCTGTAAAATAAAGATAATAATAGTACCTCCCACTTAGGATTGTTTTGAGGATAAAGTGATACTACTTTTAAAGCACTCTGTCAATCTTAAACTGCTACATAAATGCTGACTATTAGTATTTTCATTATCATTAATCATCATTACTTAGATCCTCACACATAGCCTATTTATTTTTATTTGGACACAATAATTTAACACCATTTTCAATAGAGATAAAAAGTCACACATTTTAATAAGCCTTGAAGATGCCAATATATTACAACACATTACAATAATTTGTGTTTGTAACAATGGCCCTAAAGCATTAATAGAAATTTAAATTATACTCAATATGAGTTTAAGAAACTATTGAATAGACTGGTAAAATAGAAAAAAGGATTTATTATTTATCATTAATTTATTATTTGTTAGCTTAGAGGTTCAAATACAAAACCAAGTCAGCACCTTCCCTAAAGGAGCTTACATTCTAACAGGATGAAAACAATATATACGTGGTAGTGATAGCCAAGGACAAGTGTTTTGGTTGTTTAAGTCACAGGGAGCCAGAAGGGAACTGATTGACATTTCCTTTGTAGCAATGACCTTATTGATTTAATTATGGTTCCAGAGCTGGAAAATAGGGCAGAAGGAGGAGGGACATACTCATGGCAACAGGGCAAATGACCAGGAGGTGACTGGGGTGGAATGTTAAGCATGGTTAGGGCCTGCCAAATATAGCGGACCAATCAGGATACCACATCTCCAGCACTGAAAGGGTTAATTCTCTCTAGGGTATTATATCTCAGTTCAAAAACAGGACAGAGGGCAAGGTCTGAGGTTTCAAAGAGTACAGTGGCAAGCAGGGTAGATAGAAAGCAAGAAGTGGGTCATACGTTTAGATGGCTCTCCATCCAGAATAATTTTTTTTTTTTTAGTTTCGAGTACTTAAAAGGGTAAGTCTTTGGTTCTTCAGAATTATTTGTTCTCTTAAAAGTTCAGGATAGTCTGTTTTTTACTGCAAATCATTTTGTACAATAAAGAACTCTTTTTCAAAAATAAATCTCCCTATATTTATCTTTTGTGTAAATATGAATTTCACACTATTTTCTTAAACTGAGTCAGACCTGTAAACTATATAAAGCTATTTTCTTTGCTAATGGAGTATGTTTAACATAACATATTAACATTCTGATTGTACAAGTTGTAGCCCAAAGCTATTTCAGGCATGTTTTTAACAAAAATATAACCAAAATAAGCATCTCTCCTAAATTGTATTAAAAGATTTTGGTTTAAATTAGTTTTAGTCCTAAAATTCCAATTATCATCATGGTGTTTCTAAGCAGAAACTATACAAGGCAGCATGAGGGAAGGCAGGAGAGAACAGATACTATTATATAAATGGGATCTGAAATTGAAGTGAATTTTATACACCTAATAAAACAAAAATGTAAAGTAACAATTGACATAAATGCAAGGATTAGGAGGTAAAACCAAAGAAATCAATCCATTTTCTTTTAACATTACATCTAAGCATCCTTATTTTCTATTCTTTAGATTAATGAAATGAAAACAAGACCACTGATTAGCAGATCTGAGGTAATGGAATCACAAATACATTTGCCTTTACTTTCATTGTGAACAAATATTTTGATAGTTATAAAAACTATGAGGAATTATATGATATTTACATTGCTTTGTTAGCTCATAATGAGTCTCTAGCTGTAATAAGCTATTTTAACTGCAAAACATGGGTCATTTTACATGGATATACATAGATGCAGAATAATACATAAACACTAAATTATCAATATATTAGCTCTGTTAATTTGGCACTAATTGTCATTGATTAGGTTCCTCCAAATATATGCATGTATCAATATGGAGTGTTAAATGATAATTGACGATGATTCATTTTATAATGTCAGGTTTGTGGCTGTGACCTTTCCCAAAACACATATGAGGATATTTGTGGATATTTAGTATATTTTTAACTGTAGATGCCACTTTTCTACTGTGAATGGTAAAAACTGCCCCTGCTTGCTAAAAAAATGTATACAATATGAATCGGTAACTGAAAGACACCCCAACATGAGAAGTGGTCAAACAGCCCTGAATGAATATTATCAGGTTTTAGAATCTTGAGATTCACTTAAGCTGAGTTAAATCAGAAGTTCAAGCCATGAATAAACTTTGTTACCTTTTTCCTTTTTCTTTATGCAGATACTTCAGAGCTCATGATCACCTATGTAGAAGCTTCCTTAATGTCTAGAAAAGTGTCTCAAAAACCAAACAAGGCCATGAGAGCCTATTTCTATGACAAAAGCCCCAAGAAAGTTAGCTGTGACTTAAATCAAACTCTCTTCCTTCTTCACCCCTTCAATCAATTACAAAGATCTATTGGGGAATTGTGATAACAGAAAACACCTTGTTTCCTCACCAATCATTTCTCTGTAACCCCTATATGAAGACAATTAATGAAACATCACCAACATACAGCAAAAACAAGATCTTTTCTGAACAGACATTGAGAAGCCATCTTGGTAGCTATACTCCCTCCCTACTTCTCTTAACCGCCCCCAACCTTCAAGGGAATTGATTTGATGAAGATTTAGAGTTTCAGCATTCCCCCATCTCCAATCCTTCTGATGCTTCAGTTGGTTGTAAACTATATCCTTCAATAAATCACAGTTGGATAGCTAAGTTTTGTTCGTAGACTCTTTTTTTATTACTAGCTTGGACACTGATTTATCATGAAATCACTCAGATGAAAAGGAACTTACCATCAAATGCAGGCATTAAATGGGTAAAAGAATATGCTAACCTCTCTTTCTAAAAAAATTGAGCTTTAGTTTTCCTTTCTTGCAAGGGCTGGAAATGCATGGGCCTCAATCCCACTTTTGATCGACAGAGGAGCTTTGACCTGCCCTGATTCCCAAAAGGACTAATGTAACCTTCCTTAGAACAACCTGGTGGCCTCTCACTCCTGTTGGTTCAGCATATTGATAACAAACAGCATACCCTAGCTCTCTAGCTCAAGAAGTTCATCAATCTCAATCCCTCAGTATCAGGAATAATAAAAGGTGTGCACCAGAACACCAGTCCCTTCCCTTTTATTTTAGGGAAAAAATCTAGGGACTCAGAAAAATAGTACTAAGTCACAAAGAAAATATGTTTAGCCTATGTTACTGGAATTACCAAAAACCTGGAACTTCTTGAAGTAACCACATCTATTTCTGAAGACTTTAAATGTTGAAGGTTGTAAAGATTTCTCCCTCTCTTAGACGAATGAACATAAATAGCTTACATAAGTTTTTTAATTTTGTATTCATAGATCCTAAACTTCAGCCTTGACTAATATAAATTTTCTTTTCTTTTAAGTGAATCCTAAAAAAATCAATTGCCAACAAATGAAAGACCAAATATTTTAAGTAAATATAGTTAACTGTAAAATTCTTACATTGTTCATATTTATCTAATTAGAATGCTTACTAGCAAACTATTGAACCCATAATTGTACCATACTGTAATCTTATTGATATTTAAATTTGCAATATTATACAGGACCTTCAACCACTTCAAGGATATTGTAATCTCTCAGTGTATCACAAAGCCTTAAATGGCTGATTCCCAAAATGCTCTCTGCTGCCACGTTTGGCTCAAGAGGATTCTCAGGAAGGAGAGGAAAATACTTCCTCCCAACAACTTGTACTTTCAGCATATAGTGACCCTGACTCAGTGATCATAAGAACTTCAGGGAAATCAAAAGTTATCAGTAGGAAAAACTGGGGGTCCAGTGCCAGGAAGTATTGTCTAATTTCCTTCATATCTGACAAAACCTAAAAATTGGATTGTTTCTCTTTGCCTGGACTGAATTGTTAACCACACTAATTTCTTGAGAAACATTTTTTTTAAAAAAACTGAAAATTGTAAGAAGTCAGTAAAGCCATTTTTCTGTGGTTTACTATCATGGCTCCAACTATTTTACTATGTTTATCAAATACCTTGATTCTATTCATTCCAGAACTTCCTGCCTGCTTCCAGAAGAGATTTTATAGCCTACTCTAAACAATTAATTTAATATGCTCAAAGCAAATACCTATAAGCATCGTGATGTTTTTGCTTTGGAACTCTCCATACTAAAAGGTGAGAGATCTGTTTTAGGTCTGTTACTCATGTCAAGGTTTTTAAAAATATTTGTTTTCTTTGGCTTATAGGTCTAAAGTATGTATTGCATTCTCTGGTCCTCTATAATAAGCACCACATTTAAAACTTTTATCATTAGTAAACATTTGTGTGTTTTCTAAAACATTCTTGTGATTGCATCAATCTCCCTTCACCTGCTCTTTGTTCTACTCTAATCCTTGTTTGCTGCAATGTATCATAAATTCTTTCATATGTTGTTGGTGTTATGAATCATGGAACACCACAATCTCAGAAAGAATGAAAATCACAAACAAAAGGCAATAGAAAGATATATAGGCATAAACAGGCTAAAGAACACTAACAATGACAGTTTGCATGTGAGAAGCAGCATAAAAGATATTTTAAAGGAAATATATAATTTGAAGAGGAGTTGGATGGTCATATAATGAAAAGGAAAAGGAACAGATATCCAAAAATGTTACTCTGGGGCCAAAAGAAAGATTTTCAATACACCAAATGGGTCTTCTGGGGTGGGGGGGAAACATTAATGGAAAAACATGGAAAAATAATAATAGATTGAAAAGGCCAGGGTAGGAGAGGATAGAGCCACAATCTGAATCAGTGTCTAACAAGTTCACCAGTCAAATGAAATCACAGATCCATACAAGAATCATAAATATTTTTCTAAAGTTGAATACAAAGTGTTTTGCTGAAAATTATTTAATTCTCAAATGTACTCAAGCTACATCTATAAGATACCAAATAATAGGTGAAAATTTTAAAAAAACTAATCTGAGTCATTATAAATTTATATATTTCTACTCTAAATGGTGCTAGTCAATCAAATTAAGTAATATTACCCTTCCTTTCTCAATTATTAGACTTTAGAGTGTTCAGTCAAACTCATTTGCTGTATTTTTTTCCTCATCCTCTAATATTCTTGATCATGCATAAGTGACACACTCTAGTTGATATATTGGGGGTTTTCTCCTTGGAGCTTTCATGTTCCTTGGCTTGGCCTTTTAAACTTTTTGTTCTGTTTATAGAGCTTAAAAATATAAGCAACATCGATCAAGAATGTGTTATATACATATCTTAGGCTGCTTCATAGCCAAATACCAAGGGTCACAGATGGAAAAGAAGTCTCAAAAACTACTACTACTAATGATGATGATGATGACAACAATGATGATGATGTGATCAGCAGCAGCATCATTATTCCTGCATTATAAATACAGACCTTAAGCTACTCTTGATAATTCAACAAATAAACTCTATTAGACTGCATTATCATGGACAAAATTGTTGTCCACAATTGCTCAATCTTAACACCAACCCATAAAAATTTAAGAATAACGTCTTTATACTACAATACACCTATCAGATTGGCTAACATGACAAAACAGGAAAATGATAAATGTTGGAAAAGATGTGGGAAAGGTGGAACACTAATGCATTGTTGGTGGAGTTGTGAATTGATCCAACCATTCTGGAGAACAATTTGGAACTATGCCCAAAGGGCTGTCAAATACCCTTTGATCCAGCAATACCACTACTAAGTCTGTGTACCAAAGAAATCATAAAAAATGGAAAAGGACCCACATGTACAAAAATATTTATAGCAGCTCTTTTTGTGGCAACCAGAAATTGGAAATTGAGGGGATGTCCATCAATTGGGGAATGACTGAACAAGTTGTAACATATGAAGGAAATGGAATACTACTGTTACATAAGAAATGGTGAGCAGGCACACTACAGAAAAACCTGGAAAAACTTACATAAACTAATGCTGAGTGAAAAGAGCAGAACCAGAACACCGTACACAATAATGACAGCATTGTGTGATAACCAACTTTGTTAGACTTAGCACTTCTGGGCAATGCAATGATCTAAGACAAATTCAAAAGAGTCATGATGGAAAATGCTATCCACATTCAGAGAAAGAATTACAGAATCTGAATGCAGATAGAAGTGTATTTGTTTATTTCTCTTGGTTTTTCCCTTTTGTTCTGATTCTTCTTTCACAACATGACTAATGTGAGCATGGCCATATGTTTAATATGATCATACATGTATAGCCTATATCAGACTGCATGCTGTCTTGGAAAGGGGTAAGAGAAGGGGGGGGGGATTTAGAACTCAAAATCTTATAAAAGCAAATGTTGAAAACTAAATATAAGTAAATAAATAAATTTTTAAAAAGATTTTAATAGATGTTTCCATGCCAAATACACAATCTCCAAACTACGTGGAATGAAAAGTTTTCAATATATGGAGATCTAACAAAATACAATCATGTGGGAACAGTATTAAGTACATGTCGTACTACAGTGATCCTGTATATACCTTCAGTAAGCCTACAGAAGATGAACTTAGAACTCAATACACTTAATCAAATTACAAATCATTTGATCCACCCATATCTGCAGAAAATTAAATATAAAGGAATAGGTTGCAAGATGGCAACCTGTCCAGAATAATTTCTATTTGAATTCTATAAAAAAGACATTGCATACTAATAATAATAACTAGTTATATTTATATAGCACTTTAAAAAAAAGAAAAAGTGAAATAAGCTTCAAAGGAATCATGAAATTTCTACTTAAGAAGCTCACACTTTCCTAATGTGACTTTCTCAAACACAAGGGCTTAGCTGGAAATGAATGATTTTAAAAGCATTTATTAACTGATTATTATGTACAAGATACTGTGCTAAATGCTGGGGATAGAAATATAAACAAGCAAGAAATTGACTTACCTCAAAGAGCTTATATTCTAATCAGTAAAGCTAACACATATAGGCGAGTGGTGACCCAAGAGGTACAACAGATCATTTGGTAGAGCTGCTATCAGTAAGACTAACTTGTTGATCTAGTCAAACACAATGGTCAATGTTAATATTGGGCCACCAAGGTTAGTTGAGCATATTTATCCTTTCTATTAATGATTGATAATTTAACTATAACTTTTCAAGAATATATGTACCAACTGGATTTACTTGGGTGTTTATTGGTAAATATTTGTTTTATCAAAATAACATGTATCAATATATTTTGAAACATAAAACTGAAGGAAACAGTACACTGAGTAAAAAAAATGGCTTTGATTTGAACAGAGATATCAACCATTTTATCTCAAAATAAATAATTTGGCTTTATCTGAAAAGGAATGAAATAATTGATACTAGAATAACTTGCCTTTGTAAATGGTGGACTATGCAGAAAATGTATATATTGCTAAATATTTCTACATTTTTAAAAAATTACTTTTTTGACTAAATCTTTAGAACACAGATTTTTTTAAAGAATTTTCACTTGCTACCCACCTCCAGAGAGACAACTGATAACTTTGAGTACAGATGGAAACATATTTTTTCTCTTTCTTTATTTGTCTTGCTTTTGTGTGTGAGGTGTATGTGTGTGTGTATGTGTGTGTGTGTGTTTTGCAACATGGCTAATACGAAAATGTTCTGCATGACTTCACTTGCATAATTGATATCATATTGCTTGTCTTCTCAATGGGTAGGGGACAGGTGAAAAGAAGGGAGAGAATTTGTAATTCAAAAAAATTTTAATGAATGTTAAATTTTTAACTGTCATTGGGAAATATTTAATGAAATAAAAATACAATTGATATAAGAATTTTCACTTACATCACTTAGCTTGGATACAGCAATCTCTTAGAGGGTAAAGGAAATGTATTTATGGTCCCCTACTAGAGATGAATCCATTGTGGTTCACCTTCCCAAAAGACCTTAGCCCATGAACATCAAATCTGAGAAATGGAAAAGCCCAAACATTTGTCTCACAGATCCTCAGGTCCTCAACAGAGCCACCAAACATATTGCTATTCTACCTAGTTCTTTCTTCTCCTCCCAAAACATGAGCATAGAAATGCTTATATTTGTAACATCACTTACAGTAACTTAAACTGCTTTTGTTAATTGTAATTACTATGTAGCAAAAAAAAATTATGCATAACAAGGTATGTCAGACTAAGTATGGCAAACAAAGTAGGGGTTTGGTTAGGTGAGATAATTTATAAGGTCCCTTCTAATACCGAAATGCTACAACAATTCACATTTGTATAGCATGTTAAAGCTTACAAAGCACTTTCCTCATAACAATCTTGTCAAACAGAGCATAGGAATACCAATATCACCATTTATTGATGAGGAAAATGAGACTATGATACATAAAGTATTCAAGGTCACACAATTAGTGTCAAAAGCAGTATTCAATACCAGGTCTCTCCATAATCCAAGTCCAATACTTTATACTATACCACAGCCTCTCCATTCTCTAAATTTGATTATAATGCTAAACTCTGTATATATGTGCTCAGTCTTCACAATTTATTTCTTATATGGTCATTATTTGTAGGTCAATGTCAGTCTTAATAATGGATATGAATCACCATAACTATATTTTTCCTATGGCTATCAAGCATGAAGAACTATAAAAACTGTAATATTGACTGGTTTTGTGACATTGTGGTAAAAAAAAAGTTTTGGCCTTAAAAAGCTCTAAAGATTATTATCTTATGCTGCTGTACTTTTTTGAAGCATTTTGTCTCAGCACTGATGACTCTTAGCAGAATCCCAAGATGGATTTATAATTTTAAAGGGGTAATCAAAGCTCATCAATCACAAGCCACCTAATCAAACAATAAGATTGTAGGTTTCAGCTAATCATTACAAGTCTACTTTCAAATATTGATTAAATATATGGAACGTGGATTTTTGACCACATAGATGAAAAATTCAATTATACAATTTCATAGGAGACATATGATGGATAGATATAAGTCCTAATCATACAATGAGGACAACTTGACTGACTGAATTTTTTAGTTAAATCAAGTTCGTCCACACTTATGATGATCTAACCTATCTCTGTATCGCCTAGCTCTGAGAATTTTTATGGAAAAAAGAAAACTTAAAAATCAAACAGAAATGTATAACCCTGTCCAGGAACTAATTCTATAACTGAATAAATAAATTCTTGGAAAAACAATATATTAAAATAATCTTGTTAAATGCAACCTAAGATTTTTATATAAAATTTGAGTAAAAAAATATTTTCTCATTGTTAAAAACTGGAACAAGTTTCTAAGGAAGATCATCAAAAAGCTATATCCAGGAAATCTTGATGGACAAAAGTTTATATGCCTGAAATTGTTTTGGCATAATCCTGACAAAGGATGGTCCCTCAAAATCCCTTCCTCTAGTCTTAAAATTATATCTTCTAATTCATTATGCTCTAGAATGTTCCTTATGTTAATTATCCTTTTATTGCTTAGATTGGAGAATAAAAAAGGAGATGGTATCCAAAGCAAGAAGAAATTATTAAATTCATAGGTAAGAATTCTGGCTATAATTGTGTTACGACAGATGATCATCTGTTGTCAAGTAGCTTGAATTCAAGTGTCCATGTATAAAAATATTTTTCCAGATACAAAAATCAAGTAATGCAAAATTACAATTTATGGAAGTTCAAGCACATAGGTTTTTTATTGCTAATAATGATTAATGAAAGTAGAAGACTTTGGGTGAAACATGATTTGAATGAAATGATGAAACTGTCAAGAAAGTACTGGTACTAATAAGCTCTCCATATTTGCTTCCAGTCACTTTTAATTCTACTACCCAAGGATTGTTACCATAGGACTTAAACCTCACTCCCACCTTAATAATATGCATATAATCTATAATCTCAGTCATAGTATACTGAGTCAACTGCTTTGAGTTGAGAAAAGTTCTACTTTTCTGTAAGATAAAACATTTGGAAGAATAAACTTTATAGAACTTTAAAATTTATAGGTAACTAACGTCACAGGCTTCAGCTTGGCATGGCTTAATACAAGTCTGGTGTTTTCATAGGTCCCTCCCACCTCACTGAGTTCAAAACAATTTTATCCATAGGTCAATTAGGTTATTTCTTTTAGCCCCTACCAATTGACTAAACCAAGACCCTTCTTGGTGGAATTTGAGGTGACATGAACTTTACAATAGATCAATTTTCTGTCTGGTCACAGTACCTGTACACTATACAGCCCAACTCCAACATAATAAAAATTATACTATGTAAAATAGCTTACAAAATTAGTACTATGCCAATCAAAGCACCAGTGTAATACTTTACAGAGCTAGAAAAAATAACAGCAAAATTAATTTGGAGGAATAAAAAGGAGGAATAAGGAGGGACTATCATTTCCAGACCTCAAATTATACCTCAAACCAATAATTATCAAATCTATTCAGTACTATTTAAAAAAATTGGAAGAAAAATCAGAAAAAGTGAACTTAATTACACAGTGTTTTATAAACCTAAGAACATAAATGACAAGTAAAATTTCCCTATTTGACAAGGAGTACTGAGAAAACAAGGAAGCAATTTGACAGAAATTAAGCTTAGACTAAAATCTTACAACACATAGTACAATAATCTCAAAAGAGATTCATGACATGAATATGGATGGTCAAACTGTATTAAAAAATTAGAAGAGAACCAGATCAAGTACTTTTTTCAAAGCTATGACTACATGATAACCAAACAAGGGACAGAAGTAAACATCAAAGATAAAACAAATAATTTAAAATGTCATTAAAAAGCTTTTGCAAAAACAAAATCAGTGCTACTAAGATGAATTTGACTGGGGAAAAATCTTTACATCAAATATCTATGATAAGGAACTGATATCCAAGATATGTAGAGAAACCAAAAGCCATTCCCCAGTAAATAAGTGTTCAAAAATGTGAACAAGCCATTTTCAAAATAATTACGTATTATTAACAAATCAAAGATTATTTCAAATCATTAATAAATTTAAATCGAAACAAATTTGAAGTTTCATCTCATACCCAGCAAACTGGCTTAGATGACAAAAGATGAGAGAAGTTATCATTGGAAAGTGTTGTGAAATGTCAGGCATATTAATTTACTGGTAGTGCTATGGATTGGTCCAATTATCCTAGAAAGCAATATGGATTTATGCTAGAAAAAAAGAGACAAAAATATTCAGACCTTGTGACCCAGATATACCACTGTGAGGCATATATACCAACTAGATCAAAGAGAGAATATACATCAAAATATACTATATACACCAAAATATTTATAGAAGCAGTTTTTGGTACTAGCATAGAACTGAAAACATAGTATTGGTTGGGCATTGAGTAGAAAAAATATAGTACCTAAATGTGATGGTATACTGCTGTGCCATAAGAACTGGTGAATATGAAGAATATGGAGAAGCATAAGAAAACTTACATAAACTGATAGAAAATTAAGGAAGTAGAACCAGGAAAACAACATGCATAATGACAACAACATACATGGAAAGAACGACAATAAAATCATCAAAATTTAACACTGTGAAATGTAAATGATCAAACTTCAGCCCAAAGAAGAGAGATATGAGAATGCATCTCCCTTTATTGGGAGGAAAGGGGGAGGGATATAGATGTGTAACACTGCATATCCTGTCAGATTTGATTTATACATTGGTTTGTTCTACTTATGTCTCTATGTCTCTTTATGTCTGTCTCTGTATCTCTGTCCTTATCTCTCTCTCTCTCTCATACACATACATACACACACACACACACACACACACACACACACACACACACACACA